>NW_006209268.1:696341-749692 GCF_000334495.1 Tupaia belangeri chinensis | reverse complement strand
GCCCAAAAAAAAAAACCCCCAAAAAAAAAAAAAAAAAAAAAAAAAAAAAAAGGCTAATTCAATGTTTCAGGGACCAGCAGATGGAGTAATGGTTACGTCTCTGGACTCCCACGTAGTTGACCAAGTTTCAAGTCCTGAATCTAGAGGCTTAAAACTCGCACTGGGTACATGTGTGTACGTGCCCAAAATCTGGAGAGGAGAATGGAGGAGAAGGGATTTCAGCGTGGCCATCCCCCTTGGGAGGTCATTTCTCACTTTCTGTCTCTCTGCGTTTCTCTGTTTCTCGGGCAAGTGCACATGCCCTATAGCAAAAATCTCCCTAAAAACAAACAAACAAAAAAATCAATCTTTAATTCATCATTTCAGCTAATAACTAATATAGGAAAGAACTCTATGTACACATTTGAAAATGTGCATATGTTTCTTTTCTTAAAAATTGTCTGCCAAAGGACTAGCAGTTAGTGTAATGGCTATGTCGCTGGACTCCCATGGAGTCGACCGCAGTTTGAGTCCTGGACCAGGTGGCTTAAACTCATGCCGGGCGCATGTGCATGCATGCCCAAGATCTCGAGAGGAGAATGGAGGAGAAGGGATTGTGGAGTGGCCATCCCCCCTGGGGGGTGATTTCTCGTTTTCTGTCTCTCTGTCTCTCTGGCAAGCACACACGCTGTATAGCAAAAACCTCTCAAAATAAACGAACAAACAAACAAACAAACAGTCTGCCAGTAAAGAACTTACAACTTAACAACAAAAAGACAAACAACTCAATTAAAAATAGTTAAGACTTGCATATATATTTCTCCAAAGAAGATAAACAAATATCCAACAAATATATGAAAAGATCTTCAATGTCATTAGTCAGTGAGGAAATACAGATAAAAACCACAATGAACTAGCATTTCAAACCTACTACTTTGGCCATTAAAAAACAAAACAAAACAAAACAAAACAGAAACAAAATAAGTATTGGTGAGGATACTGAGAAATTGAAACACTAATACTTTACTAATGAGAATATAAAATGTTTGCTTTTCATTAAGTTAAAGGTTACCATATGACATAGAGATTCTACTCATAGGCATATACACAAAATAATTCAATATAGGTAGCCAAACAAAAACCTCTTTCTGAATATTTATGGCAGCACTATTCGTAATAGGTAAAAGGTAGAAACAACCCAAATGTCCATTAACTGATGAATATATAAACAAAATGTGGTATGTTCATAGAATATTAGTTAGCTATAAAAAAGAATGAAGTACCAGCACATACCACCACCACATAGATGAGCCTTGAAAACATAATACTGAGTTAAAAAATAAATACACAAAAGGCCACACATTTTTACAGTTGCACTTACATCAACTCTCTAGAATGGGCAAATCCATAGAGATGGAAAGGTAAGCTTAGTAGTTGCCTGAGGCGTGGTAGAGTGGAGAATGTGGTGTGACTTTCAGTCGGAGGGTTTGATTATGGGTGACAGAAATGTTCTGGAAGTAGAGAGTGGTGATGGTTGCCTAATATGGCAAATGTACTTAGTGCTACTGAAGTGTCCTTCAGTTGGAGCCATTTCAAATGGCTATGCTGGTAAATTTTATGTATATTTTACCATGATAAAAAGAAAATTTAAAAAGATTATATGCTGGCTGACTCTGGGGCCTAGACGTTAAGGGAGCCAGTTTCTACACAGTCAAGCTCATGACTTGAATCCTGGCCCCAGTGGCTTGCAAAACACAACCAGTGCATGTGAGTCTGAATCCTGACAAGATGGATAAATGAGAAGAAAGGATGATGGCATCACTATGCCTTATTGGGGGGATGCTTTCTCCCTCTTCTTCCCTCTCTTTTTGGCAAGCATACATGCCCTATAGTAAAATTCAAAAAATGAAAGTTTGTATGCCTAGGTTTAGGCATGGTGGCATGAGCTGTGGGGACATTGCTGTATGATACTAGAGCCATATGGAAGGGCTTTGAGTTTATGTCTTGAGTCTTTCTGGAATGGGCATGCCTGTGATGCTATCTGGTGGAGGATCACTCGCCACATCCCCCACCAAGAAATGAATAAACTTTGAAAAAATTGTATACCAAAAGTCAACGATTCAGGATATAGGGTCAGACAGTGACATAGTAGTAACACAATGCTCTGCAACACTGGACCCACATGGAAAGGTTCTGGGTTTATGTCCCAGGGCTCCCCTGTGCATGCTCAGCCTGCATGTGTACCTGTGATCCAGGCTGGCTGAGGCTACCGGCAGATCGTGGCATGAATACCTGGTTGGCATGCTCCCTACCCCCTTAAAAAAGATAGAAATTTTTTAAAACTGGTTAAAATAACAGACTTGCAATCTTATCCTTTAAAAAATAATTTAATTTTATTTATGGCTATTATTATTTTTAATTTACTAGAGAGAAACAGAGAGGGAAAGTAAGAAAGTAGGTCACCAGGTCCAGGACTTGAACTGTGGTTGACCATGTAGGAGTCCAGAGCCTTAATAACCATACCAACTGCTCACCTGCAGTCTCATCCTTTTATGGGGTTGTATGGTATGTATTGTACGTCATAGAGGAGATTTCACTGTTTTTTTTTTTGTTTGTTTGTTTGTTTTTTTTTAAAGAGATCTTTGCTATAGGACATGTGTGCTTACTCAAAAGACCTAGTGGCTTAAACTCATGCCGGGCGCATGTGTGTGCGTGCCCAGGATCCCGAGAGGAGAATGGAGGAGCAGGGGTTGTGGAGTGGCCCTTCCCACTGAGGGGTGATTTCTTACTTTCTGTCTCTCTGTCTCTCTCTGTCTTTCTGGAGAGTGCATGTGCCCGATAGCAAAAACCTCTCAAAAAAAAAAAAAAAAGAGAGAAAATTAGAAAAGCCCATAATTATAGCACAAATGGGATAGTACTTATTCAGTTTTACTGTTATGTAATACTTTGGCTATTGAGAAAGTGAAGTTCTGTTGTCATCCCACTGTAGGGTCATAATTTTTGAACTGTGTGAACTGTGTGCCCTGGGTGGGGGCATGGCCATGCCACAGTCCCTTGTCTTCCATTCTCTTTTTGGGATTTTGAGTACTCCTGCACATGTGCCCTGTGTGAGTTTTAAGCTCCCAGAGTCAGGAACCAAACTGCAGTCTGCCATGTGAGAGTCCAGCCCCTTAGCCACTTGGCACCTGCTGGCCCCAGAGAGTTCACATTTTTTAAAAGAATCTTTCTATAGTGTGGTGATATGTTGCCTTTTTTTTTTTTTTTTTAAGGTTTTTACCATAGAGTGTGTGCACTCGCTAGAGAGAGAGAGAGAGAGAGACAAGGAAACAGAACTAGAGAGAGGAAAAGTGAGAATTCCTCTGCCCTGGCATAGAGATGGCCGTGCTGCCATCCCTTCTCTATCCTCCTCTCAGGGTTTGGGGCATGTTCACACACAAGGCTCATGTGAGTTTCAAGCTACCAGGTCTGGCCTTGAACCCTGGTTACCCGTTTGAGTGGATAACAAATAGCTATTAAAAATATGCATTCATATTGATTTTAAACCAAATATGTTAATCTTGTTAGAATTTCCAGTCTTAAACCCAATGAAATCTCACATGCTTTCAGACTTAATGCTATATTTCAATGGACAGGTATGGAGTAGGGGTAGAGATTAAAAATACATTTTGCAGTTAAATGAAGTTAAGTGGATTTAAATCCTAGCTTTTCTAATACCAGACATGAAATTTCAAGCATGGACTGAGTCCTTTTCATGTATAAACTCAACCTCCTCAGCAATTTCCATGTATTTTGGAATTCTTTCCACAGAAGAGTGATCTATTGTAGCATTCTGTAAGGCTCTGGGGCCAGATCAATGTGCATCCCTTTACTAAACTTATTAGCAGTAAGGTAGTGCTTTCAAGACAAAGAAAGAAGCTAACACCTACCTAAAGTTTATGAAGAAAACAAGAAGGAAGAAAAAGAATAAAAAAGAGGATAAAAGATGAAAAAGGTCTTGTTTCTTTAACCTTGCTCTAAGTTACTAATTTTAACTTGGTACAAGGATCCAAACTGTCCAAGGATCCAAATTGTTCGGCAATACGGGACACCTTCACTCTGATATCCAGCCAACGAATAAAGAAGCTGATATAAAAACTCAAAGGAAATCCCGACTCTTGCAAAACAAAAGACAGAGGGTGTAACAAAGGATCATAATTCAAATGGGAAATATGCTTGATAGTCCCAGCTCAGCACAAGGCTTTCCACATCTCCTTGACATCAGTCAGCTGGATGTCAGCTGTACTCAAAGCAGTTTTGCTAAGGGGTGTGAAGAAACATTTAACTGTAAAACTTACTCCCTGATCCTCAAGGAGCTTACGACAGCGCTGGAGAGATTAGCCCTGTAACTAACACTCCAGGGCGGTCAATGAAACGTGACAAATGAGTTGACGGGGCCTTCAAGGAGGAGGAATTCAGTTAGGGATTACTGGGGGCCGAGGGCTTATTAAAGAAGGCTCTGATAGGTAGGTCGTAGACATCCCAGGCAGGTGAGGCTTTCAGTGAACGCGAAATCCAGGCGTCCCCGACCCTGGACTCCCGCAGGGCATGTAGGCGTGGCGCCCCCGGCAACTGGCCTAGCCCCTCGGGCCACGGCGCGTGCGCAGCTCGACGCTCGCTCTGGGCGCGCTGCCCGCGGGACGCTGGCCAAGGGCCGCAAGCGCGAGACCCAGCGCGCCAAGGCGGGAAAAGACCAGCGCATGCGCGGCCCGGCGCTCCCGGCTCGCCGGGATGGGGAAGGGGAGGTGGAGTTTCCTAGAGGGAACTTGACCCGTGCCCAGGGCGCCGCGCTCGCCATCCTCCCCGCTCCCTCCGCCCCCAGCGCGACAGTTGGGCCCTCGGTCCCCACGTGTTAGACGGGGACCTGAGGCACACGCAGTGCGCAGCGAGGCCTCGGGTCTGGCCGACGCAGCGCAGGAGGTCGTGGCGGACAAAAGTGATATATTCTGGCGGGGCGAAGAAGGGTCAGGCGGTCGGCGAGGGCCAGGGCGGGCAGCTCCGGCTCATGCTCCCCTCCTCAGCGCGCCCACGGGGTCCAGGCGGCTAGAGGGCATCTCGGTAGAGGAGGCGATGGTGACCCGGACGCAGCTGCTGGAGGAAGAGCTGAGCAGCCTAAAGGAGGAGCTGGCCCTGTGTCAGGTATCGAGGACTCGCCGCCGGCCTTTCCTCTGCACTGTGGGCCAGGAGCGGTGGGGGGCGCGCTCTTCTCCCTCCGCCTCGGATGCTTGGCTCCGCGGGCTTGGGACCTCTCGAGCCCCGCCGGGCGACGCTCCCTCCCGGCTCGCACACCCAGCCTGGCGGGCAACCTGGGGCTGGAGGGACGCGGCAGCGCCGGGTGCCGGATGCTCTCCAGGCAGGGTTTATCTCCGCGCCGCGGGGTCTGTCCGGTCACTTAGATACCGCAGAAGCGCTCCCTCGCACCCCGCTCCTCCCTTCCCGGAGCCGAGTTCTCGGTGATGACTAGGGGTACCAGGTGCCCGGGAGTGGAGTGCAGTCTACGAGTTGCAATGAACAGCAGAGTGTAAACACTTTTGTTAAAATAAAGTCCACTGATGAATCTGTTTGTAATTTTCAGACCCACACTTGCCTTTATTCTTAACGGAGTCAAGCTTAAGATGTAGACACACCAATAATTTTTGAGGGGCTGGGAACTTAAACACACAAGAACTGATGCTTGATACTTATTAACCAGTTATGGTATCCCATAGTCCTTGAGTGTGAAGTCTTCATGTGATCTTGCAGGTGAACAGTGTTTGCTAAATCAGTTAACGGTACTGACCAGTCATTTTAGGGTTTTTGCATTTAAGGATGAGCTTGATTGCACTTAAGTTCGCAGAGACTTCCTTGAGTTTTGCAACTTCACTATCTCTTCACTGATTTTACTAGAACCCTTAGATAGGTTTGGGAAGTTTAATATTTAAAACTTAACACATCTTTTAAGTCATTCAGTCTTCAAGATGGAAACCAGTTAGGAACTGCTAAGCACCAAGGGAACTGTGAGCAGGATCATCAGTTTAATAAAACAATTCATGAAATTAATTTTTTCGCAGTTCTTTTGGATCCTTTTGACCCTTTATAGGTCTTTACTGACTGAGTCAAGGCTGTAAAAAGAAGATTATCTTGTTCAAGTTGATATGCCTTTGGTTAAACATGTTGGGGAAGTAATATGTAGTATGATCGCCTTTTTATTTTCCCACTTGCTATTCTTTACTGGTTAAAGACACCAATGAACCAAAGCATTTTGTTATCCATAGACATCATCCCTATGAACCCATGATAAAGGCCTTTGTTAAATCCTAATAAGATCCTTTTTGCCCGTATTTTGCACACTCCTCTCCATCCCCTGCCCCTCATCCTTGGTTGTATAGTTATGTCCTTGACTAGCTACAGACCTAAGATATTTATTCTTTATGACTGACTTGATTAGGAAAAATGATCCCCTGGAAACAGCCTGATGAACCTAGATCCACTCACTATTCACTTATAGTCTTTAAAAATGTGACTGCAGACATGACACTGGCTTCTATGGCTTTGGACATAGATAAACTAGGAAGACAACTGAAATATTCTGGACAGATGTAATAATATAGAGATGGTCATAATTAACCTACAACTATGGTTCTTGAGATTGTATAATTTTAATACCATTAAATGATCATAGGCATTCCAGTAATGTGAGATGAGATTGGCAGTATCCCACACTATAAAACTTGAGTCAACCAGATGCCTGCTTTTGGGGAAACTTGGGAAGATTAGTAATTGAACTCTCAATTGTTTTTAAGAAAGCAACAGTGTAATTAAATATCATATTCACATCTTTTTTATTCATTCTTCTGCTTATTCAGCTAGTAGTCACAATACCCAAGAATGTAGTGTTAAAACTATTAAACATTGCAACCCAAAGAAATCTATTTTATATCTAAAACCAATAAGCACACATATAAACATACATATAATTTCAGAAAGAGCATTTACTGTAAGTTTCATGAACTCTGGTATTTATAGTTTACTCCCCCCCCCCAAAAAAAATGTTAAGATCTGTTGTAGTCTTATTTTCACAACCAAGTAATAGGTTAGATTAGTTTTTTTTTTTCATATTCAACTGATGAGCATGCAATTTTACATACTTGAAGAAAAAGTTTCAGTGTGCTGTTCTACTCCCTTGGAATGCCTCAGAACAGGGATGTTCTGGAAAACAAGTGTTTCTCTTAATGTGAACATCTCATTTCACTCTATGTGATTATATTATTGCATTGTTTTTTCATATGGCCCTCCAATCAGCAAGCAAACTAAACATAATGCTTACCTGAAGAAAAATGATCGATTTCACTATGGAAAGAAAAGCTGTCTGTATTAGAATTGAGGATGGTAGGTTAGCTTCCAAATGTATCTTTTTCCTAAGGAATTTTCAAGAGTATTCTAAAGGGTAATTTTGAGTTCATGATATCTTTGCCTTCTTTCATTGGTTTAGAACCTAACTTCATTATACTTTTAGTTTTTTTTTAAAGAATTATTTTTTTTTGTTTAACTTTATTTAGTCTTTCTTTTGACCAGAGAGGGACAGAAAGAGAGAGAGAAAGCAAGAAAGCAAGCCACCATGTCTAGGACTTGAACTGCGGTCGACCATGTGAGAATCCAGTGCCCTTAACCACCGCACTACCTGTTGGCCCCTATACTTTTAGTTTTGGTTATTTCTTTCTTTTTAATTATTTATTTAATTTTATTTATTAATTCATTTATTTTAATTTTTCCTGGGGGGGAGTGAGAAAGCAAGCTGCCAGGTCTGGGACAAACTGTGTCAGCCATGTGGGAGTGTCCAGCACCTTAACCACCATGCCACCTGCTGGTCCCCGATTATGTATTTCATGTTATTTTGGGTACAGAGGACACAGGGAGTATGTGTATATGCTCACTTACCACCATTTGTAGAATACCAGATGAAAAAAAGTAATGTTATATGGGTTGTCAGAGAAGTTAGGGCACATTTTTGCATGGAAAAACAGAAAAATAATGTCATGACTTATTCTGACAACCCAATATTTGTATAGTATTTATAAAGCTTTTTTTGGGGGGTAGGGTGGGAGGGAGGATTGTTTGGTCATATGGCCTGGTATTTAAGGGAGCTGGATCCCACATGGCCAACTGCTTGGTTAGAATCCTGGCCCTGACATGCCTCAAATCTCAACAGAATGGAAAAATGGGAAAGAAGGGATTATGACCTGAATTCTCCTTTAGGGGATGCTTTCTCCCTTTCCTTCTCTGTCTCTGGTCCACTGGCAAAATACCCAGAAACTAAAAACCCTCTTTTGTAGCAGCTAAAAATATTTACTATGCCTATAAACTAGTTTCAGGTAAAAAAATTATTTTGAGCATTTAAAGGAAACATGTGTTCATTACCAACTTTAACAATGAAATGATCTTTTTGAAGAATGTCATGTTAGAAGAGTATATGACCAGAAAATTCAGTCAGGAGTGGGAGGAGTATCTTCAGAAAGTTCATGGGAAATGTATTATGACAAACCTGCATGGATTTCACTTTTTTTTTTTTTTTCACCAAAATAAACCTTGGTTTTCCACAAACTTTCTGAATTTTTAAATGTTAGACATGTAGATGTTTTGGAACTTTGTGCAGTCATTCATACATCAAAAAAACAAAAAGATGAAAGTACTGTGTGATAGATTCTTCCCATTGTTAGTACCTGGATTCTAAATCCTTTTGTGTAGTTATTTTTCTTGGTGATAATTAACGAAGTGGCTACTTTGTGTTATACTTTGTAAGTAAACTCCTTCCATGGTTTTCCTTCAGTTCTGGTAAGCAAAGCTTTTAGGATGTTTGTTGAATCGCACCTCCAGTAGAGGCCAATTGAGGGGCTTAATAGATGCCCCGACACTAAACTAGGTGTTTGGAAAGTAGGTATCCAGTGAAAAGAAGCAATTTTGGGATCTATGTTTGTATGTATAGCTGGTATCTATTTCCATTTCAGCTGAAGGTGAAGAACAAAATCGAATTATCTCTGAGGAAATTTAGACCCAAATTACCTAACATTTAGTCAGTTGTTTCATAGGCTGAGTTTAAGAAATTTTGTGAGAGGAGTAGGAATTTTTTAAATTTGGATTTTAAATTATTTTATTCTGTTTGGGTGTTCTGTAGTGAGAATAACAAGTTTTATAACAAAATTTTAAAGGTTTTTATTTTTAATTTTAGAAAAAGAACATGTTTAAGTTTCTGAAGGAAGGGAAAGTATAGACGATAAAAATAACTTCCTTATTTTAATAATATTTTGACTTGTGTGTTTTCTGGGGTCTTTAGTTATGAAAGTGGGTCTTTTTAGTGATTAGATGTATAATCTATATTGAAGATAATAATGGTGTTTGTGCAAGTAAAAACTCATAAAACTCATATACAATAGTTCCACTACCCATTTGTAGCATTTTATTGTCCAAAAAAGTAGCTTTTTTGGGACCAGCAGTTGACGTAATGGCTGTGTTGCTGGACTCCCATGTAGTCGACCGAGGTTCGAGTCCTGGACTCGGTGGCTTATACTCAACGCTGGGCACGTGTGCGTGCATGCCCAAGATCCCAAGAGGAGAATAGAGGAGAAGGATTATGGCATGGCCATCCCCCTTGGGAGGTGATTTCTCACTTTCTGTCTCTCTCTGTCTTTCTGGCGAGCGCACGCGCCCTATAGCAAAAACCTCTCCAAAAAAAAAAAAAAAAAAACCTTTTTAAAAAGTATTTTTAAAATTTTATTTATTATTATTAATTTGCTATAGGGCACATGAGAGAGAAAGAGACAGTGAGAATGCAAGTTGCCAGGTCCAGGACTCAAACATCAGTTGGCCATGTGTGAGAGTCCAGTGCCTTAACCACCGTACCTCTTGCTGGCCCCTAAAATAGAACCTTTAAAAAAAATCACCAGACTTAATGTACAGCATGGTGACTATAGTAATAGCAATATATTGTATACTTGAAAATTGCCGAGAGAATTTTCACTAAAAAAAGACAATGAGTATGTGAGGTGAGAGCTGTGCCAATTAACTTAGCCATTCTACAATGCATATAAATATCAAAACTTCATGTTGTACATTATAAGTATATGCATTTATTTGTACATTAAAAAAATTATAAAACAAACATTTTAGAAAAATGAGTAAATACATTTCTTACCTTGGAGTAGGGAAGGCACATCTAACTAGCATATAAAATCCATAAACCATAATGGAAAAGATGGATAAATTTGAGTATATATATATATATATAAAAAAACCTTCATTTCTCTAAAAACAAAAAAAATCCTATCATAAATAAAGTTAAATGAGCAGCAATAGACTCGGAAAGATATTTCCAGTACATTTGCCTGAATTTAATTTTAAGGTTTCAGATAAGGTTTTTTTTTTTTTTTTAAGAGGTTTTTGCTATAGGGCACGTGCGCTCGCCAGACAGACAGACAGAAAGCGAGAAATCACCCCCCAGGGGGGATGGCCATGCTGCAATCCCTTCTTCATTCTCCTCTTGGGATCTTGGGCACGCACGCACATGCACCCGGCGTGAGTTTTAAGCCACCAGGTCCGGGACATGAACCGCGGTCAACTACGTGGGAGTCCAGCGACATAGCCATTACGCTAACTGCTGGTCCCTCCTATAAGTTTTTAACACTTCTTGGATATCATTGGCTGAACTGTCCTACAGTTGGTGAGGCAATAGAGGCCTCTCTGTTAGTTGGGCAGCGAAGAGCCAAAATGGTTCTATAACTAAAAACAGGTGAGAATTGATGATAGAGACTGATAAAAATTGAACAATTTGGTGCACAAATGAATCCAAATAAATAAATACAAGATTATTAAAATTTCATTTAATAACAAAATTATTAAACATTTCAGTTCCATGAAGAATAAATGAAACAGGAGTAAGAGGTCACCAGAGACTTGTGGGTTTTGGTGGCTATCGTTAAAGAAGAAATATCTTGAGATGAAATTATTTAAGCAAAGGCCTGAATGAAGTCAGGAAATTATATATATGAAAATCTGGTAGAGTACAAAGACCATGGTTGAAGTAGAGTAAGTACAGGAAGAAAGTGTGAATGAAGAAAAGAATGATAGATGAAGATGAAGAGGTGTGTATGGGATTAGATCATGTTGGGGGGTTTCTTGCAGAATTAGTGAAGAGCATGTTATTTTACTAATCTGATGGAACCCATAGGAGAGGTTTGAGCTCTAAGTCTCCAGGAAACCACTGGAAAGAGGTAGGCAAAACATGGAATTGACTTGGACTAGGGCCATCGGGGAGGAAGTCAAAGTGGTCAGAACTGTGATACATTTTGAAGATAAAGCCAGTTGGATTTACTGATGGTTTGGATATGAAGTGTGTGCAATAGAGAACAACCAAAATTGACTCCTAGCTTTTAGGTCTTCAAACAAATGCATAGATAGTTGTGTCATTTTTTTGAGATGCAAATGAACAGGTTTGTTAGAGGGTAAAGAATCTATTTTGGACAGGTTAAATTTAAATTTCCTTTTAGACATTCAAGTGGATTGTTGATTAGTAGTTGAAGATACAAGTCTGGACCTAAGGGTAGAGGAAATGGTTAGAAATAGAAATGAAGGGGAGCTGAAAAATGGAGTGATAGCTGGATGCCAGTTAACTTTTGTTTCTTAAGAATTATTTATTTGGGGCAACCAGCAGTTAGCATAATGGCTATGTCGCTGGACTCCCACATAGTCGACTGCGGTTTGCAACCCGAATCCAGTGGCTTAAAACTCACGCCGGGTGCGTGTGCGTGCGTGCCCAAGATCCCGAGAGGAGAATGGAGGAGAAGGGGTTGTGGCGTGACCATCCCCCCTGGGGGGTGATTTCTCGCTTTCTGTCTCTATGTCTCTCTCTGTCTGTCTGGCGAGCGCATGCGCCCTATAGCGAAAAAAACCTCTCCAAAAAAAAAAAAAAAGAATTATTTATTTGGGTTGGCAGGTAGCGTGGTGGTTAAGAACGCTGGATTCCCACATGGCCGACTGCGGTTCAAGTCCTGGACCTGGTGGCTTGCTTTCTCACTTTCTCTCTCTCTGTCTGATCAAACTGGAAAATAATTGTAATAATAATAAAGTTAAACAAAATAATTTAAAAAAATAAAAAATGCTTAAAAAAAAGAATTATTTATTTGATTTTTAGTGGGAACAGCAATTGGCATAATGACTATGTCGCTGGACTCCCATGTAGTCGACCGCGATTTGAATCCCAGACTGGTGGCCAGGTGTGTGTGTGCGTGTATGCCTAAGATACTGAGAGGGGAATGGAGGAGAAGGGATTGCGGCATGGCCATCTGCCCTGGGGAGTGATTTCTCGCTTTCCATCTCTCTCTCTCTGTCTCTGTCTTTCTGGTGAGCACATGCGCTCTATAGCAAAAACTTCTCAAAAAAATTATTTATTTAGTTTTATTTACGATTATTATAATTTTTTAAAGTTTACTACAGAGCATATGTGCTCGCAAGAGAGAGAGACAGAAGACAGAGAAAGAAAGTGAGAAAGCAAGCTGCTTGGTCCGGGACTCAAATCACAGTTGGCCATGTGGGATTCCAGTGGCATAAGCATTACACCACTCTCTGGCCCCTGTTAGTTAACTTGTAGAGCAAACTTACTTTGCATTTAAACATTTGTACCCCAAAATGTGGGTGATAGAAATAGTAACAGTGAATGTGGGTTACCAGTGTAAGAACTTTTAAAAATAAAATTTTTCTGCGATACTTTTAAAGAATCTTTTGGTGTAACATAGCACTAGGGATCAACTTACTATGTTTTTAAATTTTTTAATGTAATGTAGTATCTTCTCTGATAGTACTACAAAGCAATGTATTTAAAATAGTTTTTATTTCTTTAAGGCTGATAAAGAATTTGTGTGGTCTTTGTGGAAACGACTCCAGGCAACAAACCCAGATCTCACACAAGTGGTCAGTTTAGTTGTGGAAAGGTGAGTACCTAAGTAATTTTTTTCATAAGTGTTTGTTGAATTTGTTTCTCTTCAGTATTAATGTTAAAACTTGTTATTAGTGCCCTAAAGAGATAATACCTTTGGCTTTCAAATGAATGTGGAGCAGAATATTGTAATTATTTGATTTATTACAATGGGTGCCAATTCACCAAGTACAGCTCGGCCCTATTTCTTGCTCATATTCTGATATATTTGGGGAGTTTACAGGTAAGAGATAAAAATAAGGCTTATATACACTTGGAGAGTGTGTGTGTGTGGTGTGTATGTGTTGTATGTGTTTGTCCTGAGCTGTTATAGCTCAATTTTAAAATTTGGAATAGTCCCTGTTATTTTGGTTTCTTACTTCATTGATGCCACTGTAAGGGACTTAACATAATTTAGTTTTTCCCTAAGAAAATTCACAGTATACTAAAAGCCTGAATGACCTTGTCAGAGTAGTATAAGTGTTCTGGAATAGGTTGAGGGGGTTTACTTAGCACTCTGTATTACCCTGTAGGGAATGCCTAATCATGTAACTACAGATTATTAGGCTACTCCTTGGTCATTAGAAAACTGGAGTGATGCTGGGTGCCCCGTATCAGACATTTGGTATACAACAGCCTCATGACATTTAGCTCAGCAGTGAAAACACTTGGCTTCCTATTATAAAATTTCATTTTATTTCCTAAATTAAAAGTTAAGCTTATGGATTCCTTTTCCTTTTTCTTTATTGGAATCATGATCGTATAATCTGAATATCATTTTAGATAACTTTAACTATATTCACCTTTGGAGTCTTTAGCTCTAGGATCATTCCAGTATGATCTGGAATTTGGCTTGTTAATATTTGTGATATATGATCTGTCTAATTTTGCTATCCTTGGTTATTATGAATTCTTAAAATAGTGTAATCAGTTTTTCCTCATGTTGCTCTTATGTATAATTCATCAATCAATTTTTACCATTTGATCATCAGAATTAAGTCATTTGTTGAAGTGCCCTTATTACTTTCTCAATCATTCTTGAGCTGCAATTGATCACTCTCAGTCTCCTGTTTTTTAGCAGAAAAAGCCTTCTAAAGAAGTCTTGGAACTTCAGTCCTCATTTTATGATTCTTTCTTTATCCTCTCCTTTTATTTGCTACTTTTTTCAAATTTTCTAGACCTATTAATTTTTATTTTCCTCTGAGCTTAGCAGAGTAAATATTAAATAATATAAAGTTATATTAAAGTTTAATAGCAAATATTAAAATATTGTTACATCATTTTCTTCATCCTTTGCAGTTTATAGTTTTCATATATATATATATATATATATATATACACACACATATTTATTCATATGAAAATATATATGTATACAGTTTATAAATAAACATACATATATTGGAAGTAGGTACTCAGAAGCCTTTACTGATAAGGTATGCAGTGAGAAAATTTGGAGATTACTGCTTTATAAGTATAATTCTCAAAATCTAGTGTGTATAAGATATACTTGGGAAAATTATTAAAATGCAGATCTTTGGGCGTTTAGGGCAGCAGGTGATGTGGAGGTTGGGGTTGTTGGACTCCCACATGGCCAACCACAATTTGAGTCCCAGTCCCAGCATCTTGAAAATCATCCTGGGCATTTTTGCATGCATACCCAAAATCCCAGGAGCCTCATACGCCTACTGTCACATGGTGATGCCAAAGGTATCTATGAGGAGTAGACCTTCTTCAAATGCCAAATCTGCTGGTTCTTTGATGTTGGACTTCTCAGATTCCAGAACAGTAAACAATAAATTTTTGTTATTTATAAATTATCCAGTCTAAGATTTTTTTTTTTTGAGAGGTTTTAGCTATAGGATGTGTGTGCTCACCAGGAAGACAGAGAGAGATAGAGAGACAGAAAGTGAAAAAATCAGCCCCCCCCCCAGGGGGTGGCCATGCCGCAGTCCCTTCTCCATTCTCTTCTCAGGATCTTTGGCACACATGCACACGTGCCCAGTGTGAGTTTTAAGCCAACGGGTCCGGGACTTGAACCATGGTCAACTAAATGGGAGTCCAGCAACGTAGCCATTATGCCACCTGGTCCCAGTCTAAGATTTTTGTATAGCAGTACAAGAAGACTGAGATTCTCTATTTTTTTAATTTTTATTTTAGAAATAAAAAGTTTACTTCTAAGAAATTATTTTTTCTTTTCAAAGCAGTGTTCTTTAATAAAATAACATTTTAATCTTGAGGATCAGCAGATAGCGTAATGGTTACATTGCTGGACTCCAACATAGTTGACTCCAACATAGTTGGCTGCAGTTTGAGTCCCAGACCTGGTGACTTAAAACTCACGCCAAGCTTGTGTGCATGTGTGTCCAAGATCCAAGAGGAGAATAGAGAAGAAGGGCTTGTGGCGTGGCCATCCCCCTGGAGGGGTGATTTACCACTTCCTGTCTCTTTCTGTTTTTCCAGTGAGCGCACATGCCCTATAGTAAAAATCTCTCTCTTAAAAAAGAGGGTAACTTTTTAATCTTTCTTATTATAATTTTTCTATTCTTGCATGATCTTTCATTTATGCCAACTTCTGTTTGTTCTTCCTAGTCTTTTCTCTTTAATAGTGATTATTATCTTCAAATGTATGATCCTTTACTGACTATGCATATTTTTATGTAAAAAAGTCTACTACTTTATGTAGATATGTTGTTTATATGGGCTTGCTTTGCATTTTTGTTTTTGTTTGCTAAAAGGCTTCTTCTCTTAATGGGAGAATTACCTGTGAACTTTTTGTTTGGGGTGAGTGAGGGCCTATTGACAGGTTTTCCTGAAAGGTGTATGATAGATTGACTTCACTGTACCAAATGAGACTTAGGTCCATTAAGTCATGTTCTTTTCTTATTTTATGTATTATCCCAGCAACTATAGTAGGGAACTTTGCCAGGCAAATGGCTATTTTGCTGTAAGCCAATGCTGTATGTAGCTGTTGGGTAGATGATTTCCTAATTAATTGTCTTGATTTCTGTGGTCTTCTGTTCTCTGTACTTATTAATTGGGTACTTACAGCCTCTCTAGGTTCTCTTCCATGCAGATTCCTTTTCCATTGTAGACTTCTATTTAGGTTTTGGATTATGATTTTTCTCCTTTGGTTTATTTGTCTCTGTGAGCTTATGCTTCTGTCTTTGATATATTTGTCAAATTTATGGTCTATTTAGGGCTTATTTTTTTGTTTTCCATGCTGGTAGGGATTTATTTATTCAAGGGAATAGTGCGACTGGAAAATGTCAATGTCATGTTGTTAATTTGTCTTTAAGAATATAGTATAATAGATTCTGAGATGACTACTGAACTTCAGCTATGAAATATTGCCTTCAGGGACTAAAAAATGAAGATTTTCTGCTGAGACTTCTCCTTCCGGAATCATTCAACCCTAAAAACCTTCTCTCTATCTCTGTCTCCCTCTGTCTCCCTGTAGTCTCTGTGCTCTCAAGCCCCTCCTTTATCTTGCTAATTCGTGCCTTTCCTCCCTCCTATTTAGGAGAGGCATAAACCCAGGCTCTTTCTGAGAAGAGCTGTTAGAGATGAAGGTTGTAACACAGGAAATCAAAATCTCCCTTGAAAGTTCTGAACTTCAGTTGTGAACGTGTGCCGCATGATTTTCATTTTGTGACTTTTAAAATTAAAATACAAAATTTTTTAATTGTCTATTTTTCTTTCTTTTTTCTTGCCTCTTCTTTTCCTTTCCTTTTTCTTTTAACTTTATCACTTGGCTGCTCAGTCTCCCTACTTTGAGTGTCTAGACAAGTCTAAGTGAATAGTATTCAAATATCTGATTACTAATAGGGTCAGAATATTCCTAAATTCCCACCGAATCTGGCACACAAAAGTGAAAAATGGGATAGAAGAGAGATTGCAGATAACCTCCTCCATCACACCTCTGAACACTCAGATTGAACTTCAAGAATTAGGAAGAAATGCGCAATTCATCAGATGACCAGAAATCACCACAGAGGCACAAGAAATATGAGAAAGCAAGAATATACCTCTCCTCCAAGGGAAAAAAATAACTCCTCTTCATCCCCAGACAGTACAGTGGAACTCACAGAAATGTCAGATAAAGAATTTAGAATATTCATAGTGACAAAGTGAACAGAGATGGAAGAGAAGAAAGACAACTCCAGAAGACACAGGAGAAGAGTCAGGAGCCATGATTTCCAAGAGTGAAGAAGTTCTTGCACGATTTGAAAAAAGAAAAAAGAATCAAATGGAACTGTTAAAGATGAAGGCTATACTACAGGAAATAAAACCTTCCCTTGAAAGTATTAAAAATAGACTAGATCATACGGAGGATCGAATCTCAGATGAAGAAGACAGACTCACTGGCCTAGAAAAATCCACCACAAAGGCTGAGAAAATAGCCCCCCCCCAAAATGATTATGATATACAAGAAGTACTAGATACCATTAAATGTCCAAATATCTGGATAATTGGTATCCCAGAAGGTGAACAAAATAGTAAGGGCATTAATAATCTATTCCATGACATTCTGGAAGAATACTTTCCAAATCTAGAGACATATTCGAATATCCAGACACAAGAAATACAAAGAGTCCCAAGAAATACAAAGGACCCCAAATAAAATCAACCCAAGAAGATCTTCTCCAAGCACATTATAGCCAGATTGACCAAAAACACAGACAAAGACAAGATACTGCTATTGATGAGAGAGACGTCTAGTTACCTACAAAGGCTACCAGCAGATGTCTCATCAGAAAAAATGAAAGCAAGGGAAGAATGGGAAAATATATTCAGAGTGTTAAGAGAAAAAGAATTTCAACCAAGAATACTGTACCCGGCAAAATTATCCTTCATATGGGAAGAAAAGACAAGAACATTCTCAGATAAACAAAACTTGAAAGAATTTACCAATACCAGACCAACTCTCCAATAAGTTCTGAAGGGAGTGCTATACCACGAAAACTAAATTCAGACACACAGAAATAAGAGTTCACTAACAACTAAGAAAATGGCCAACTTGATGGTAGGGACAAGTCTGGATTTGAACGTTATATTCCAGAATTTTAATGAGAAGATTGAAACACAACAGAAGATAGATTAAGTACAGGAGACTGAACTGGTGAAATAGAATCTTATGACTTTTGATTAAAACTTTACTCTTTTTCTTCTGTGCTTTGTTATCCAGATTTAAGGATTTTTGTCTTGTCTTGAGCTTCTGATAGGTTCATGTATCTACTATTTGAACAGAAGCCTGACCTATTTCCTGGCTTTAAGTTTTAAGCAAAGTTTTCTTAGCATTTAAAAATTTTGATTTATTAAAGCTAAAATTGCTTTTCTTGAAATGAAAAAAATACCTATTTAATGATCACAGTAAGCTATATAGTGTCAGCTAGGTGCTACTTTATAATATATTCGTTTTACTCAGAGCTTTACCCCTAAAGTCAAGACATATGTCCACAGATATGTATGTATTAATTGAACTTGCTATTGAAAGTAGTTAGATTAATTAAGATATTTTGTGAATCAATAAAATGTGTGTGTGTGGGGAAAGGAATGGAAAAAGAAATATAAAATTATTTGTTGATGATAACCTTTATGATTAAGCTACTATGCATGTATTCTGGATGGGAAATCACATTTTGTATGCTGTGATGATACTCAATGAATGAATGTAAAATGAATTGATAAAAAATGTATAATATCGTTTTAAGGGGTTATAATTATGATTTTGAAATAGCATGTTTATATTTAACCAGTATTTTCTTGTGTATTAACTAACTTATTTTTAGAAATAATATAATGATTCTGTGATAAATAGCCTTATGGCAAAGGCTTTGCTTATGTTATTGGTTTCAACCTATTGGGATCCTAACATAGTAGACAGAGGCTGCAATTGCTAAATTTCCCGAAATAATAGAATAATCTTTCCCAATTAAAGAATTCTACTACTACAAATTCTGGTAGTGCCCCTTTAAGAAAACAGTGTTATCCATAATTCTATTTTTTAAAGGAATTATTTTATTTATCTTTATTTATTTTTTAATTTGACCAGAGAAGGACAGAATGAGAGAGAGAGAGAGATACAGAGAGAGAAAGATTAGGAAAGTGAGAAAGCAAGCATCCAGGTCCGGGACCCAAACCACGGTCATCCATGTGGGAGTCCAGCACCCTTAACCACCCCGCCACCTGCTGCCCCTCTTTTTTTTTTTTTTTAACCTTTTTGTTACTTTAATATATATCCTTATAAGGTTTTTGGAGGAAGGTCTGTGTAGATGTTGTGTGTATGTATTTTAACATTTTCTTATTTTTGATAGTGCTTTTCTCTATCACAATCCTCCTATCTCAACCTCATGAATAGCTGGGACTATAGGGTACACTACCACACTTGGCTTTTAGGAATTGAACCTGGGCCTCCCATTGGCTTCAACTTACCAAGTAGCAGTATAAACTAGTGCACACTACTGCAGCCGGATCTTGTTTTACTTTATATTTTGGAAAATTTTTAATTAGATGCAAAAGAAGAGAAGATATATATTAATGAACTCCCATATTTACCCATCACTCACCTTTGAGAATTATCAACACGTGACTGATCTTGATTAATGTATAAATGTCTATCTCTTTGCTCTTCTCCTTTTCTTTTTAAAGAATTATTTAATTTTATTCATTTATTTTAATTTGACTAGAGAGAGAGAGAGCAAGAATGAGAGAGAGAGAGGGAAAGTGAGAAAACATGCCACCAGGTCCAGGATTCAAACTGGTCAGCCATGTGAGAGTCCAGTGTCCTTAACCATCACGCCACCTGTTGGCCCCTTTGTCTATTCCTACCACCAATTATTCTGAAGCAAAATCTAAACACCATACTATTAATACCTTACCTATAATTACTTTAGCATTTATAGTAAATTCTAGTTATTAATAGTAGTTATGTTCTGTCCCGACCCCGGGGGGACAGCCAAACAGGTTTCCTGAGTGAAGGAGTGAGAGCCGGGACAAGCGGCGTAGTGTTACAGCACGGAGACGACAGTGTCGTCCGTTTATTGTGGGCAGCACAGTACAGCACAGAGACGACGCAGTGTCGCGTCGTCTACTGTGAGCAGCACGGAGACAACGCGGTGTGAGGCAGTGTCACAGCTCTTCAGGGTCGTCTGGAGACGATGTAGTGTTACAGCTCTTCAGGGTCTCCCAGGTCGTCTGGAGATGATGCAGTGTCAGCTCTTCAGGATCTTCAGGGTTGTCTGGAGACAGCGCGGTGTTTCAGCTCTTCAGGCTCTTCAGTCGTCATCTTCCTAGTCGTCTTCGTCGTCTTGGTCATCTTCGTCGTCTGGCTACTGTGGGCCAGGCATCGTGGTTATATACACTCTGGTGGGTTGCAAATGGTGGGCCGTGATTGGTTGCTTTTGGACCAATCATGAGGTGCCGGATATGCAAATTTGAGGGATTCTAGTGGCCAATCAGAGCAAGGTTTCGAAGGTCAGGTTTTTTGAAGGGAACCAATCATGGTAATTATTTGCTCTCTGAGGAACCTTGGCAGACTCACTGGTGTGCAGCTTCCCACAATGTTCTATTCAGTTACTACAAGCACTGAATTAGCAAACACCAAAACATTTTTCTTATGAGCCTCTGGTCATAGATAGTTTTGTCAGTTGATAAGCACCTAATCTTATTTTGTGTGTATTTCTATTTAAAGGCACCTTATTTATTATATATTGTTGATTTTAAATTCATGGCTAACAGCATTATAACTTGTGCATAAACAAAGGTTATCTAACATACTCTTTTTTTTACTAAGGTACATCATGGTCTTCTTGCATATATGAACACTAAACAGATTTCATTATTTCTGATGATCATTTTAAACAGTGAAATCATCAGCAAAAAGTATAAAATATGCAAAATATGGTGCTAAATAAACTATGAAAAGAACATTTGTATAGATTGTATGAGAACTGGAAGAAGACAGAATCATCTTATTTGACATCAGTTTGTAACACATGGAATGGCTATCTCACAATCTTTGCCACTTTGTGCACACCTGCTAGTGACAGGACAGTGCAGTAAGTATTGATTTTTGTGCTACCAATAAATTTTAGTGTATAGTCAAGCTCACAAATTCTGAAGCTGTGAATGAAGATTGTCAACAGCTAAGACATCTTTTCAGCATGGTATCATTATACTGTAATTATTTATTATAATCAAATATCCAGTATCGGAGTTTTCTGATAGTCAGACTTTTTTAAAAAAGTCAATTTGGGGACTAGCAGTTAGCATAATGGCTATGTCACTGATCTCCGAAGTAGTCGACCGCGGTTCGAGTCCCGGACCCGATGGCTTAAACTCATGCCGCGCGTGTGTGTGTGTGTGCGTTCCCAGGATCCTGAGAGGAGAATGGAGGAGAAGGGATTGCAGCATGGCCATCCCACCCACCCCCCCGGGGGGGTGATTTCTCACTTTCTGTCTCTCTGTCTGTCTCTGTCTTTCTGGCGAGCGCATACACCCTATAGCAAAAAACTCTCCAAAAAGTCAGTTTGGGTCCATTTTGGTAACTGTACCTTTATTTTATTTATTTATTTATTTTTAGTTTTTGCTATAGGGCAGGTGCGTGCACCAAAGAGAGAGAGAGAGAGAGAGAGAGAGAAGGAAAGTAAGAAATCACACTCCAGGACTTTGGTCAGCCATGTGGGAATCCAGTGCTTTAACCACCATGCCACCAGCTAGCCCCTAAGTGATTATTTTCTAATGTAGCATTTTAAGTTCTTTAATGATTTTTTTTCACAGTGTTTTTTGAAATCTTTAGTGGTTTCTCTTGAGTTAACTGTATATATCTTGTCAGAATTAACTTCAGATTTATATAAGTTTAATTCCAGTGATATGTAAAACCATTACTGCTGTATTGCTTTATTCCCTTTTATACCAATCTAGGAGGGGAGGCAGCAGCCTAGAGTACTCTTGTCTTGCCTCTCCTGGTATGGAATCAATGTATCATAGGCTGGGCAAAGTCATCTGAGTCTCAGTTTGCTATGACCAAAAAAAAGCTTTTATTCTGTATATTGGGGCCAGTCAGAAGAATGGAGTCCCCATCATTTGTCAGCTGCAATTGAGTTGTACTTGGTCTTAGTAAATGGAGAGGGAGAGGGAAGGAAGGGCATTTCTTGATGCAGTGATCCACTTCCTTCTTTAGCCAGTAAAGATCATGGGCACATGCACTTGCACCTGGTATGTAGGAAGACCTCAGGACCTGAACTTGAGTCCTTCCTACGTGGCCTCAGCATTGTGGAGCTTTTTTGTTACCACTACAGAATTGAGGCTGGCCTCCAGAGTCTTTGTGTGTGTATGTGTGTGTGTGTTTTTTATTTTCTTTCATTCTTTTCATGAGTGAGAGAAAGGGAAAGACAAGTAAACAGACAGCATCCTCAACAGCATGTTGACACTGTGACCACCGCCAGCCATGGCCTACCTCAGATCATCATCACATGTGTGCCCAGTGTTCTCAGGGAAGACTTAAGACCCCTTGAGTGGGTCAGTCTTATAGAGCTGCAGAGTTTTATCACTGTGCCACCTTCCAGACCCCAAGTTTGTTTTAATATAGTTTTTATCAGTTTCACTTGGGAATGCGTTGGTTGACCTTATTATCATCTCAGTGTTTGTGATTTTAAGCTGCTAAATTTTGGGTAATTTGTTATTTAGCAATAAATAACTTTTGTTTTTTTTTAAGAGAGAGATTTTTGCTCTAGGGTATGTGTGCTCACCAGCGAGGCAGAGAGAGACAGAAGGCAAAAAAATCACTCCTTGGGGGAATGATCATGCCACAATCCTCTCTCCTCCATTCATTCTCCTCTCAGGATCTTAGGCATACATACTCAGTGTGAGTTTTAAACCACCGGGTCTAGGACTTGAACTGTGGTCAACTGTGTGGGAGTCCAGTGACATAACCATTACGCCATCTGCTGGTCCCAGAAATAGATAACTTCAACATGGGATCGAAAGATATATACAGTTGCCGTTATGATAAATGCTGTCAAGTCACTCACTTTAGAAATTATACCAATTTATATTTCCATATAAGAAGGTACCTGTTTTTCCTACATCCTATCACATCGTTTTCGAACTCTTGTATTTTTGCTTATCCAAAAGGTAAAAACTGGTATCCTCAAAGTTTTAACTTTTTTCTTACTATGTATGAGTGAAATCTAAGAGTCATTTTATATCCTTTTCTGTGGC
Source organism: Tupaia belangeri chinensis (assembly GCF_000334495.1). Taxonomy (NCBI): domain Eukaryota; kingdom Metazoa; phylum Chordata; class Mammalia; order Scandentia; family Tupaiidae; genus Tupaia; species Tupaia belangeri. Next base: position 726,510 of record NW_006209268.1, on the reverse strand, counting down.
CTTTTTCTTTTATGTATCTTTTTATATCTATTGCCTATGGCATTTCTAATTCATGTCGTATAGTACCCTTCAAACTCAGTATATTATGTAAAGAACTTATTGGCTTCTCCTTTGAGTTATTTTACTATCTAACTTTCTTACTACCACAGGCATGCCATTTTCTTTCTTTTCTCTATATTTCACATCTTGAGGGTAATCTTTGATACCTTTTGGTCTCTTTTTGAACAGAAAATCAATTCCCAAGTTCAGTCACTTTCTCTTTTGCAGTGTCACTCAAATCCAGTAATTCCTCCGTGTCCTCAACTTCCAAATCCTCTGTGTTGGCTCTTACTATCTCAGCCTTGAACATCTTATTGATTTCTTTTCCAAACATCAGTTCTGTTTTATGTCTTCACTTTGAGACAAAGCAAGATATAAGACACCAAAGGAATTATTTATAAAATTAAGGTTAAAGGTAGGCAATGAAAATTCTAGGACTTTTAAAATGGATATCAAGAGGACACTTGTAACCTTTAGGCTTAGTTCCCTGGGGATCACAAATGTTCAGAGAGCATGGATGGGTGTCATTAAAACATATTCTCACCATATTTATTTACTCAGCAAGTTATCAGTCACTTGTCTGATTGTCAGATACTGTGCTAAAAGTAAGGGAAAGAATTAGCTCTGCATTTAGCTATTACCAAGTATTGTCTAGTGGGAAAGACATTTGTAGAAAAGGTCACTTTGTAAGAGACTTTAATAGGGACTATGATAAAGATATTCATATTAATGTAATTTATTTTCTTGATTTATGGAAAAAGATGTAAAAAAGTTCTATTTTAAGTAATTAGAAGTTTATGTTATTGAAAATGAAAATTTGATTTTCTTAATAGAATATCAGCACATAAATAGAAAATATATTGTATATATTTTAGTTTCTTACAAACTTGTTTGAAAAAAATGTTTAAGATTTGTTTATTTTTAATTGTATTTGTCATCATTATTCTTCAGTTGTGACCAGAGAGAGACAGACAGAGAGAAAGGGAGAATGAGAAAGCAGGCCTCCAGGTTTGGGACTTGAACCGTGGTCAGCTATGTGGAAGTCCAGCACCTCAAGCATCATGCCACCTGCTGGCCCCATGAAGAAAATATTTTCTGTGATTTACAAATATTTTAGGTTGGTCATTTTATTAGTTCATTATGAACTGCTGCTGCCAGAAACATATTTTGTATATATCACTTATTTATTAGTTCTACAAATCTAATTTCCTCCCTTTATATATAAACTCTTACTTTAGGTTATTAGTGTCACAAGAGTACAACTATATTTTCTCTTTGAATGCAAAGGGAAACTTTAAGGGGCAGAGGTAATAAACATTGAAGAAAGAGTAATGTGAAGTTTCATAGAATATCGATATATTAGAAACCTTGATCTGGGGACCAGCAGTTGGTGTAATGGCTATGTCACTGGACTCCCATGTAGTCGAACGTGGTTTGAATCCTGGACTTGGTGGCTTAAACTCATGCCAGGGGTGTGTGTGTGTGTATGTGTGTGTGTGTGTGCATGCATGCGTGCCTAAGATCCCAAGAGGAGAATAGAAGAGAAGAGATTGCAGCCTGGCCATCCTCCCTGGTACATGATTTCTCGTTTTCTATCTCTCTGTCTGTCTCTGTCTTCCTGGCAAGCGCACACGCCCTATAGCAAAAACCTCTCCAAAAAGAAAAAAGAAACTTTGATCTTGATCTTGAGTTGTTTAGCTGTTCTTTGAATAACTATAAATGCGTGCCAAACCCCTATATCTTTGCCTTAGACATGAACTTCATCCTGGCTTTTAAACTTAATCATTCATGGGGCCAGCAGGTGGCATGGTGGTTAAGGTGCTAGACTCTCACATGGTGGACCATGGTTTAAGTCCCAGACCTGGCGGCTTGCCTTCCTACTCTTCCTTTTCTCTCACTCTATCTCTCTCCAGTCAAGTAATAAATAATTGATGTGAAATAAAAAAATATTTAAAAATTAATAATACATATTTTTCTATAAAAATATTATTTTGAATTTGGAAAACAATAGCAGAAATTGCTTTTATTTTACCTGTTAAAACTGTGTTTTAAAAGATTTTGTGAGCTTATTCCAATAATGTGCTATCCCACTTTTGTATAGCTCTGCTTTAAGGTACTACAGCTTTTGATCTACCTGTTGTAACAGAGAATCCCGCAGTGAATTGTTCTTTGCTGCTACTAATTCATAAGAGTTAGGCTATTGCACATTAATTCACTTCCCTTACTCCTTTTCATTTGCATTTGCTACCATTTCTACTCTCTTTCATATTACTTGCTTTTTTTTTTTTTTTTTCTATTTATTTGACAGTTTTTCTTAGGGAAGTGATCTAAGTATAGTCTGTTTTAAGATCTGTGTTGGTAAGTAAACAGTAGGAAACATTTGCTAAAATGTATATCAGTTTCACCCTTTCTTTTTGATACTTACTTTTCCTTTTCTCCAGGCCAAATGATAACAACCAATTCACAGTCTTAGGTTTCTACCTTTGTTATGTACCACCTTCAGCAGAGGTACTTTAAGCTCTCTGTGTGGAGGAGAGTAAAGTGTGAAAAGAACTGGAATAGTGATCTTCAGATAATCACCAAATGTTCCTGAGGCCATTATTCAACATATACTTGGACAAAATGCATTATAAAAGTGCTTTTTAAGTTTAAAGATTTGGGAATAATGAAAATTATGGAACTATTTGAAGAACGTAAAGGTTTTCCAAGAAGATGAAGGGACATCTGAAAAGTCTTGATTTAAGTTATTCCCCCCCCCCTTTCTTTCCATGACAGGATGACAGGAAAAAAGAGAGAAATTCTTAACAGGGTCCTTTACTGTGGTCTGTAATCCACCACTCCTCACCGTCACCCCACTCGCTCAGCCACTCAGGATCATAGGTATATAGATGTATGTGTAGTGTATACAAGAAGACTTGGGGACATGAACCCTGGACCTTCCCATGTATCTTCAGCATTGTGCAGCATTGTGTTATTGCTGTGCCACAACACCTGGCCAACATGGTTTTGTAAGATGAATTATTCTGTGGGAAGATTGCTACTGACACCTTATGTCATACTTTTAAGGAAGGTGTTTCATACTTCTCTCTGAGAATCCCAGAAATAATTAGTTATAAATAAATAGAAAACTGGGAAAATGAAAGTGTCACCAAGTTTCATTTTTTTAAAAAAATTATTTTATTTCAACTTTTAAAATTTATTTATTTTTTTAAATTTGATCAGAGAAGGTCAGAGTGAGAGAAAGGCAAGGAAGGAATGAGAAAGCAGTCCTCCATGTCCAGGACTTGGACTACGACTGGTTATGTGGGAGTCGAGTGCCTTTAACCATCATTCCACCTGCTAGCCTCCTGGAATTTTCATTTTATTTATTTATTTATTTATTTATTTATTTATTTATTTATTTATTTATTTATTTTTAAGATTTTGGCCACAGGACCAACAGATGGGATAATGGTTATGTTTCTGGATTTGCATGAGGTCAAGGTTTGAGTTACACAGACTGGAGGCCTAAAACTCACACCAGGCACGTGTGCGTGTGTGCTTGCTCCAAATTCCAAGAGAACGGAGAAAGAGGGATTGCCACATGGTCATCTCGCTGAGGGTGATTTCTCATTTTCCATCTGTCTCTCTGACAAGCACACGTGCCCTGTAGCAAAAATCTCTCTCTTAAAAGATTTTTGCCATAAGGTATGTGCGCTCATCCTAAAAACAGTGAGAGGAGAGTGAGAAATCACCCCCTGGGAGCATGGCCTCTTAGCAATCCCTTCTCCATTCTCCTCTCAGGATTTTGGGCATGTACACACATATATCCAGTGTGAGTCCCAAGCTGCTGAAACCAGGACTTGAAACATGGTCAGCCATGTGGGAATCCAGTACCCCAGCCTCTACACCACCTGTTGGCCCCACAATTTTTATTTTTTAAAAAAGGAAATAGCAAGGGCCAGCAGGTGGCATGGTGGAAGTCCCAGACCTGGCAACTTGCTTTCTCCTCCCCGCCTTGGTGAGCACTTGTGCCTTATAGCAAATTAAATAATAATAATAATAAAGAAATGTTAAAAATAAAAAAAGGAAAAGGCAGCCCAGCAGTGTCAGTGGGAGTAAAAGGATACCAGAACCATATGGGTGGCTGTGAGTTTGGATCCAGGTTGACCTGAACACGGGCCACACCTGCAATCCTGGTTGGCTAGCAGGCAGGATGGAAGCAGTGTAAAGGAGGTTTATCATGACATGGTGAGAACTGTCTAGGGGACCGTCTCTCTCTGTTTCTCTCATTCTATCTCTTCCTTGAAAGAAAGAAATCAACCTTTTAAAAAAGGAAAAATTTAACATCTTTCTCTATTGTATTAATTAATACAAACACTAAATCATTTCCTGATAGAATTCCAAATGTGATGCCAGTTTTTTTTTGAGAGATTTTTATGCTATAGGGTGCGTGTGCTTGCCACAAAGACAGAGACAGAGAGACAGAAAGCGAGAAATCGCCCCCCTCCCAGCCCCCCTGCTAGGGAACATGGCCACGCCAAAATCCCTTCTCCTCCATTCTCCTCTTGGGATCTTGGGCACACACACACACACACATGTGGCCAGGGTGAGTTTAAGACACCAGGTCTGGGACTTGAACCCTAACTACATGGGAGTCCAGTGACATAACCATTATCCCAACTGCTGGTCCCACCAAATGTGATGCCATCTTGATGTTGAAGGGAATACGTAAGTCTCTTGAGATTTCCTATTCTATGAATAGATGAGTCCACTTTTTAAAAAATAATTAATTAATTAATTAATTTTTGCTATAGGGCGCACGCGCTCTCCAGAAAGACAGAGAGAGAGAGACAGAAAGCAAGAAATTAGCCCCAGAGAATAAGAAAGCAGGCTACCAGGTCTGGGACTCGAACCATAGTTGGCCATGTGGTAATGTCCGTTGCTTTTACAACACTGTGTCACCTGCTGGTCCCATCATTTTTTTTTTTTTTTTTAAGAGAGAGATTTTTGTTTTAGGGTGAGTGTGCTTGCCAGACAGAAAGCAAGAAATCATCTTTTGGGGGCTGGCCACACTGCATTCCCTTCTGCATTTTCTCAGGATTTGGGGCACACATGCACATGTGCCTGAGGTGAGTTTTAAGTTGCCAGGTTCAGGACTCAATCTATAGTAGACCACATGGGAGTCCAGCAATGTAACAATTACACTATCTGCTGGTCTCCTTTTTCTTGTTCTTTTAAAGTATAAAAATATAACTGTTTTTTGTATGTTGATTCTGAAACTTTACTGCATTTGTTTACTAGTTCTAACAGGTTTTTTTTTCTGAGTGGAGTTTTTTAAGATTTTCTGAGTATAAGCTCATGCCATCTGTAAACAGAGGCGATTTTATTTCTCTCTCTCTCTCTCTTTTTTTAATTTCCAAGATTACATACACTTTAGAGAGAGAGAGAGAAAGACTTCCCCTAATGAGGGGGCAGTCACACCACAATTCCTTCTTGTCCTTTTCCTCATCTTGTTGGGATTTTTGGATGTATACACTCATGCACCTGGTGTGTTTTTTAAGCCTTCAGGGCCAGAATTTGAACTGAGGTTAGCCATGTACAATCCAGTTCCTTTAACCACTGAGCTATGGTGCTGGCTCTTGTTTGAATGTTCTGTATTTTTTCATTTTGATTGACTAGGATTTATTTAGTGTATTGAATAGAAATGGCAAGAGAGAAAGTCCTTGTGTTGTTCTAGATGTTAGAGGAAAAGGAAGAGGGCCAGTGTAGTCAAAGTGAGATCATTCTTCTTATCTTTCTAATTGAGATTTCATTCAGAACCTCAGGCCATATTTGTATCTTTGACTTGTTTCTGAGTGTTGGGATTTACAAAAGGATGTTCCAATTGGATAGTTGCGTAGGAAAACAGAAAATTATGTCATGATTTTTCTGACAACCCAATAGGTATTTATTGTAAACTTTGCTCTTTGTATTGCTTTTGCTCCTTCCCAATAAGTTTTTGGTGTTTTCTTTTTTTTTTTCTAACTTCATTTGCTTCAAGATAAGTGTTTTTTTTTTTCCCCTTTGATTTCTTCTTTAACCTTTTAGTGGTTCAGAAGTGGGCTTAGTTCCCACATATTTATAAATTTTCTAATTTTCCTCTTACTATTAATTTCTTGTTTTATATCAGTGTGGTCAGGTAGTTTTCCTGTTATGATTTTAATCTTACAATTGTTAAGACTTGTTTTATAATCTCATATATGGTCAACTCTGGTGAATGTTCTATATGTGCTTGTAAGGAAAATGTATTATTTGGCTGTAGGATGGAATGTTCTCCGTATGTTTGTCAGGTCCATTTGAGTTCACTGTTTTCTTCTTGACTTACTAATTGGTTGATTTATCCATTGTTTAAATTGAAATAATAATGTTTTCTACTATTTTTTGTTATCTATTTCTCCAGTAAGATCTGTTAATATTTGTTTTATAAATGTAGGTGCTCTATTATTAGATGCATGCATATTTTCAAATATTCTATTATATTCATTAATTGATCTCTTTATCCTTACATAATGACTTTCTTTGGCCCCTCTTACAGTTTTTGACGTAAAGTCTATTTTATCAATTGAATCAGTGCTACCCCAGGTCTCCTTTGGTGTTCATTTGCATAAAACATCTTTTTCTAATTCTTTCACTTTAGTTTATGTTTGTCTTTAAATCCAAGATAAGTCTCTTGTACTACAGAATATATTAGGTTGTCTAGAACTTGTCATGTCTGTTTTTCTACGCAAAAATGCACCATTACTTTCCTGACAACCCAATAGTTGTTTTTTTTTTTTTTTTTTATCCATTTGGCCACTCTTTATCTTTTCTTTGGAAAATTTAATCCATTTACATTTAAAGTAGTTATTGTTAGGGAAGGACTTACTATTTCAATTTTCAATTTTGTTAGTTGTTTTTTGGCTGTTTTATAGCGTCTTTGTTTCCTCTTTGCAATCTTCCTTTGTGATTTGGCTATTGTTTTGCAATGGTATGCTTTGATTCATTTTTTTTTTTTTAAGCTTTTTGGTAACTACTGGTTTGTTTGTTTTGCAGTTCTAGAGGCTTACATGAAACATTTTAAGTCTGTTTTTACTGATAACTACTTAACTTAGATTGCATACAAAAACTCTACCCTTTTACTTCACTTGCACATTTTATATTGAAGTCACAGTTGATATCTTTTATATTGTTTATTATACATAAATTATTGTAGCTGTACTTTTTTAGTGCTTTTTTTTCTTTTTTTTTTTTTTTTAATTTGCCAGAGGGCACATATGCTTACCAGAGAGAGACAGTGGGAGAGAAAGAAAGCATTCCCCCCACCACCCCACATTGAGAAATGGTCAAGTCACAATCCATTTTCCTCCTTTTCTTCATCCTATCATTATTCTGGGCATGTATGCCCACATGCCTAGTGTGTTTTTCAAGCTTTTAGAGATAAGACTTGAGCTGTGCAGTCAGCCATGTAGGATCCAGCTCCATTAACCAGGTTCTGGGGCTGGCCTGCTATAGCTATTTTTAACACTTTTTCCTTTTAATCTTTTACTGGAATTAAAATATTATAGGCTACTCATAATTTTTTAAAGATGTCTTACTTTAAGAGAATTATTATTCTTTTTTTAGGTTTTGCCATCAGGTGCATGTGCTCCCTGAAGAGACAGAGAGAGACAATGAGAGGGGAATTGAAAAAAATCACGCCTGAGAGGGGATGGCCATGTTGCAGTCCCCTCTGCATTCTCCTGGGATTTTGGGCATGCACACACATGCACTAGGCATGAGTTTCAAATCACTGGGCCTAGGACTTGAACTGCAGGGCCATTTAGGAGTCTAGTGCTTTAACCACCATGCCACTTGCTGGCCCCAATTTTTATTCTTTTATATATTTTCATGTTGCTAATTAGTATATTCTTATTTTAACTTGAGAAATTCCCTTTAACATACCTTTTTTATAAGGCAGATCTTGTGGTGATGTACTTTCTCAACTTTTATTTGTCTAGGAAATTCTTATTCCCTTTTTATTTTTAAAGGACAACCTCCTTCATGGGTATAATATTCTTGATTGGCCATTTTTTTCTTTCAGCACTTGAGTGTAACATTCCATTTTATCCTGGCCTGCAAGACTTCTCCTGAGAAATCTGCTTGCAGTCTTCTAGGAATTTCCTTGTAAATAACAGGTTTCTTTTTTCTTGCTGCTTTCAGGAATCTGTTTATCTTTGAAAGTTTGGTTATAATGTGTTTTATGAAGGCATATTTGGGTTGAACATTTTTGGGAATCTTTGAGCTTCATGTACTTTGATGTCAATATCTCTCCCCACATTTGGAGAGTTTTTAAGCTTTTTATTTCTTTCCCCTAGAATAAGCTTTCTGCTTCTTTTTCACTCTTTCACGTATTCCCATAATACATAAATTGTGCCCCTTGATAGTGTCCCATAAAGCCTATAGGCTTTCTTCCTTCGTTTTCCTTTCTTTTTTCTTTCCTTCTTCTTCTTTTTTTTTTTTTTGTTAAGAGATTTTTCTATAGGGTGCATGTCCTAGTCAAAGAGAAAAATAGAAAGTGAGAAATCACCCCTTTGGGGGATGGCCATTCCACAATCCCTTCTCTTACATTCTCCTCTTGGGATTTTGGGCATGCTTGCACACTCACCCTGTGTGAGTTTCAAACCGAATCTGGGACTCAAACTGTGGTCTACCATGTGAGAGTCTAGCAATGTAGCCATTACTCTATTTGCTGGTCCCATCTTCCTTCTTAATTCCGTTTTTGTTTTTGTTTGTCTGACTAGGTAATTTTCAATTACCTGTCTTTGAGTTTGTGTATTTTTCTGCTTGATGAAATCTGCCATTCACCCTCTATTTCCTTTTTCATTTCATTCATTCATCATGATGTTCTTTAGCTCCAGAATATGTGTGTATGTGTGTGTGTGTGTGTATCACCTGTGTGATATGTGTGTATGTATGTATACATATATATACACACACACACACACACACACACACACATACAATTTTTAGAGAGATTTTTGCTATAGGGCATTTGCGCTCACCAGAGAGACAGAGAGGGACAGAAAGAGACAGAGAGACAGAAAGAGAGAAATCATCCCACAGGAGAGATGGCCACACCACAACTCCCTCTTCTCCAATCTCCTCTTGGGATCGGCACGGATGCACATGCGTACAACATGGGGTTTAAGCCACTTGGTCCAGGACTTGAACTACATTCTACTACGTGGGATTCTAGTGACATAACTATTACACCATCTGCATGCCAACTGCTCATCCTACCTTTCTTCCTTTTTTGATAACCTCTTTTTGTTGTTAAACAGTCTATCTATCTGTATTCTCTTATAGCTTTAGCAAGATTCCTTAAAATAATTTTGAACAGTCTGGTGATTCAGAGATCTCTGTGTTTTTGGGGATTGGTTACTGGAAAATTATTGTGTTCCGTGGGTTTTGTCTCTTAAAATTCTTTTTTGTGTTTCTTGTTGCTTTGCATTTATTTCACAGACATTATGGACATATTTTGGCAAGTAAAGATCTTCACTTATAAATAAGTACAAGAGTTTTGGCATGATAGGATGTGGTGGTTCCAAGCCTGGTGAAGAAGCAATGGTAATATTCATGGAGTTCTGTCAGCTAAGGTCAATATCAGCTAGGATTCTGGGGCTCCTCAGTAGGCAAATCTGTGTTGCAAGGAATCCATAACAGCAGTGAGGGTTGTTGGGTTCTTTGGTGGTCAAGGATGCTGGGCTTCTCCTGGTTTTATTTTCTCTCATGCAGAATTCCCTTGGTGCTAGGTCTGGCTTGCAGGCATGCTTGCATTGGCAGTGGCACTGGTGACTGCTGCAGTGTCTGTGGAGTGGTCATGAAGCCAGTCTCTGGGGCATGGGCACCTGTGGAGGGACCACGACTCTGGAGTCTGGGGTGGCAATGGTTCTAGCACTCTAGGTGCAGTGCCACTGCCATGTTGTTGGTAACCATGTATAAAGCAGAGGAGCTTGTGGAGTAGCTAGAGAGTCAGAGTCCATTGTGAGTACGTGCAAAGCAATCATGGTTCCATGATCACTGCCTCTGTGGTGGCATCTTTGATTTCTTAGGTGCAGATGCATGCAGAATAACCATGGGGCCAGATTCTAGAGTATAGACATATATGAAACTATCCTGGCAGCAATTAGACAGTTCAGCGAACCTCATTACAGCTTTGGAAGGATTGAAGTGTAGTCTCTGAACTTGGCCTTCACTGGCACCAGTGATGGTAGGCCACATTTTTTTCTCTCTGTGATATTTGGAGGAGGGCAGTATGTAAATATTTTCTGCCTTGCTAGGCTACCCTTTTCCTGGTCCTTTTCCTTGAGAGAGCAAGCTTTTGATGGGGCTTTTTTCTTTCTGCACTTACTGGTGTTTCTAGGTTGCAACTCTCTCCAGTCTGTGATATGTGAGGCCAAAAGAAAACCCAGGAAATTCATTGTACTATTGTTCCTTAGATCCCAAGATTCCTTGTTATGTTTGTTTTATATATAATACCAAGAGTCTTTAGCTGTGTTTTGAGGAAGGAATAGGAAAACACCTTTAATCCATTTCCTGGGAGTGGGAGATGATTGTGTTTTCAGGGAGGAGGTATTGTCATATTTTGATCAACTGGACCGGGGAGAAATGTTCACATATTGAAATGATCACCTTGTAAGCTAAATAATGTGATTGAATGTATTAAAAAATGTATAAAGCAGAGGAGCTTGTGGAGTAGCTAGAGAGTCAGAGTCCATTGTGAGTACGTGCAAAGCAATCATGGTTCCATGATCACTGCCTCTGTGGTGGCATCTTTGATTTCTTAGGTGCAGATGCATGCAGAATAACCATGGGGCCAGATTCTAGAGTATAGACATATATGAAACTATCCTGGCAGCAATTAGACAGTTCAGCGAACCTCATTACAGCTTTGGAAGGATTGAAGTGTAGTCTCTGAACTTGGCCTTCACTGGCACCAGTGATGGTAGGCCACATTTTTTTCTCTCTGTGATATTTGGAGGAGGGCAGTATGTAAATATTTTCTGCCTTGCTAGGCTACCCTTTTCCTGGTCCTTTTCCTTGAGAGAGCAAGCTTTTGATGGGGCTTTTTTCTTTCTGCACTTACTGGTGTTTCTAGGTTGCAACTCTCTCCAGTCTGTGATATGTGAGGCCAAAAGAAAACCCAGGAAATTCATTGTACTATTGTTCCTTAGATCCCAAGATTCCTTGTTATGTTTGTTTTATATATAATACCAAGAGTCTTTAGCTGTGTTTTGAGGAAGGAATAGGAAAACACCTTTAATCCATTTCCTGGGAGTGGGAGATGATTGTGTTTTCAGGGAGGAGGTATTGTCATATTTTGATCAACTGGACCGGGGAGAAATGTTCACATATTGAAATGATCACCTTGTAAGCTAAATAATGTGATTGAATGTATTAAAAAATGTAAAAAACAAAAACAAAACAAAACAAAAACTTCTACTTTGGTGTTTTATTTGATGAGTTTATGGAAGTGGCTAATTAGACATTATTTGAGCCCACTATTCGGAATAAGGTTTAAGGAGGTTGATTAATGAATATTTTACCATAGAGGTTGCAAATACCTGTCCCTGTTCATCTCTCTTCCCTGTCAGTTCCATAGCAGTATTTACAGATGTTTACAAGTCTCTTACTATGAGTCTTGAATTAAAACAGTGGTTCAGATAGCCCATTGCTGAGGCTTGATACTGGAGAGAAAACCTCTTTGACATACCTGCCCTAGAACTTACTCAGTTGGACATAATTAATCATATAAATTATAATGGGAAAATCCCAGCTGGGTTAAGTTGTAACATCTATAAAATTGATGTAGTTACTCATAAAGCCAAGTGAAATTGTCATTAGTTGTTACTGGAGCTTCTGTGTCTTCAGAGTATCTTATCAGACTCTATGTGTGGACAATAATATCCCAGGATCTATATTTACTGAGAAGTTAAGTGTGTATTTTCAAGTCCTGAGGTTGGGAGTTAACATTATTATTTTGTGGAGAGAGATAACACAATTATAATTATTAAAAAAACAAAATATGTTATCTGTGTGTTCAAATCAGGTTATACTAATGAGTGGGACATATCCACTCTGTTTTCTGCAAGTATCTCTGATTAATCCTCATTCCTTTAACAGATTTATCACTTTATATTATTATTCAGAAGAGTATAAACTATAAGAAAAAGGTGACCATGAAAAATCATGGAGTAGGATTGTAGTGTTTTACTGTATATTGACTTTTGAAAACATCCTATAGTATTAAAAATAGATTGAAGAACAAATATTTCTTCTTTTTAGCAGATGTAAGGAAGAGAAAAGCATAAAAATGTTTAAATAGTACCTCAAGTAATAAAAAATATAAACTTTAAAATATTCACATGAGACACTAATAATAATCTTTGGCTGTTCAGTAACATTGATAAAGGCTTACCTGTTTATTTCAATGCCTTTGGTTAATTTTCATGTTATCATCAAAAATAAATGTTTCAAAGGAAAATGAGCTGGATATAATTATATTTAAACAATGCTGAGATCAATAGTATTTAAAGTAGTTTGGAAAGTAAACTAAACATGAAATGCACTTCTGCATCCAGTTATTTGAAAATACCTGGAGGCTTTTTCTTATCCCAAAGGCATTTGTAATTTGCATAGCAAAGATAATATTATTTATATTTTCCTTTAATATTCAGATATGGTTATATTCACCAAATAAGAAATGTACCTAACGTGTGAAAGCTAGTGTCTAATTTTGTTCTTAAGAGCCAGTCAGTGTAAAGTAAATAACTTCTGGCTAAGATGGAAAAACTGAACTTTTTGAAGTTTCACGTCGAGGTCATGAGATGATTTGGTTTATTATGGCATATGAGAAGCAACCAATGATCTCAAATGCTCACCTCACAGTTTAGATTAAACTGAGTTTCTATAGAAATTAATCATTAATAATTTTATAAAGGAGATTTCAGAGTCTGCGGGTGGCATGGAGGTAAAGGTGCTGGATCCCACATGACTGAGTTTGTGGTTTGAGTCCCGGACCTGGTGGCTTGAAGATCATGTGAGGTGCGTGTGCATATATGCCCAAAATCCTCAGAAGGGACTGGAGGGGAAGGAATTGTAGCATGGCTATTCTCCTGGGGGACGATTTCTCACTTTTCCTCTCTCTGTCTCTGGGGAAATGCATAAAACTGGAGAAAAAAAGATTTCATAAAATATCTTTAAAATATGTTGGCGATTTAATCAGCAAAATGAGATCTTGGAATTACAAATGAACTCCATTATTTGAAAATTGATCAGTTTTCTATACACCCACACACATAAAATTCTTCCTACTTTGGAATTTGAATTTTCCAATAACGTAAACATGAATATTTATTATAACATCTATACCACATTTTTTTTTTTTTTGGAGAGATTTTCACTGTAGGGCACGTGTGCTCGCCAGACAGACAGAGAGAGACATAGAGACAGAAAGCGAGAAATCACCCCCCAGGGGGGATGGTCACGCCGCAATCCCTTCTCCTCCATTCTTCTCTCGGGACCTTGGGCACGCACGCACACGCGCCCGGCGTGAGTTTTAAGCCACCGGGTCCGGGACACGAACCGCGGTCGACTACGTGGGAGTCCAGCAACATAGCCATTACGCTAACTGCTGGTTCCCTATACCACATTTTTTGTAGTATTTCAACAAGTTTCAAATATTTTTTTTTTTTTTTTTTTTTTTTTTTTTTGAGAGGTTTTTGCTATAGGGCGTGTGCAATCGTCAGAAAGACAGAGACAGAATGCGAGAAATCACCCAGGGGGTGATGGCTACCCTGCAATCCCTTCTCCTCCATTCCCTTCTCGGGACCTTGGGCATGCATGCACACGCACCCAGCATGAGTTTAAGCCGCCAGGTCCGGGACTCGAACCGCAGTTGACTACATGGGAGTCCAGCGACATAGCCATTGCGCTAACTGCTGGTCCCTCGAGTATCTTCATTTTTATAGTTAAAATACAGGACCAGTTTTATTTTAAAATGCAGTGCTTATAATAACTGCTCATTTCAAAATTTGACTTTATGCATAAGACAACTTAGTTTGCAATAGTGAATATTAATGTTGGGAAGAAATATTATGTAAAAAAAAAATCTTGTGGAGATCAGCAGTTGGCATAATCACTATGTCGCTAAACTCCCACATAGTCAACTGCTGTTCAAGTTCTGGACCTGGTGGCTTAGACTCACGCTGGGCACGTGTGCATGCGTGCCCAAGATCTCGAGAGGAGAACAGAGGAGAAGGGATGAGTGATTTCTTACTTTCTGTCTCTCTCTGTCTTTCTGGCGAGCTCACACACCCTATAGCAAAAACCTCTCCAAAAAAAAAAAAAAATCTTGTGAATGTGGATAGGTATGATTAGGAATTGCCTTTTGCAGTTACAGATTGTACTGGGAAAGAACTGTGGTGTTATTACTGTGGTTATGACTGTTTTCCTTTGCCATTATGGATTGTCAGCCTTTTTAGCAGATTTACTACTATTGTAGTTGCTACTGTGAGCTTAATTCACTAAAGCAATACCACCTCCTCTCCCTCACCCCTATACAAATAAGCACATCTCTATCTATAACCTTGTAGAATCTGAGAAGATTTAAATAAAAATTTGAATTGGTAGAAGAAAGAATCCATAATTAATTACTTTTCAAAGGAGTATAGGTTTGAGTGAAAGATGAGATAAAAACCAAACCCACTGTATAAGTATCTATTGTACCCTTTAGTTAAGTTTGAGAATTTTATGAAAGCTTTGGCCAGATTACATTACATTTACATGATCTTAAAATCCAAACAGAAAATTCTCGCCAAATATTGGGTATCTTTAAAGTAAGCCAATATGAATGTTGTCATTCTAGTGGAATTTGATGTTGAAACATCTCTTCTAGTAAAAAGCTTGAACATGTTTACTATTTATAGTCAAGTAAAGGAAGTATGTACTCTTTAATTTTCCAAGATGTTTATCAAATTTTATTGTAATAGATAGTATGCCTGTAACATGAGTAAGTCAAACGGAAATCAAAAGTCAGTTAACTTCTTCTGGTACATGTTTAGTGTGAGAAGAACTGGGTGTCTACAAACAAAACATGACTTTTACTTTGAAGTGTTCATTTATTCATTTTTAGGTTTTTGCTATAAGGGTGTGTGCACTTGCCAGTGAGAGAGACAGAGAGAGCGATAGAAAGTAAGAAATCACCCCCCTCCAGGCCCCCGAGGGCTGGCCAGGCTGCAGTCCCTTTTCCATTCTCCTGGGATTCTGGGCATTCATGCACACGTGCCCATTGTGACTTTCAGACCTCCATGTCTGGAACTTGAACTGTGGTTGGCCATGTAGGAGTCCAACACCTTAACCACCACACCACCTGCTGGCTCCTAAAGGGTTCATTAAAAGAATAAATTCCTAACTACTATATTGTCACATCAGTACTTCTAAGATATTTTACTAATTGATAGAGTAAATGGTGTTTCCTTTTAAATTGTCATCTGATGCAGATCTTTATGAAAATTGCTTTTACATATGTACTCAGTATTTTTTTCTTCTTTTAGTTTACTTCTCATTAGTATCTCTTGGTTTGTGGGGTCTGCTTCAGTTGTGGATGATGTGCAAGATCTAATCTTAGAGTTCTCCAGAACATTGAAGATGACTTCAGGGATGAAGGAGGTAGGGGAAATGCAAAACATTTGGAAAGATCTTTCATGTTTCATCCTACTGTTACTGAACTCCAATCAGGTTCATTTACCTAAGCACTACAAACTAAATAATAGATATATGGTGTGTTGAAGGAATGTATAGCTTTATAGCAATGCGCAAAGCAAAGCAAAGAGAGTGGGCAGCTTATGCTGAAAAGACCTGGTCTCCTTGAGGTGTTCCCCACATGCACTTTTTTTTTTTTTCTATAGGGGTGGGCTCGCCAGAAAGAGAGAGACAGAGAGATAGAAGGCAAGAAAATCTCCCCCCAGGGGGGATGGCCACGCCGTAATCCCTTCACCTTTATTCTTCTCTCAAGATCTTGGACACACACGCACACGTGCCCATGGTGTGAGTTTAAGCCACCGGGTCCAGGACTCGAACTGTGGTCGGCTACGTGGGAGTTCAGCGACATAGCCATTATGTTAACTGCTGGTCCCCCCCCACGTGCATTTTTACGGGCAAAATTAGGGGCGGAGGTTCCCAGGTACCTGATCAGTTCAATGATTGGTTCAAGAGGGTATGATCATCTTATGGACATTCGTGATTGACAAGGCTTTAAATAATCAAGTTTCTTTTCAGATTTTTGGAGCCATTCAGCCTGGGGTCTTTGAGCTCACAGCTAGTAGTTTCCATCCTATAAAACATCTTACATATTGAAATTAAAATTGTATCTTTCCAATAAATGAGCGTTTTAGAGGCCTAATGGCCCTCATTCATGGCCAATGTTGTTTCATTATCATAGCCAAAATCTGGTCTTACCTCTTGCTCTGGGCCATTACTATGTAAAAGGACTTTGTATCCCAAGCACCTTAGAAAATACACTTAACTTTTAGTTCATCCCTTTTTAATTTTCAGTTTGGGATATTCTTATTTTTTTTTAACAGAAGGGGAAACTGAGGACCCATCCTTGTCAGAAAGTCCCTGCTTGTTTTCACTATGTGACAGGCTTTTTTTTTTTTTTTCCCTTTTTTGTCTTTGCTTCTAGAAATGTTCTCTATTCTTTAGTTCTTAGAATAAGTGGAAAAAAAAATGATGTCCCCTGAGGATAATTTCTTTCACCTTGGACCCTGATTATAATATTTTAGAGGATTTTCGTATTCTGCTGTATCTGAATCACTGATATTATAGCACATCATTCATAATATGTAGCATTTGTTTAGTGCTTCTCTAGAAAGTTAGCTCTCAGGCCAGCCAGATGGCATGGTAGTTAAGGTGACTGGATCCCACGTGGCTGACTGTGTGGGTCAAGTCCTGGACCCAGTTGTTTGAAAACATGCCAGGCAAGTGTAGGTGCTTGTCCCTAATCTTGAGAGGATACTGGAGGAGAAGGGATTGCAGTGTGGCCATCTCCCCTATGGGGTGCTTTCTCACTTTCTGTCCCTCTCTTTCTCTCTCTGGTGAGTGTATATGTCCTATCGCAAACAAATAAAATAAAAAGAAAAACTCTTCTCTTTCATTCTCCATTCCATCAGGATTTGGGGCATGTAGCACATCTATTAGGTACATTTTTCAAGCCACCAAGGCCAGTATTTGAAATGAAATCATCCATGTGGGATCAGGCTTCCTTAATCATTATGTTACAGGGCTTGCCCTGGATCATGTTTTCATTTTGTATGCCTAGACATTTTTGACTGGATGGTGTACACTGTGAATTTTATCTTATTGATTGTTTTTTTTATCATCATCATCATCATTTATCTTTAAATAATAATTGAACTTTCTTTTTGCATGAAATTACATTACTCTTGAATCAGTTTGATCTTTCTGAAGCTTAGTTTTAAGGCTTGTTAGGGTAGATCCAGAGCAGGCTTTCTTCTAATCTGGGATGAATTAAATCCCAGTGTGAAGATGTGACTCATGACTCTGCTTAGTGTCCTGAATATTACAAGGTCTCCTACACTTACTGGTAGGAATGCAGACTACTTCCTGCCTTTTTAACTTTTAGGAATTATTTAGTCTATTGCTTTTTAGTGATTCTCCCCCTTGCTTAGTCTTTTCTCCCAGGCATGGATGTGCCTCTTCCGAGATGAGGCCTCTGGAGCTCTCTCTCAGTGTGTAATGGTTTCTTTCTATCTTTCAGTACTTTGTCCCACAAATTTTGGTTGCTTTGATTTCTTTGATTCCAGTATATGTCTACTCAACTTAATGTGATCCTGAGATCCTAAGCTTTGTTTGGATCTTTTCCTCCTTCATTGTGCCTTTGAAGTACGGTTGTCTCTCTGGCAAGCACACATGCCCTATAGCAAAATGTACCTTTAAGTAGTAAGCTAGGACAATCACAGATATTTCATCATTAGCTACTTTCTTTAGGAATCATGGTACTTTTCTGTTTTTCAGTGTCTAAAGTATTTTGTCTATTTTGTGAAGTTTTCAAGGTAGGACATCATAGTAAATCTGGTCCCTGTTACTCATTTGTGGTGGGAAGTAGAAGTTAATTTAATTTTTTTTTGAGAGAGAGATTTTTGCTATAGGGTGTTTGTGCTTGCCAGAGAGATGGAAAGAGACAGGAAGTAAGAAATCACTCCCGGGACGGGGTGGCGGTGGTGGTGGCCATGCTGCAATCTGTTCTCCATTCTCCTCTTGGGATTTTTGGCATGCACGCACACGTACCTGGTATGAATTTTAAGTCACTGGGTCTGGGGCTTAAACTGTAGTTGACCTTGTGGAAGCCCAGCAACATAACCATTTTACCATCTGCTGGTCCCATGAATTCAGTTTTATATGGTGAAAGATGATCTAAAATTTTTAGATAATTTAATGCATAAAATGCATTATAAACAGATAGGAACCACTGAATTGTAAATATACCAAGAAAAAAATTTTTAATCTTGTAAATTTAATTTTATTCTATAAATTTAATTTTAGTCAGTAAATTTAATTTTATTCACATGGTATTTAACACTGTTCATAAAAGTATCAGCTGTTGGGCTAGGAGGTGGCGTGGAGGTTTAGGCACTGGATTCCACATAGCCAACTTTGTGGTTTGAGTCCCTGACCTGGCAGCTTGAGAATCATGCTGAGTACACGTGCATACATGACCAGTATCCTGAGAGGGAAGTAGAGGAGAAGGGGTTGCAGAGTGGACATTCCCCCAGTGTCAGATTTCTTACTTTCCATCTCTCTTTTTCTGTCTCTCTGGCAAGCATACATGCTCTATAGCAAAATGTAAAAAATAAAGTATCAGGCACCAAAAATTTAACACCTTTTTTGTTGTTGTTATAGCCAGATTTTCAAATAGTTCTTTCACAATGAGATTGATTGACTGTTATTGGTAATGATGTTTATACCTGAAACTTATTAGGGTTTAAAATTTATACCAAAACATCTCTCTTTACCCTTGAGAGTATGTAACTTACTTCTCATTACCTGAGTTGTTATATTCTAAAACCCTTTTTTCCTTCTTTCTTTTTTTAGTTTTTTTTTTTTTTTTGCCTTAGTGCGAATGCACTCCCTGATGATAGAGACAGATAGAGGTAAAGTGAGAAATACTGGCCCATTTTCCCCCAAGGAACATGGCCATGTCACAGTCCCTTCTTCTCCATTCTCCTCTCGTGATTTTGAGCATGCATGCACACATGCCTGGCATAATTTTTAAACTGCCAGGTCTGGGACTCAAACCTCATTTGACCATGTGGGAGTCCGGCATCTTAACCATTATACCACCTGCTTGCCCCTGTGCCTATACCTTTTTAATTTTAGACCTGAAGTGAGAAATGAGCCTGCTGAAATTCTGAGGAGGTATAGAAAGTGAGATTAAAGTGGAGTGAAACTGAGTGGAGTCTAATTATAGCAATTAAGAACTACCAGGGAGTTGAGAGACTTTTTAGTAAAGATATCTGTTACTGTAAATGTTGCAATTAATAACTATTCACACAGTATAATTCTTAGTCATTTAAATAATGGATCTGTTTTCTTTAAAGATTAACTCAGGTATTCCCACTTGTTCTCAGTTCATAATGCCTTTAGTATCTCTGTAATTTATTCATGGTGCCCCAAGGCAATGAGAAATATCTAAAAGTTCCATTGATTAAGTATTTATGTCCTAACAGTTTAGTGGCAATTAAAAATATACATAAATTAAAAGAAAAAAATTATTCTTAAATAATCATAATTATTTACTAATAGAATACGTGAACCTGGTAGATATTGGACAACTTCTCAGACTTTGGAATCATATTGGAACTGCTACCCTCATTTCCTGTTTCACATTGTTTATGCTTTCTGCTTGCTTTTTATTATAGCAGTTGTTAAAAAACTACCTTTGTGGCCAATAGGTGGCAAAGTAGTTAAGGTGTTGAACTCCTAAATGATCAGTTGTGGTTCGAGTCTTGGACGCGATGGCTTGAAAATCACACCAAGTGTGTGTGCCCAAAATCCTGAAAGGAGAATGGAGAATGGATTCTCCTTGGGGGATGATTGTTATTTCCCTCTCTGTCTCTTTCCAGCAAGTGGATGTACCCTATGGCAAACAAACAAACAAAATAAAACAAAGCAAAAACAAAACAAAAATGTTCATAGGTATGTTATAAAACAAGTATAATTTAATACAGGACAATCTGACATTGAAAATCTTAACTTCCTCCTCTAGCTAATAGTCTGTTCAGTGTCCAACAGATGTCAGGTATTGTTGTGTCTCCCTCAGACATTTACAATACCCTACAATGACCCTGTGTGTTTCTGATAGCACTCCTGCAGGCCTTGGCACATATTCTGGTACTGTGAGATTAACTAATTCTCTTACAGTATCCATCAGTATTTTGTATGGAATCTGGCATGAGTAATGTACTAGCTGATGGCTCTGTTTAAAACAGAATCCTTTCTGACCATCAGAATTTCTTAAAAAACTGAACTAGTAATCCTGAAATAAAGGAACTATATTTGAAATTACTCTAGGAAAAAAGTGATGGGAAAGTACTTATAGCAGAGAAATGGAGAAATTATTTAATAAATTTGTTTTATATAATATGTTTACTAATAATCTAGAACACAAAGAGAAACAGTGAATAAAATATTGCAACATGATATTAAATAGATAAAAATGAAGGAAGATATAATATTGTAGTATAAGGGGATATGAATAAAGAGAAAATAAAAAGATGGATTTTGTTGTGGCAATCTTTAAGGGAAAATAGTTAAAAATTGTCTATGCTGTTACTGGGGTTCATAGTGTCTATATCGTCTTGTAATGGACTTTAGATGTTGCTCATTTGCCATGGTGGGGTCCTGAGTCCATGAGGGAAGTCACATAGTGGGAAAACCAGAATACATGTGTCGGTGCTAGTCTATCTCTCTCTTATTCCATTTCTTTTATAAACCCACCAGGAATCAGTCATGGGTCCTCACCCTTATCACCTAATCACTAATCCCCTCCCAAATGCTCCACTTTTCAACACCATCATTGGATCAACTTTCACTCCTTTCATCCCATTATGTTTAAGTTCCAGCCCTTGGAATTTTGAGAGACACAAACTACAATAACTATTATTTCTTCCTTTTAGGATATACTTTTCTTCCTTAGCATTCAATTATTACGTATGCTTTCATTGTCTTGATTCTTCTTGAGACTACTATATGTTTTTATACATTTTTAAATTCTAAGAGTTGGCAGGTGGCCATATGTTTAAGGGTGCTGGACTCCCACATGGTCAACTGCGGTTGGAGTCCCAGACCTGGCGGCTTGCTTTCTCACTTTCTTTCTCTCTCTCTCTCTCTCTCTGTCTTTGGTCATATTAAAATAAAATAATATGTAAAGTTAAATAAAATAGTTATAATTTTTAAAAATTCAATATTTATAGTCTTCAAAAAATTCACAGAAAATGCATATTATAAAATCGCATGCATTTCAAATTTTTTTGCAACAAAATAAACTGTGCTTTAATGATTATTTTGATAATTATTTTGAAGTCCCTTTGTATAGATTGTAGCATACTTTGTGTTCCTAAAGGTCTTTAATTTAATTCAACAGTATTTCCTGAATTCCTAATGGATTCTTTATACTTTGAAAGCTGTTGTAGGGAGAAGGTCAAAGGAAGGAAAAACAACAGTTTTCATGAATGTGGTTCTGATAAAAAAAATGTAATCATGAATGTAGAGGGGTCTTTTCTGATCTAATTTATTTAATAAAGAGGTTTTCTTCCCTGCATTTATTCTCTGTCTCACCCCTGTTCATTTTTTAAAATTAAATTTAGAACACTTTTTTATGGTTTAAAATTTGCTTATCATGCTTGAGAATCTCATTTTATACAAAATCAGAATTTTGGGAGATCTACATAATACTAAATTTATTATATAGAATTTAGAAACTTAGAGGAAGTTAAGAAACTATAACTTAAACAGCTATAGGTGTTTATAAGCACAGACTTACAAGTCATATAGATCAGAATTTAAATCCTTAAGTATTTTTGTGGCTTCTTTAAACTTTGTAGACTTTAGTACCTCTAACTTTAAAAAGACTTTTTAAAAGATTTTTAAAAAGAATTAGAGAAAATGCTCATTTGGGCCAGAAGACAGGATTCAGTTCAAAGCTTCTCCAGTAATAAGTACTCAAAAATAGTAATGATACTTTTTTAACAATTTGTTTTTTAAAATTTATTTATTATATACCATAAGAAAGAATCAGATGGAACTGTTAGGATGAAGGCTGTAATCCAGGAAATCAAAACCTCTCTTGAAAGTATTAAAAACAGATTAGGACACGCAGATCAAATCTCAGATGTGAAAAACAGAATCTCTGACCTAGGAAAATTCACCAAGAAGAATGAGAAAATAAGTCTCCAAAAATGAGAATAATATACAACTAATACTAGATACCATTAGACGCCCAAACGTGTGGATAATCGGTATCCCAGAAGATGAAGAAACTAATAAGGGCATTGATAAACTATTCCATGAAACCCTGGAAGAAAACTTCATACCTAGAGAGACATTCAGATATCTAGACCCAAGAAATACAAAGGACCCCACTTACAGTTAACCCAAGAAGATCTTCTTCAGGACACATTATAGCCAAATAGACAAAAACCACAGAGAGAGACAAGATACTAAAATTGGCAAGAGAGAAACACCAAGTTACTTTCAAAAGATATCCTATCTGACTAACATTGACCTCTCATCAGAAATAATGTGAGCAAAGGAAGAATGGGAAAATATATTAAAAGTGTTAAGTAAAAAACAAAAACAATTTCATCCAAGATTCCTATACTTGGCAAGATTATCCTTCATATGGGAAGAAAAGATAAAAATATCCTCAGGTAAACAAAATCTGAATTTACCAACTCCAGACCAGTTCTTCAAGAAATTCTGAAGGGAATACTGTACAAGGAAAACCAAAGACAGACAGAAATAAGAGAATGAAAAACATCCAAGAAAATGATCAACTTAATGGTAGGGACAGGTTCTGAAATATCAATAATAATGTTGAATGTTAACTTCCAGGATTTAAATGGAAAGAACAGACCACAGTAACACTGCAAATTCAATGAACTTGTGAAATAGAATTCTATGTCTTTTGACTAAAGTATTGCTGATTTTCTTCTATGCTTTATCTTCCATATTAAAGGATTTTTGTTTTCTTTTTAGTTGTTGATGGGTTCAGTAATTTGCTAAATTCTTTTTTATAATTGAAACATAAACTTTTCTCTCTTCCTGACCTTCCTGCAATTGGAAAATACTTGTGAGCATTCTTATTTTGTGGCAGAATGGTTATTTGTATAAGTTCACTTATACAATAGTATCTTTTGCCTTGCATCAGAAATTGAATTCTTATGGGGCTTTGTTCAAATAACAGACCAATTTGAGACTAAACTTCTTTTTCTTTCAAATAAGTTAGTTTATACCTCTCTTTAGTAAAAGGGGGGATTGAGAGGGGAAAACGTGTTTCAGAAGAAAGTTACAGTGCACTTGTCCCTAGATTTTAGCTTTGTCCATATTTTTAGTTTAATTAAGATCTTTCGTGAAACAATAAAATGTAAAAAGAATCAGTTTAGTATGGGAGGGAGGGAAAGGGGAATTTAAAAAAAGGTAAATATAGGTTTAATTGATAAAAAGAATCAGAAGCTATTTGCTAATGATGATGTATATAGTGTAATAGCTTTGTCTTGACTGATATGCATGGTATTCAGGCTGGAAAAAGAAATGTACAGTGTGAATATATATGTGATTAAATGTAAATAAAATTTTTAAAACTTATTATTATTTTAAAATATGCTATAGAGCAAACACACTCACCAGAGAGAGAGAGAGAAAGAGAGAGAGAGAGGTAGAAAGTGGAAAAGCAAGCCACCAGGTCCAGGATTCCAGCTCTGTTAGGCCATGTGGTAGTCCAGTGCCCCAACCACCATGCTATCTGCTGGCCTGTTAATAATATCTTAAAGGTTCTCTTTAGTGGTCAGAACTTTGATTGGGCAATTTATAGCGAAAGACATATTTAATTTTAACAATTGAAGACTTATAGAAAAAATACTTATTTATGTGACTACATTCTTCATTTTGTTGTGGATTCCTTTAAGAAGTTCTTTAACTGTATTTCACTCATGACCTGTATAAGATAGTTATTTACCAAGGTTTAGGATGAAATTGAGATATCTTTATTTGAATAAAACTTCGTAGACAATTGTGATATTTACCTCAAGTAAAGTACTACGATTCTACAGAAGACAATCTAAACCACAAAGGTGAACGTTTTTGAAAAATCTAAGATCCAATATTTAACTGTTTTAAAGACTTTTCGAGAAAACTTAGACATCTTTCATTGTAACTTACTTAATATTTAACTCTATCTGAAAAATTATTTTTATTTATTAGTGACTAAGAACACAAGTTGTGGAGCAAGAGCACTTTATTTGGAATCTTGGCTTGTTAATTGTGTGACTTGGGTAAAAAAACATTTATTTTTCTGTGAAATAAAAAGTTATTTTTATAGATGCATAGGCAGGAATGATAGTAATACCTAGCACATGGAAACCATGTTATCATCTCATGTTACCATTTAAGTTCCTTTTTATTTAGACTCTTGAGAAAAGTCAATATTTTCTATATAATAGACTTCTGAGAGTAGGTCTCAGCTTTTTTGATGTTATTACTTTTCAATAATACATTTATTTGCAATTTACTAATTCTTTTTTTTTTTTTTCTGGAGAGGTTTTTGCTATAGGGAGCATGCGCTCGCCAGACAGAGAGAGACAGAGAGACAGAAAGCGAGAAATCACCCCCAGGGGGGATGGTCATGCCGCAATCCCTTCTCCATTCTCCTCTCGGGATCTCGGGCACGCACGCACACGCGCCCGGCGTGAGTTTTAAGCCACCGCGTCCAGGACACGAACCGCGGTCAACTACGTGGGAGTCCAGCGACATAGCCATTACGCTAACTGCTGGTTCCCGCAGTTTACTAATTCTAAAAATAATGTATTTTGTACTTGAATTCGGTAACTCAAATTCAGTAATATGTCTCAATGTCAAGTTAAAGACATTCAGGACTTATCAAAGATAATACTCTTTATTTTTTATAAATATTGGGTCGTCTGAAAAATCATGACACATTTTTTGCATAGAAAAACATGTCATGACTTTTTCAATGACTCAATACATATTTCTGATGAAACATATATAGGAATTTCTTTATTTTATACCTGTTTCTATTTCTAAATACTGTATGATTATGTAAATCTTGAAGACGTGATATGCTCTTTTAAAATATACTGTTGGGTAGGCTTTAATACTTTTTGGTTACTTTTGCTCTCCCATGTGCAGACTCCTCTTCTGCTTCCTCGTTTTTATTCTTTGATCTGAAATAAAAACTCAGTCTTGAAAAGTGGGAATCATAAAAGGGAATAAAGTAGGTAAGATGATTTTTAGTTTTTATTGGTATATTTGTTTAGGACATGCATCCTATATTCTCGAGATACACGTATTTAAAGATTTAATCTCATAGAAGATGAGAGCTTATTTTGTACTTATGTGTAGAGTTAGAAAGTTTAGGTGCCTGGTACAGACTGTTGCTGTAAGGTTAGATGATATACTCTACCACTGGGAAAACCTCCCTCCTGCTTCATTCCGCCCCTAAACACATGGGTTGCACAGCTGCTATATGGTTGTACAGTGTCCCATGTGTATTAAGCCAACACAGCCTGCAAAGGGGTTGCATTTTGGAGCATGGTAGTAGCATGGCTGGTTAGAGACCCCAGAAGTGTAGCTGCCAGAATTCTGCCATCTGGCAGCAGTGCTGCTAGGCAGTTTCACCCAGGGCATAAATATATTTTTGCTGAATACTTTTCGTGTTTTAAAAGCCATGAATACCTAGTCAGAGATATGATGTGAATGGATAGTCATGGGAACTAACAGAAAGATGTTTAATTGGCACCAAGCTAATATTCAAGGTGAGAGAACATGCAATAAAGTATGAAGAAACACATTTGAACTTTTATGATAGATGCAAGAATCTTGACCATTAGTCCTTTAACTTTTAGGAAGACCTTTAAATTAAATAATTGTGAGATGAAGGTGAAGCAAAGTTACATAAAAAAATAGCTTTTATATACATGGCAGGAAATACTATAGAAATACAGTAATTGTGATTATCTTACTTAAATGAAAATCTATTTCTAGTTTCATTAAAAATTCCCAAATATTGAATGTAAGTCAACATTCCATGGAGCTGGAAGTATTATGCAGCTTGCATGTGTGCATATCTGCATATCGGAGCACAAAATATTGACATGATAATTGCAGTCAAGCCTGAGTGAACAGTGGCCTGTGGGAATTCAGCTGGTGTTGTACCAACTGGATGGCTGCTCAGGACACAGTTTGAAATGCAAGGTGCAAGTTAGCACTTTATTCAGCACAGGCAGGCATCATTTAAAAATCCTTAGGGGCAGCCCTGGTGATGTGCAGATGTTAAAACAGTCTGTTCTGAAGTGCTGATATTTTTGAATACTGTAAGAGACTTCTAGATTCTGGGTGGGTGAAAAATATTTGTACATTATTAAAGGCATATAATATACAATATTTTCCAACTATTTTGTGAAAATGAATTGCATTGTAATAGATACTATACTCAAAACTAACTATTTTGTGGATGTTTTATATAAATACTGAGTGTGCAGAAATACATGGACATGTGATTAAGAGAGAAGGAATATAGAGAAGTTAGGAAATAGTCATTTAATTTCTAGCTATAAAACAGAACAAGCTTTGCTTTGAGTTTCAACTTTATATATTTAGAAATGGTGTTGCATAAGTATCTACTGGTAAAGAATATCTTATATTTAGTAATGTATTCAGTTTGAACAGTTACATTGAATTATTGCTCTTTTGTTTAAAGAGTTCATCAATACACTGTATTTACAGGTTCAGATTCAGATGTTGTAATTCTTATTATATTTTTTGTTCTAGTCTGGACCTACCTGAACAGGAAAAAAAAAAAAATCAACCACTTTTAATGGGTGAGGTTAACTACTACAGTACAAGTTCTGGCTTTCAGATAGTTTTCGGTACAAGGGGACTTCAAAAAGTTTGTGGTTAATGGAATTAAAGTACGAACTTATTTTGTTACAGAAACTTTTGAAATCCATGCATGATTTTTTGTAGTTGTATCTTTCATGAATGTTTGAAGACGCTTACATGTATTTTGTTAAAAAGAAAACATAATAGTTCTAAATTCTGGGTTATACAATAACTAAGTTCTATATAGAAGCAATGTAAATATGTTAAGTATACTTGACAATTAAAAGTATTTTATACTAAAGCTTTTATATGTATTAAGATCTGTTAAATTTTTTTTGGGGGGGAGAGGTTTTTCCTATAGGGCACATGCACTCGCCAGAGAGACAGAAAACAAGAACTCACCCCCCAGGGGGGATGGCCACACCACAGTCCCTTCTCCTCTTGGGATTTTGGGCACACATGCACACATGACCGACATGAGTTAAAGCCACCGGGTCCAGGACTCGAACCACAGTCGATTACGTGAGAGTCCAGCGACATAGCCATTATGCCAACTGCTGGTCCCAAGATCTGTTAAGTTATTTTTATTTGGAGTGGTAGAAAGTTTTTTAGATTGTTTTGTTTCAATAGTTGTTTTTACTGTGGAATAAAATGTATGTAAAATGTTTTTTGGAATTTTTTTTCAAGTTTTACTATTAGTGTATTATTTATAGATACCATTTTAGTAATTCATTATGGATATTAAAATTGGAAAAATAGTTATAAAATGGTTATGAATAAAAAGATAAATACTTTGATGATATTCCCATCTCTCTAAACTTCTAATTTTATCAGACTTACTGTTTCATAATCTAAAGGTTTATTAGAGATAGGGAATGTATTTAAATTTAACTCCTTTAATATGCATAAAATCTGCGTTGTAATAGATATTGCACTCAAATGAAAGAAAACGTTAGTCCTGCTAACTATACTTTGTTCATTACTGTTATCTGTTAATTAAGAATAATCAACTTTAATAAGTTTTGTTTTTTAAGTTTCTTTGTTTTCTGATTCACACCAATATTATTACCTCATTTATAGTTAAATGTTTCTTTTAGACTCTAATATTTCATTTTGACATCTCATTAAAAATGGGCTCAAACCCAGAAAATATGATTCTGTCATATTGTATAATATATGGCATGGTCTATAACACAATAAAATTTTGTTTCTTAATGATTTAGAATAATTTTTCAGATTTTTGGCTTTAGAAAGATGGTAAAAAGTTAGTGTGGTAATTCATGTGACTAAATACAGCAATGTGAGATGTTTAAATGGGTAGTACTCTTGGGAAAAGTGATTGGAGCTTTAAACTTGTACAAATTTGACAGCTTCTCTTCACTTCATTTTTCATCCTAAAGAAGTCTGCAAATATTCTTTGCTCACATCATTATTGCACATCAGTGGTTCTAATTAGCTAAACATGAGTTTGTCTCAGTCATTGATCATCATCAGCTTCTTGACAGTGTCTTTTTTTTTTTTAAAGACACTTTTTATGGCTTATAAATGGAATATGTATTAATTGAATTGACCAGGTAGGTTGGTGATATTTTAAACTTGAAATAACGTTTTTTCATATCATTTTTCTATGTTAAAAAATATATTCATGATGCAGTAATATTTTCTTTTGGGAATATTTTTCTGTTAAGACAATAGATATTCCACACCACCAGGAGGAACTCGTGGACAAATCACAACATAGTATTTGGGTTATATTTTTCAATTTCAAAATAATTATGTAGTCATTTTAGAAGTTTTTCATTATAAAATACATCATTGGGATATAGTTTTGAAGTTTATATTTAGCATGATGCCTTATATTTAAATTATGATCTATATTTGCAGTATTGTACCACTCAGAATGAGGTGTTGAGAAGCATGTCAATTATTTGAATGACTCCGAGACTTCAGAGTGCATCATAATGACTTAAAGCCTTGTATCTTAGTTTTGGTTGCTATATCAGAATACCAGACTGAGTGACTAAACAACAACATTTATTTCTCATAGGTCTGGAGATTAGAAACTCCAAAATTAAGGAACCAGCCTTTGGTTCCTGGTAAGGCCTCTCTTGCAGATGGCAATGTTTTTTTTGTTTACTTACACGAGGCACAGAGAGAGATCATCTCTTCAGTATCTCTTCTTATATTGGTCCTAGTGCCATCCATGAAGACTCCATCCTCATGGCTTAATTACCTCACAAAAGCCTCACCTCTTATAGCCATCATATTGGGGAGTAGAGCTTCAACATTTGCATCCTGGGGAATACAAATTCCATCTGTAGCACTTTGTTAAACACAGAGTTAGGGGTTCTGACCCTCAGAATTTCTGATTCAGTGCAGAGGGTATGTGCTGAAGTTATTGCATTTCCCACCTAGATGAAGTTGATGCTACTGCTATGGCACCCTACACTTTGAGAAGCACTGGTTTGTGAGTTTATGTAGGTACTTACGACATAGGAGATAATCCCTTTAGTATCAAGGTCATTTAGAAGTTGCAGTAGTACTCTTGCTTAGGATTTGGGTAGAATATAGTAAATTTTTTTTTTTTTTTAAGAATTATTTTTTTCTTTTTTTTTTTTTTTTTTTTTTTTCAGTTTCACCAGAGAGAGACAGAGAGAGAAAGGAGAGAAAGGGAAAGCGAGAAAACAATCCACCTGGTCTGGTACTTGAACCATGGTCGGCCATGTGGGAATCCAGTGCTTTTAACCACTACACCACCTGCCGGCCTGGCATATAGTATAGTTTCAGACCCGTCCCATTGAAAATGACCACCAGAATAAGTTTTTTGACAGTAGTAAAAAACTGAGGCTTATTACAGAAGAGTATATTATAAAAACTCTGACTCCTGGAAAAATAAAAATAGGTCCATGGAGTATTCAGAAAGGAACTTTATAGAGGAAATTTCTTTTCTTTT
>NW_006209268.1:695064-696305 GCF_000334495.1 Tupaia belangeri chinensis | reverse complement strand
CAGACAGAGAGAGACAGAGAGACAGAAAGCGAGAAATCACCCCCCAGGGGGGATGGTCACACCGCAATCCCTTCTCCTCCATTCTCCTCTCGGGATCTTGGGTACGCACGCACACGCGCCCGGCGTCAGTTTTAAGCCACCGGGTCCAGGACGCGAACTGCAGTCGACTGCATGGGAGTCCAGCGACATAGCCATTACGCTAACTGCTGGTTCCCCATGATGCATTTTTGTATAGAAAAAGAACATCATGACTTTTCTGACAACCCAGTTACTTTACAACCCCTCAAAAGGCAAAAATCACCCCCTGTGGGGTGATTTCTCGCTTTCTGTCTCTATATCTCTCTCTGTCTGGTGACGCATGTGCCCTATGGCAAAAACCTGTCCAAAAAAAAAAATGCATCATGCATTTCCTGATGACTCAAGTGTGTGTGTGTGTGTGTGTGTATGTTTAGTATGATATATATATGTGTGTGTGTACATATATATATATTTAGTGTGTTAAATATGCCATGAATGCATGGTAAATATAAAATAATGAAATGGGGCCAGTTGGTGGAATGGTGGTTAAGGCAGCTGGATCCCTTGGGGCTGGCAAGTGGCATGGGAGTTAAGGTGCTAGACTCCCACATGGCCCACTGTGGTTCAAGTCCCTGACCTGATGGCTTGCTTTCTCACTTTCCTTCTCATTGGTAAAATTAAAAAAAAAAAAGAAAAAGAAAACATGCTGGGTGTATGTGCATATGTACCCAAAATCCTCAGAGAAGAATGGAGTAGAAGGAATTGCAGTGTGACCATTCTCCCTGGGAATGCTTTTTCACTTTTCTTTTCTCCATTTCTCTCTGACAAGGTCATGCACTCTATAACAGCTTTTTTAAAAAAAAAGAAAGAAAGAAAATAACAAAATAATAAAGCAAGATAAAGTGAAAATAGTTCCCTCATAAAATTAGTGGTAATGCATATGTTTGTAAAATTTCCAACATGGCTTATTTTAGTTCTCTAGTTACTATGCACCAATACCCCGAGGGCTAACCATAACTGGAGAAAAACACTAATCCATGATGATGCTGGTCTTAAATTAATTTATGACCAGTAACTTCAAGTGGTTCTTTTTTTTTTTTTTTTATATTATCATCATCTTCTTTATATTACATTGGATTACATATAACTTTACATTGACTTCCATTGCTTTTTCAAAAGGGAATGCCATGCATGTCGGTCAATACAGAGACATCAATCTCCCC
>NW_006209268.1:689043-694283 GCF_000334495.1 Tupaia belangeri chinensis | reverse complement strand
CCCCTATGTTTGTCCCTCTGCCCTTTCCCACTCTCTCCTTACAATATCTCTGCTATATACAGTTGTCTTCCAGAAGAGTTATTGAAAAAGTGATAGATACAAGTAAAGGGAGAGAGGCCACGAGTTCCAATTATCAGCTCATAAAGTTTTTGACAATAGGGAGCATAGATTCTATTCAGGGTTGGATTAAGGGAGGTTCTCCTGCAGATCCACAATTGTAGGTGAGTCTCCAGGGAATGCAGTTTCAGGAAAGCAGTTCTGGTATGCAGGGATGATTATCAGCTGATGCGGCACAGCAGTCATCTTGTAGTTACCAGGAATGGTGTTGTGGGCATCTGCAGTTTGAATTGTCCTTGGGTATCTGGCTTCCTTAAAAATGGCAGAGTAGTTCTTGTTTTCCCCTGAGGTAATGCAGGGCTGGTAACCGTCATCTTCTCAAGTTGCAAGCTCTTCAACCTTGTTTACGGCCTCCTGGCCATCCAGCGCCAGAGAGGCCAGGGATGCCGGGCAGGGGCGTAAGCCCCCCGGGCTGGGCCGTTCTGGCTCCTGGCTGGGCTGCGCAGGGGGCGTGAGCCCCCTGGGCCTCGGCCTCCCCCCTTCAAGTGGTTCTTAGTACTATCTGGTAGTCATTCTATTTTTTCCTGGACCAGCATCCTAAAATATTATATGCTTCCCCTCTTCTCAACTTTTAGCACTTCTTTTCCCACTCTTGCTTTCAGCTGACGGATACCCTTGCTTACTACACTACTGAGAAAGCAGGAACTCTTAAAAGGGGGTTTATACTCTTTCCAGTAACCAAATCTACCAACATATTTGAATCTGTATTCATATTTTGTATTTTATTGGAAGAACTGTTTATCTTCGCTTCTAAGATCAAACAATGTGTACACTAAAGCCTCAAGGACTCAGGGGTATTGTGCTACAATTATGCCTTCTTTCTCCTTTGTCATTAGTATCTCTCACTGTCCTGGATTATTCCTGTCAGCATACACACATGCTATTTTATCTCCCCTCTTAAAAAAAAGTCTCTTTTGATTTCATATTTCCCTTGAACTCTACTATTCCATTTTCCTGCTCCTTTTTATAGCAAAATCCCTCTGAAGAGTAGTTCTTACTATCTCCATTTTTTCCCCTTTGTCTCTTGAACTCATTCCAATTAGGCTTTTATACTCACCCTTCTAAAATAGCTCTTGTCAAGATCACCAGTGATCCTAATATCGCTAAATCCCCTTAAAAATCTAGTTCACAGTAGCCATCAGTATTTTTCTTCTTAAACATGTTTGTAGCATTTGACACAATTGAGCGTTCCTTTTTTCTAGAAATTCTTTTATTCACTTGGCTTTCTCTCTTGATTTTCTTCTTACATTGCTGGCTTATCATTTTTGGTATCATTTACTATTTTTCCCCCCTCATCTTATTAGTCTATAAGCATTAGAATGCTTCAGGACCCAATCCTTAGATATCTTTATCCAAAATCAGTCTCTAGATGATCCCATCTATTCTCGTGATCTTAAATGCATTATATTTGTTTGACTCCTAAAGTTGTATGCCAAGCCCTAACTTTTTTACTGATTGCAGACTTGTTTATCTAAACTGCCTATAGCTCTTAGATGTTGACTAAACATCTCAAACTTATCATGTCCAAATCCCAAATCCTAGTGTCCACCAATCTCCTCTTCCATATTTCAGATAATGTCTATTCCATCTTTCTAGTTTCTCAGACAAATTCGTTAGAGATGTCTTTGGCTTTTCTCTTTATGTTACCTTATGTAGGTAATCCATAAAAAAATCCCATTAGTACTATCTTCAGAATATTCAGAATTTTGTCACTTCTCAATAGCACTACATTTATGTTCCTTGTTCAATTCACAATTATTTTACAGGAGGTGTTGAAATTACATTCTAACTGGTATGTTTTCATCTTTGATCCTTTTTTTGAAAGAATTATTTAACTTTCACTTATTTTTTAATTTGACCAGAGAGGGACAGAGCGAGAGAGGAAAAGTGAGAAAGCAAGCCACCTTGTCTGCTACGTGAACCATGGTCGGCCATGCCACCTGCTGGCCCCATCTTTGATCCTTTTAAAGTCTGCCTTCATCTCAGAAGACAGTATGATACTCTTAAAATATTAATTTATGTTATTGTGCTGCTTAAAACTCTATTCTGCCTTCCCATTTTACTGAGAGTCAGATCCAAATTTAACAGGGCTGATAAGGTTATACATTATCATTATTTTCTTTTTCTTCTCCAATTGCCAGAGGCATATGCTCACGTTCTCTCTCACTCACTCTGTCTCTCTCTTAAGTACCTTCCAGGTGGGGTATTGCCACACCATAGTCCTTTTCCTTACATTCCTTCATCCCTTTAGGACTGTTGTCACAACATGCACAAATATCATGCATGTTTTTCAAGCTGCTAGGGCTAAGACTCCAGCTGTAGTTAGCTACGTGGGATCCTGTTCTCAAAGCACACTGCTTAACCACTGCACTATATGGCTGGCCCACTGTATGTTATTTTTTCCCCAGTGAGCTCAGTCCTCAGCTATCATCCTCTTATCTACTGTGTATATACTTAATTCTTTGCTGTTCTTTGACTATACTAATTATACTTTTGCCTTTGTGTCTTTGCGTTTGCTACTAGCCCCATGACTTGGAAAATTCTTTCCTGATCTGTACGACTTTCATTCTCTTCTAATATGTGCTCAAATATTACCTTTAAGGATGGTCATTTGTTAACAATTCTATATGAAGTAGCAGTCATCTTCTATTTACTCCCCAATTCTCCAGAACTGGCATGCATTTTTTTGTTATCCTAATTTAGTGTCTTTGTTATATTTATGTCTATTTGACATATTATATATTCACATAGAAATAATTTATTTTCATTAGCTCTATACTAAAATGTTAATTCCAGGAAGGCTGTGACTTGATTTATTGATATTTGTTTGTTGCAGTATCCCCAGTACCTAGGGCAATAATGATATCACAGAATTAATACTTAATAAATACTTGAATGATTGATAGATTAATGTGTTAGATTTGGTTTTCTTATTTGTTATTTTTAAAAATTAATTAATTAATTTATTTTAGTTTGGCCAGAGAGGGACAGAGAGAGAGGGAAAAAAATGAGAGAGAGAGCAAACCATCAAGTCCAGGACTTGAACCGTGGTTGGGCACGTGGGAGTCCAGCACCCTTAACCACCATGCCACCTGCTGGCCCAGGTTTTCTTATTTATTCTTATAGATATTCTTTCAATCTCTAAATTTAATTATAATAGTCCAATACTTACCTCCTAAAAGTATTGCTCTATCTTTAATCTCACTATTACTACTTCTGGCATATTTTTAATTGCTTTTTTTCTTTTATAAATTTTAAATTTATTTATTTACGTTCATTCACTGTACATCATTACACCCATTATACACTATGTATTGGCTTAATCAAGAATGTCACCATACATGTTATTGTCAACAAATAATTTTCCATTACTTGTTTCTTTCTTTTTTTTTTCCCTCTTGATTCCCTACCATTCACCTTCTGCCATTTCTCACCCTCCTCCCACACTGTCTCTGGCATCTATAGTTGCTTTCCATTCCTTTTTTTCCCCCCACATTTTATTGATTCACCAAAGAGCTTAATTACTCTAAATATTTTGAATAGCAAGTATAGCTGATATATACACACCTGTGAACACATGTCTGACTTTAGGCATAAAACTCAGTGAGTAGAATGACCATATTATAAAGTAACACCTAGCTGGAGGCTATGTAGCTTACTGTAGTCATTAAATATGTAATTTTCAACTTCAAGAAAAGCAGTTTTAGTTTTAATACGTCATAATCAAAAAATGTTAAGAGAAATTTGCTTAAGACTTAAAGCCAGGAAAAGGGTTAGAATTTAGTTCAGACAATAGATAGATGAACCTATCAATAGCTCAAGAGAAGAAAAAAATCATTAAATCTAGAAAGCAAAGCATAGAAGAAAATCAGTCATATTTTAGTCAAAAATCATAAAATTCTATTTCACCAGTTCAGTCTCATGTAATTAATCTCTTGTCTGTTGAATTTGCAGTGTTGCTATCGTCCAATCTTTCTGTTTAAATTCTGGAAGTTAATATTCATTGTTACTATTGATCTCCCTGGCCTGTCTCTAACATTAAGTTGGCCGTTCTCTTGATTGTTTTTTGTACACTTATTTCTATGTGTCTGACTATAGTTTTTCTGGTATAGCACTCCCTTAAGGACTTCTTGGAGAGCTGATCTGGTGTTGGTAAATTCTTTCAGGTTTTGTTTTTCTGGGAATGTTTTTGTCTTTTTTTTCCATACATAGAATAATCTTGCCAGGTATAGGATTCTTGGTTGAAATTGTTTTTCACTTAACACTTTGAATATAATTTCCCATTCTTTCCTTGCTTACGTTGTTTCTGATAAGAAGTCCGATGTTATCCTGGTGGAATATCCTGTGAAAGTACCTTGACATTTCTCTCTTGCCAATTTTAGTATTTTGTCTCTGTGATTTTGGTCAATCTGGCTATAATGTGCCTTGGAGAAGATCTTCTTGGGTTAATTCTATGTGGGGTCCTTTGTATTTCTTGAGTCTAGATATTCAAATGCCTCTCTAGGATTGGAAAGCTTTTTTCCAGGACTTCATAGAATAGATCATCAATGTCCTGATTAGTTTCTTCACCTTATGGGATACCAATTATCCAGACACTTTGGCATTTAATGGTATCTAGTATTACTTGTATATTATTCTCTTTTTTGGGGGGTTATTTTCTCAGTCCTTTTGGTGAATTTTTCTAGGTCAGAGATTCTGTTTTCTACATCTGAGATTTGATCTTTTGCATGATCTAATATGCTTTTAATACTTTCAAGGGAGATTTTGATTTCCTGTGTTACAGCCTTCATCTCTAACAGTTTCATTTGATTCTATTTTATGGTGTGTATTTCCTCTTTTTGATTGTGCAAGAACTTCCTCACCTCCTGAAACTTGTCTCTTTATTTTTTTTCTGCATCTTCTGGAGTTTGTTTCTATTTTCTTGCATCTCTATTAGCTTTGTCACTATGAATGTTCTAAACTCTTTGTCTGACATTTCCATGAGTTCCATTGTACTGCCTTGGATGATGAGGAGTTTTCCCTTGGGTGAGGGATATTTTTTTGGTTTCTCATATTTGTTGTGCCTCTGTGGTGGTTTCTGGTCATCTGATGTATTATATGTTTTTTTTTTTTTTTTTTCTGGC
>NW_006209268.1:609940-676254 GCF_000334495.1 Tupaia belangeri chinensis | reverse complement strand
TCATCTTCTCAAGTTGCAAGCTCTTCAACCTTGTTTACGGCCTCCGGGACATCCAGCGCCGGAGAGGCCAGGGATGCCGGGCAGGGGCGTAAGCCCCCCGGGCTGGGCCGTTCTGGCTCCTGGCTGGGCTGCGCAGGGGGCGTGAGCCCCCTGGGCCTCGGCCTCCCCCCTTCAAGTGGTTCTTAGTACTATCTGGTAGTCATTCTATTTTTTCCTGGACCAGCATCCTAAAATATTATATGCTTCCCCTCTTCTCAACTTTTAGCACTTCTTTTCCCACTCTTGCTTTCAGCTGACGGATACCCTTGCTTACTACACTACTGAGAAAGCAGGAACTCTTAAAAGGGGGTTTATACTCTTTCCAGTAACCAAATCTACCAACATATTTGAATCTGTATTCATATTTTGTATTTTATTGGAAGAACTGTTTATCTTCGCTTCTAAGATCAAACAATGTGTACACTAAAGCCTCAAGGACTCAGGGGTATTGTGCTACAATTATGCCTTCTTTCTCCTTTGTCATTAGTATCTCTCACTGTCCTGGATTATTCCTGTCAGCATACACACATGCTATTTTATCTCCCCTCTTAAAAAAAAGTCTCTTTTGATTTCATATTTCCCTTGAACTCTACTATTCCATTTTCCTGCTCCTTTTTATAGCAAAATCCCTCTGAAGAGTAGTTCTTACTATCTCCATTTTTTCCCCTTTGTCTCTTGAACTCATTCCAATTAGGCTTTTATACTCACCCTTCTAAAATAGCTCTTGTCAAGATCACCAGTGATCCTAATATCGCTAAATCCAGCAGTCAGTTCTCAGTCTTTATCTTCTTAAACATGTTTGTAGCATTTGACACAATTGAGCGTTCCTTTTTTCTAGAAATTCTTTTATTCACTTGGCTTTCTCTCTTGATTTTCTTCTTACATTGCTGGCTTATCATTTTTGGTATCATTTACTATTTTTCCCCCCTCATCTTATTAGTCTATAAGCGTTAGAATGCTTCAGGACCCAATCCTTAGATATCTTTATCCAAAATCAGTCTCTAGATGATCCCATCTATTCTCGTGATCTTAAATGCATTATATTTGTTTGACTCCTAAAGTTGTATGCCAAGCCCTAACTTTTTTACTGATTGCAGACTTGTTTATCTAAACTGCCTATAGCTCTTAGATGTTGACTAAACATCTCAAACTTATCATGTCCAAATCCCAAATCCTAGTGTCCACCAATCTCCTCTTCCATATTTCAGATAATGTCTATTCCATCTTTCTAGTTTCTCAGACAAATTCGTTAGAGATGTCTTTGGCTTTTCTCTTTATGTTACCTTATGTAGGTAATCCATAAAAAAATCCCATTAGTACTATCTTCAGAATATTCAGAATTTTGTCACTTCTCAATAGCACTACATTTATGTTCCTTGTTCAATTCACAATTATTTTACAGGAGGTGTTGAAATTACATTCTAACTGGTATGTTTTCATCTTTGATCCTTTTTTTGAAAGAATTATTTAACTTTCACTTATTTTTTAATTTGACCAGAGAGGGACAGAGCGAGAGAGGAAAAGTGAGAAAGCAAGCCACCTTGTCTGCTACGTGAACCATGGTCGGCCATGCCACCTGCTGGCCCCATCTTTGATCCTTTTAAAGTCTGCCTTCATCTCAGAAGACAGTATGATACTCTTAAAATATTAATTTATGTTATTGTGCTGCTTAAAACTCTATTCTGCCTTCCCATTTTACTGAGAGTCAGATCCAAATTTAACAGGGCTGATAAGGTTATACATTATCATTATTTTCTTTTTCTTCTCCAATTGCCAGAGGTGTATGCTCACGTTCTCTCTCACTCACTCTGTCTCTCTCTTAAGTACCTTCCAGGTGGGGTATTGCCACACCATAGTCCTTTTCCTTACATTCCTTCATCCCTTTAGGACTGTTGTCACAACATGCACAAATATCATGCATGTTTTTCAAGCTGCTAGGGCTAAGACTCCAGCTGTAGTTAGCTACGTGGGATCCTGTTCTCAAAGCACACTGCTTAACCACTGCACTATATGGCTGGCCCACTGTATGTTATTTTTTCCCCAGTGAGCTCAGTCCTCAGCTATCATCCTCTTATCTACTGTGTATATACTTAATTCTTTGCTGTTCTTTGACTATACTAATTATACTTTTGCCTTTGTGTCTTTGCGTTTGCTACTAGCCCCATGACTTGGAAAATTCTTTCCTGATCTGTACGACTTTCATTCTCTTCTAATATGTGCTCAAATATTACCTTTAAGGATGGTCATTTGTTAACAATTCTATATGAAGTAGCAGTCATCTTCTATTTACTCCCCAATTCTCCAGAACTGGCATGCATTTTTTTGTTATCCTAATTTAGTGTCTTTGTTATATTTATGTCTATTTGACATATTATATATTCACATAGAAATAATTTATTTTCATTAGCTCTATACTAAAATGTTAATTCCAGGAAGGCTGTGACTTGATTTATTGATATTTGTTTGTTGCAGTATCCCCAGTACCTAGGGCAATAATGATATCACAGAATTAATACTTAATAAATACTTGAATGATTGATAGATTAATGTGTTAGATTTGGTTTTCTTATTTGTTATTTTTAAAAATTAATTAATTAATTTATTTTAGTTTGGCCAGAGAGGGACAGAGAGAGAGGGAAAAAAATGAGAGAGAGAGCAAACCATCAAGTCCAGGACTTGAACCGTGGTTGGGCACGTGGGAGTCCAGCACCCTTAACCACCATGCCACCTGCTGGCCCAGGTTTTCTTATTTATTCTTATAGATATTCTTTCAATCTCTAAATTTAATTATAATAGTCCAATACTTACCTCCTAAAAGTATTGCTCTATCTTTAATCTCACTATTACTACTTCTGGCATATTTTTAATTGCTTTTTTTCTTTTATAAATTTTAAATTTATTTATTTACGTTCATTCACTGTACATCATTACACCCATTATACACTATGTATTGGCTTAATCAAGAATGTCACCATACATGTTATTGTCAACAAATAATTTTCCATTACTTGTTTCTTTCTTTTTTTTTCCCTCTTGATTCCCTACCATTCACCTTCTGCCATTTCTCACCCTCCTCCCACACTGTCTCTGGCATCTATAGTTGCTTTCCATTCCTTTTTTTCCCCCCACATTTTATTGATTCACCAAAGAGCTTAATTACTCTAAATATTTTGAATAGCAAGTATAGCTGATATATACACACCTGTGAACACATGTCTGACTTTAGGCATAAAACTCAGTGAGTAGAATGACCATATTATAAAGTAACACCTAGCTGGAGGCTATGTAGCTTACTGTAGTCATTAAATATGTAATTTTCAACTTCAAGAAAAGCAGTTTTAGTTTTAATACGTCATAATCAAAAAATGTTAAGAGAAATTTGCTTAAGACTTAAAGCCAGGAAAAGGGTTAGAATTTAGTTCAGACAATAGATAGATGAACCTATCAATAGCTCAAGAGAAGAAAAAAATCATTAAATCTAGAAAGCAAAGCATAGAAGAAAATCAGTCATATTTTAGTCAAAAATCATAAAATTCTATTTCACCAGTTCAGTCTCATGTAATTAATCTCTTGTCTGTTGAATTTGCAGTGTTGCTATCGTCCAATCTTTCTGTTTAAATTCTGGAAGTTAATATTCATTGTTACTATTGATCTCCCTGGCCTGTCTCTAACATTAAGTTGGCCGTTCTCTTGATTGTTTTTTGTACACTTATTTCTATGTGTCTGACTATAGTTTTTCTGGTATAGCACTCCCTTAAGGACTTCTTGGAGAGCTGATCTGGTGTTGGTAAATTCTTTCAGGTTTTGTTTTTCTGGGAATGTTTTTGTCTTTTTTTTCCATACATAGAATAATCTTGCCAGGTATAGGATTCTTGGTTGAAATTGTTTTTCACTTAACACTTTGAATATAATTTCCCATTCTTTCCTTGCTTACGTTGTTTCTGATAAGAAGTCCGATGTTATCCTGGTGGAATATCCTGTGAAAGTACCTTGACATTTCTCTCTTGCCAATTTTAGTATTTTGTCTCTGTGATTTTGGTCAATCTGGCTATAATGTGCCTTGGAGAAGATCTTCTTGGGTTAATTCTATGTGGGGTCCTTTGTATTTCTTGAGTCTAGATATTCAAATGCCTCTCTAGGATTGGAAAGCTTTTTTCCAGGACTTCATAGAATAGATCATCAATGTCCTGATTAGTTTCTTCACCTTATGGGATACCAATTATCCAGACACTTTGGCATTTAATGGTATCTAGTATTACTTGTATATTATTCTCTTTTTTGGGGGGTTATTTTCTCAGTCCTTTTGGTGAATTTTTCTAGGTCAGAGATTCTGTTTTCTACATCTGAGATTTGATCTTTTGCATGATCTAATATGCTTTTAATACTTTCAAGGGAGATTTTGATTTCCTGTGTTACAGCCTTCATCTCTAACAGTTTCATTTGATTCTATTTTATGGTGTGTATTTCCTCTTTTTGATTGTGCAAGAACTTCCTCACCTCCTGAAACTTGTCTCTTTATTTTTTTTCTGCATCTTCTGGAGTTTGTTTCTATTTTCTTGCATCTCTATTAGCTTTGTCACTATGAATGTTCTAAACTCTTTGTCTGACATTTCCATGAGTTCCATTGTACTGCCTTGGATGATGAGGAGTTTTCCCTTGGGTGAGGGATATTTTTTTGGTTTCTCATATTTGTTGTGCCTCTGTGGTGGTTTCTGGTCATCTGATGTATTATATGTTTTTTTTTTTTTTTTTTCTGGCTAGATCTTGGGATCGGGAGGGTGAAGTCTGAACAGAAAATCTTCAGTTGTCCTAGTCCCTGAAAGGGGCTGCTTAGAGCTCAAATGTAGATGGCTTGTAATTGACCTGTTCTGGCTAGATTTTGGGATCAGGAGGGTAAAGTCTAAACAGAAGATCTTCAGTTGTCCTAGACTCTGAAAGGGGCCACTCAGAGCTCAAATGTAGATGGCTTGTGATTGCCCTGTCCTGGCTAGATTGTGGGGTTGGGCCGGTGAAGTAATTTCTGGCATATTTTAGATATATTTAGAAATTTTCAATGAAACCTACATATCCAACAGTATTTCCATATTTTTAGTTTCATCATTTTTAATGCAGAGTTCTGGGTGATTTCCTCATAACTCTTATTCATTTTTCTTGTCTTTTGTGTTTACCTTTGAACTTAGCCAGTTTAGTTGTCTTTTGCTTTAGCAATTATAATGTTTATTTTCAAAAATTTTAATAGTTTTTTTATGTCCTCATCTTATTTATAGTCTTTCTTTTTTTAATGTAATTTAAAAATATCTTTTAAGGCTTTCTAATTTACTTAAATTTAAAGTCTTTTTAAGTGTGTTCTGTTATTTTTATTTTGTCCTAAGGATTATATCTTTTTATGATTGAGCTAGTGTATTGGTGTGTGGGTTCATGTGCCTTGGATTTTTTCTTTTTGTTTGTGATTAGATTTTGAGAGGGAAGATAGCTGTTATTGTTACTGTTCTATTTTCTTTCTCCAAATCTTCTTTGTCTAGTTTTTTTTGTTTGTTTGTTTATTTGTTTGTTTTTTCCTTTTCTTTTTTCTGTAGGGTATGAGCACTCGCCAGAGAGACAGAGAAAGAAGGAAAAAGAGAAATCCCTCTCGCCAGTAGGAGGACTTGGGAGGATGGCCACTCCACAGACCTTTCTCCTCCATTCTCCTCTCAGGATTTTAGGCATACACACACATGTGTCCAGCATGATTTTATAGCCACTGAGTCTGAGACTCAAATTGTGGAGTCAACCATGTGGGATCCAACAACTTAACCTCATGCCACCGTCTGGCCCTAACATATTTTTCCTCTAGAAATTTTATGGTTGCCACTAAATTGTCAACCTCGTCCCAGTCCTCCTTCCTGAAGTACGTTTATCTTGGTACATTGGGATTTTTAGCCAACTGTGATATAGGGATTTGCATTGTTTAGTGCTTCAACCATAGTGTGTTTGGACTCAGCTCCCAACTCGATGCTATATCTATAAACTTCTACCTTTTTAAACTTTTGTATAAGCCTTAGTTTCAGGCAAGAGTGGACAAAAGCTTTTTCTAGCCTTCTTTTATGATTTAGGGCTCCCACTCCAGTCTCTAGCTTAATGAACCTGGCTATTTATTCCTATTATCCCCAGAAGCTAATCTCCTCTTGACTTCACCCTTTTTCTGGATCTGGATCTGGAGCACAGCAAACAGCAGCTTCATCTCTATTCAGAGCTTTTTATTTCTATTTAGTGTGTGATCCTCGTACATGTAGTTTTGTCTATATCTACATCCTTGTTCAGTTTTTTCTTTTATATTTTTCCATTAACACTGTATATTTAGAGGAGGGAGGGTGCTTTAAGTATGAACTTACTATAATAACTTAATTGGAAGTCTAATGTAAATGTTTTTAATATACTTTTATGCCTTCTGAACTTACCTCTTATAACCAGTGGCAAGTTTTTTGATTGGTATCCTTTACCTTTCTGGTCAGTGTTCCTTCTAATGTACCTTTGTGCCAGTGCTACATTTCAATCTTTCTCAAGTGATGATTTTTTCCTACTTCTTTATCTGTACATCCTGTGGGCAATTTAGGTATAGATTCTATTTATTTTTACCTAATTTTAAAGTTTTAAAAATGTTTAAGTCAATGTTTAATACATTTTTCCCAATATATGATGCAAATTTTTTAGTGTCAGCCTGATTGTATAATCTCTTCAGACCTTTATCACTTCCTTTCCTTTTTAAAAGTACATATGTTTATTTTTAGAAAATAGTCTTTATTTACTAGTATTTTTATTTTCTGTTTCACAGAGAACTATGCTTTGATTATATACTACCATTTATTAGGTTGGGAAAGTCATGGCACATATTTGCAAAAATGTGCCATTACTTTCCTGAAAACCCAGTAGGTTAAGTGGTAGTATTCTCAGAGACTAGAAATGTGTGGGAAGATGTAAGAAATCAAGAGAGTCAAGTTATGGAATATTGATTATTAGTAAACCTCTGGTTCTCTTCCTTTTTCTTTCTTTTTTTTTTTTTTTGTAGAGGTTTTTGTCTTAGGGGATGTGTACTCACTGGGGAGAGAGAGAGACAGAGAAAAAGTGAGAAATCACTCCCCAGCGGGGATGGCCATGCCACAATTCCTTCTCCTGCATTCTCATCCTAAGATCCTAGGCACACACACGCTGCCTGGCATGAGTTTCAAGCCACTGGCTCTGGGACACATACTGCCTGGCATGAGTTTTCAAGCCCCAGGTCTGAGACTAAAACTGTGGTCAGCCACGTGGGAGTCCAACAACATAACTGCTATGCCATCTGCTGACCCCTCATTCTCACTCTTACTTTAAAATGATTTAATTTATCCAAATTTAATTGTACATATAGAATGATTTTACTGTTGACCCCTGAACAACATGAGGGTTAGGGGCATTAACACTCTGCATAAAAATCCTTGACTCCCCACAAACCTAACTATTGTATTAATATTCTACAGTTGACTGGAAGCCTTATGGATAACATAAGCAGTTAATACGTATTTTGTATGTTATAGATAATTTATACTGTATTCTTACAATAAAGTAAGCTAGAGAAAAGAGTGTTGTCAAGAAAATTTTAAAAGAAAATACATTTATAATGTTTCTTGGAAAAAGGTCCACATAAAACCTGTGTTGTTCAGGGGTCACCTGTATTAATAAGAATGCTTTTACTTATTTATTAATAATTTTGAAAGTGATGACATGTTTATAGCAATCAAGTTTAAACAGTGTTTAATGTATTTTATTCAAATATCTGGATTTACAAATTAAGCTGTTCTTTTAGTATGAAGTTGTCTTAGTTGTGAGTTGCTGTCACTTGCCATATGGTTTCTAATTAATTCTAAAAGGACTGCCAATCCAAGATGATTTAATTATCTCTCTATATGTTTTTAAAATTTACTGATATTTCCATCAGTGAAAGAGGCAGCCCCTCAACAAGGTTTTCATACCACAGCCTACTCCCAGTCAAAATTGGATCAGCTCATGGGCATGCCCTTGTGCTTATACTCTGCGTGCTCTGAGAAGTCCTGGGGTGTGAATCCAGAGTTTTTGTATGTAGCTCCAGTTGCATTATTATAACACTACTGCTTGTCCCTAATTTTCTGTATTTTAAAGTGATATTGATTACCAGAATGTCAAAATTTGAAGGATTAGCTACCAGTTATGACAAATTGAACTCTCTCTCTATATATTGTTTGTTTGCAGAGAAAAACAGAAATCTGAAGCTAAGGACCGAAAAG
Source organism: Tupaia belangeri chinensis (assembly GCF_000334495.1). Lineage (NCBI taxonomy): Eukaryota > Metazoa > Chordata > Mammalia > Scandentia > Tupaiidae > Tupaia > Tupaia belangeri. The sequence goes on along the minus strand of NW_006209268.1, from coordinate 667,939 downwards.
TTTTAGAAATTCTGCAAGTCAAGGATGCTAAAATACAAGAATTGGAGCAGGTTGGTATTATCATACAAATATTTAAAATTATTATACTTGTTTTATGTAGTAAATCTTTAAAATTATTTTTAATGTTTTTGAAATAATGCTCATTAATAATTTCAGGATCATTATGTTAAAGCATTACTATTTTGAAATCACTATAGCCAGATTATTCTTCATTATACTTTTTTTTAGATTTTATTTATTTGTTTATTTTTAATTTGAACAGAGAGGGACAGAGTGTGAGAGAGAGAGAGAGGTGAAGCAAGAAAGCAAGCCACCAGGTCTGAGACTTGAACCACAGTAGGCCATGTGGGAGTTCAACATCCTTAACCATCATGCCACCTGCCAGTCCCTTTATTCTTCATTATTCTTTGCCTCTTACTTGTTTTCTGAATTAATAGTCTATGATATTTATATATTAAAACTTTCTAGTGTTATTTTATAATATATATTATTATTCATTTCTTTTTGAATTTTGTCTTTTATTATTAGCATTTATTATTCACTTCTGAAACATACAAATTTTCTGATGATTTTATTTGTAGAGTAGAAACAATAATGACTGATTCTGTTTTATCTTTTGAAAATTTGTACTTTTAAATTATGTGAATGAATAATCAGTATATTATCATATGAACATGTATGCGGTCATTGCCATTTTCAAGTTATAAACATCTTAAACATGCAAGTAAAAATGTATTTTAAGAATGACTGTATTGGGGGAACCAGCAGTTAGCGTAATGGCATTGTTGCTGGACTCCCACATAGTTGACCGCGGTTTGTGTCCTGGACCCGGTGGCTTAAAACTCACGCCGGGCGCGTGTGCGTGCGTGCCCAAGATCCTGAGAGGAGAATGGAGGAGAAGGGATTGCGGCGTGACCATCCCCCCAGGGGGTCATTTCTCACTTTCTGTCTCTATGTCTCTCTCTGTCTGTCTGGTGAGCGTATGCGCCCTATAGCGAGAAAAAAAAAAAAAAAAAAAAGAATGACTGTATTGTGAATCAGCAGTTAGCGTAATGGCATTGTTGCTGGACTCCCACATAGTTGACCGCGGTTTGTGTCCTGGACCCGGTGGCTTAAAACTCACGCCGGGACCATGTGCGTGCATGCCCAAGATCCTGAGAGGAGAATGGAGGAGAAGGGATTGCGGCGTGACCATCCCCCCTGGGGGGTGATTTCTCCTTTCTGTCTCTCTGTCTGTCTCTGTCTGTCTGGCGAGCGCACGCACCCTATATTGAAAATCTATCCAAAAAAAGAAAAGAATGACTATATCATTATCCGATCTTTGAATTCATTTTATATGTAGTCACTCATTATGGGCTAAATTAAGTAGTTTGACTAAATAGAATAGAAGGTACCTTTTTTGGCAACTATGTGCTTCTGACTTTCAAATCTGTTTTACCTCCTAACCAGTTAAAGGGCCGTGGTGTTTCAGACTCTGGACTCCCACATGGATGACCGTGGTTCGAGTCCCAGACCTAGTGATTTAAAAATCATGCCAGGTGTTTGTGTATTTGTGCCCGGAATCCGGAGAGGAGAATGAGGGAGAAGAGACTGTGGAATGGCCATCCTCCCTGGAGTGATTTCTTACTTTGTTTCTCGCTCTCTCTCTCTCTTTCTGTCTCTGTGGTGAGCTGACTTGTCCTGTGGCAAAAAAAAAAAAGACAATTGGTTATTAAAGTTGTTTTATTAAAGGATTAAAAGTAGAATTTAACTTTAAAAAAGAGGTCAAATTCTTTTTCTATTCTGTTTCTATAAATTTCTGCAATGATATATAAATTCCAATATGACATATACGACATAAATTTAAAATTTACACCTTCTCTAAAGTTGTGTTTTCCTTATAGCAAATATCATAATTGGTATTTAACTGTAGTGATGTCAAGTTTTTTTTTGGCCATAGGTTGAGTGCGCTTACTGGAGAGAGACAGAGAGGGGAAGTGAGAAATCACCCCTAAGGGGAATGGCCATGCTATAATTCCTTCCCTCTCCATTATGCTCTCAAGATTTTGAGCACACATCTACATATGCCTGGCATGATTTTCAGGTCACCAGTTCCAGTACTAAAACTTTGATCAGCCATGTGGAAGAACAGTGCCTTATTCACCATGCCACTGCTGGCCTGATGACAATTTCAAAATAACATTTTAGTCAGTTAGTTATGGAAAGCAATACTCAATTTTGTCACCTGATTACCAAACAGTATCAAAATATATTCCAAGGTAAGGGTAAATATTGTCATGTACCTGATATATTAATTGGGCTAGGCTAAGCTGCCTAATAAATAGAAGTCCATGACTTCAAAGTAATCAAACATCATTTGTACTCATATTTCATTAGGAAAAATTAGTTATATGGCTACTCCAAGGTTTAGGGAGTTTAGAAAAAATGTAGGTCCTGGCTGAGCAAACATTTCCTCAGAAACAACTCTAATTTTACATAAATGGGCTTTGAATTAAAAATATTCTTGGGGATTAAATTTACAGTGATTTAGTGACTGATCTTCAGTTTTCCTGCTTGATAGCTAGAGCATACAAAAAAATGTTTAAAAAAATCTTTGCTGACTCTAATATCTTAGAGAGTGTCTCCTAGGCAAGGGGCAGGCCTTCAGAAGAAGACTCCTTCATGGCTCCTGAAAACTAGTGATTTCAGAGAAAAAAGAGAAATGAAGATTTTCTACTGGTTATTCAGCCTTTAGCCCACAAACTCGAGTAGAGAGGCAAGGGGCAGGCCTTCAGAGGAAGACTCCTTCTTGGCTCCTGAGAACTAGTGATTGCAGGGAAAATAGAGAAATGAATATTTTCTACTGATAACTCAGCCTCCAGCCCATAAACTCAAGTGGGATCAAAACAGAAAGACAAAGAGATTCCAGATCACCTCTTTCTGCACACTCCTGAATGTTCAGATTGAACTTCAAGTTTAGGAAGAAACACACCATCCATCAGATGACTAGTAATCACCGCAGGGCCACAAGAAATATGAGAAAGCAAGAAAATATCTCTCCTCCAAGGGAAAGAAATAGCTCCTCTTCATCCACAGATAGTTCAATGGAAATCATGGAAATGTCTGATAAAGAATTTAGAATATTTATAATGGTGAAGCTAATAGAGATGGAAGAGAAGAGAGACAGTGAACTGCAGAATAGAAAGGAAAAAAGAGATGATGAGTTCCAGGAGGTTAGGAAATTCTTGCAAGATCCAAAAGAGGTATTACATACTTTAAAAAAGAATCAAATGGACCTGTTAGAGATGCAAGCTATAATACAGGAAGTCAAAATCTCCCTTGAAAGTATTAAAAGTAGGCTAGATCATATAGAAAATAAAAGTTCAAGCATAGAAGAGAAAATTACTGGCCTAGAAAAATCCACCATGAAGACTGAGAAAATGCCCCCCTCCCAAAATGAGAATAATATATGAGAAATACTAGATACCATCAAACATACAGATAATTGGTGTCCCAGAAGCCGAAGACACTCGTATGGGCATTGATAATCTATTACTATACCATGAAATCCTGCACGAAAATGTTCCAAACCTAGAGAGAAACTCAAAGATCCAGTCCCAAGAAATAAAAGGACCCCGAATAGAATCAACCCAAGAAGATCTTCTCCAAGACACATTGTAGCCAGATTGACCAAAACCACAGACAAAGACAAGATACTAAGACTGGCAAGAGAAAAACATCAAGTTACCTACAAAGGATAGATAGCCCATCAGGCTAACAGCCGACCTCTCATCAGAAACAATGTGAGCGAGGAAAGAATGGGAAAATATATTCAAAGTGTGAAGGGAAAAGAAGTTTCATCCAAGAATACTATACCCAGCAATATTATCCTTTATCTGGGAAGAAAAGACAAGATCATTGCCAGATAAACAAAACCTGAAAGAATTTACCAGCACCAGACCAGATCTCTAAGAAGTTCTCAAGGAAGTGCTATAGCAGGAAAATTAAATACAGAAACACATAAATATGAGTTCAGAAACTAAGAAAATGGCCAGCTTAATCACAGGGACAAGTTGGGAGTTGAATATTATATCTCAGAATTAAATTGGGAAGATCGAACCACAATAGAAGATAGATTAAGTACGTGAGACTGAACTGGTGAAATAGCATTTTATGACTTTTGATGAAAATATTGCTGATTTTCTTCTAGGCTTTGTTGTCCAGTTTTAAACATTTTTGTCCTGTCTTGAGCTGTCGATAGGTTCATGTACCTGCTATTTGAACAGAATCCCAACCTGTTTCCTGGCTTTAAGTTTTAAGCAAAGTTCCTTAGTATTTCTTTGATTTATTAAAGTTAAAACTGCTTTTCTTGAAATACCAGCTGAACTTGCTATTGATAGTAGTTAGATTATTTAAGAAATCGTGTGATCAATAAAATATGGGGAGGAAAGGAATAGAAGACAAGTATAGACACCAGAGATAGTGTGAGAAGAGGGTGGGGAAGGGCAGAAGGTCAGAAATAGGGGTTAAAAAAGAAAATACACACACACACACACACACACACACACACACACACATGATTTAGCCACTATGCAGTATATTCTGGATGGGAAATCACATTTTGTATGCTGTGACAATGCTTAGGGAATTAATGTAAATTAATTAATTAAAAAAAGTTTCAGGAAAAAAACACGAAAACTGTTTTTCTTGAAATTAAAAAAAAGGCATTAAAAAGTGGGGAGGCATAGAAAGCAACCCTGGATACCAGAGACAGTGTGGGAGGAGGGGGGGAGATGGCAGAGGGGGAGACATAGGGAATCAAAGATGGGAAACAAAGCAAAATATACAGGAAACAAGAAATGGAAAATTATTTGTTGGCGATAACACATATGTTAATGTGCTTGACCCAATATACTGGATTGAAAAATCTCATTTTGCATGCTATAATGATGTATAGTAAATGAATGTAAATAAATAAATTTAAATGAAAAAAGTTTCTCCTAAGTTTTCTACTAACAGTTTCATACTTTAAGGCTTTACATTTAAGTCTTTGATCCATTTTGAGTTGATTTTTATTGATGGTGAGAGATAGGGGTCAAGTTTCATTTTTCTTCAGGTAAATATTCAGTTCTTTCAGCACAATTTGCTGAAAATTCAGACTTTCTTTTCCCCACTGTATTGTCTTGTACCCTTTTTCAGACAAGTGGGATTATATTAAGCTAAGAAGCTTCTGCACAGCAAAGCAAACAATAATTAGAGTGAAGATGCTGGGCGTGTGTGCGTGCGTGCCCAAGATCCTGACAGGAGAATGGAGAAGGGATTGCAGTGTGGCCATTCCCTCTGCGGGGTGATTTCTCTCTATCTCTCTGTCTCTGTCTTTCTAGTGAGTGCACGCGCCCTATAGCAAAAACCTCTCCCCACCCCCCAATAAAAAGGGAGAGTGAAGAGATAACCCTCAAAATGGGAGAAAATATTTGCAAAGTATGCCTTAGAAAAGGGATTGATAATCACAATATATAGGAAACTCAAGCAGCTCACCCACAATATCCCATTTAGATATTTTTAGTATGCTACTGGAAGCATGGACAAGGAGTTTTGATCTTGAGATGTATTGGGTTGTCAGAAAAGTAATGATATATTTTTTCTATGCAAAAATGTGTCATGACCTTTCTGACAGCCCAATAGATTTTAATGTTAGAGGGAAGACTTTAATAGTGACAATTTTGAGAACATGACAAAATGTCTACTTATATTATTAATGAGTGAGTGGAAGGGCAAATTTTAGAGAAGGGATGAAAAGAATGTCTAGGGAAGTATTGAGAGAAAGTATAGTGCAGTATCTCATGAAATAAGAAAGTTTCAAAAAGTCTAAGGTGGTAAATGCTACAAAAAATTTTTTTTTAGATATTAAATTTAGTAGACAAGAGAGTGTTTTTTGGTTGCTTTTTTTTTTTTTTAAGAGAAATTTTTGCTATAGGGTTCATGTGCTTGCTGGACAGACAGAGAAAGACAGAGAGACAGGAAGAAATCGCCCACCAAGAGGGATGGCCATACTGCAGTCCCTTCTCCTACATTTTCCTCTCAGGATTCTGGGCACAACGCACAAGCACTCAGCATGATTTTTAAGCTACCAGGTCTGAGACTTGAACCATGGTCACCCACATGGGATTCCAGAGCCTTAGCCACCACGGCACCTGCGGGTTCCAATAATTAATCTTAAATCAAAGTTCCCATGACCCTTTAATTGGTTAGGAAGTAAAACAGATTTGAAAGTCAGAAGTGTGCAGTTGCCAACAAGGTACCTGCCATTTAATCCAGAAGAACTACTTAATTTAGCCCATAATGAGTGATTGGAGATAAGATGAATTTAAGTATTAGATAATGATAAGTCCATTCTCCTCTCAGGATCGTGGGCACGCATGCACATGCACCTGGCATGAGTTTTAAGTCACTGGGTCCAGGACTTAAACTGTGGCTGACTATGTGGGAGTCCAGCAACTAACCATTACAATCATCTGCTGGTCCAAATAGTCTTGAAGTTTTAAATGATTTTAGAAAGCAATACACAGGGAATGACATATGAAATTTTTAAAGATCTCTGAGTTCTGATTAAGTAATTGGAAGGAAATGAAGAATTGTGACAGAGAAAGACAGAAAGAGGTGTATGAGGGCGTCTATTGTAAGTCATTGGCTTATACAGTTATGGATTGGCAAGTCTGAACTCTGCAGGCCAGGCCTACAGAATAGAGAACCAGAGAAGAGTTGATGTTGCTGTGCAAATCCCAAGGCTATCAAGGGGTAGACTTCTTTCTTTGGGGACTATAGTCTTTTTCTTAGTCTTAGGCCTTCAACTGATTGGGCAATGTAATCTATTCAAAATCCAATAATTTAAATCTTAATTGTGTCAGGAAAATACCTTTATAACAGCATTTAGACTGGTTGATCAAAACTAGGTACTGTGGCCTAGCTAAGTTGACACATAAAATTAACCAAATGAGTAAAAAAGAATGGAGTAAGGTAGATAGGCCTTTAGTGCAAGACTTATGTTTCTCTAGCTGGGGGTAAACTATGTATTGTTTGCTATAGATGTAGGTGTTCCAGCCAAAACTTTCCTCTAGTGTCCTTGCTTTTTATTTTAGTTTCTCTAAAAAGTTCTTAAGTATCCTCTGAGATGCTTAATCCTTCAGTTGTAGTACTCTTTTATCATACTGGAGCACTCTTAATGTGGTAGTGAGGGGTTGGGGGAAGGAAGGGAAGTGTTTTATAGTGTTAGGATTAGGTCTCAGTCCTTTAGTGAACTTGTGTTCCTGAACTGTGACCTTCACAAGTACATCTCAATTTTCTTTTGTTTTTGCCTCTCCAAGGAGAGATAAAAAGGCCAGAGGGTACTAAAGTTTGGTATTTCTCTTTCCTAGGTTATTTAGGCTTTAGTAAAATCCCATTAGGCTCTGGTAAAATAGTTTCTCCGGAGAGCAGACCTGGGTTATAAAAAATACTCTTGAGGGATCAGCAGTTAGCATAATGGCTATGTCGCTGGACTCCCATGTAGTCGACTGTGGTTTGAGTCCTGGACCGGGCAGCTTAAACTCACACTGGGTACGTGTGCGTGCGTGCCCAAGATCCTGAGAGGAAAATGGAGGAGAAGGGATTGTGGCATGGCCATCCCCCCTGGGGGGTGATTTCTTGCTTTCTGCCTGTCTGTCTCTGTCTTTCTAGTGAGTGCAGGCGCCCTATAGCAAAAAAGAAAAAAAGAAAATACTCTTGAGTGTGTTTAAAAATTGCTGCTTTTCCCCTTCCACTATTTTTTTTTTTTGGAGAGGTTTTTCGCTATACGGCACGTGTGCTCGCCATCCTTCCACTATTGAAAGCAAGGGAGAAACGTTCTGATTTTCTCTGTGACAACCTGACAGGCTTTTGTCTGTAAAACTCTTAAATATGTGTGGGGCTCCCTAGGGCTAGCCCCTTTTGGATGTTTATTTTGTTTTGTTTTTCCTTCTTAAAAAATTAGAAGGACCATTTATTTATTACATTCATTCATTAAAGTGAATGAATGATAGAGAGCATGTGTACAAGCTCATGAGAGAGAGAGGAAGAGAGAAGCACCCTTGACCGAGTCTTGTCACAATATAATCCCCCTCCCCAGCCCTCCAGCTCCTCAATCTCCTGTGTGCCTTCACGCAGGCATGGCTGTTTTAAAGCTGACCCAGGGTTCCCATTGTGGCTGGCCATATGGCTTCCAGCCTTTGCAGGACATTTGCGTTCCCTCTGTGCCACAGAAGTCAGGCCCCTTTACAGGTTTTAAACTCTCAAACTTGTTCACAGTAATCCTCTAGTACTTTGTTAATTACAGATAGGTTTTCCTACCTTGGTACTTATTTTGGTGAGATTTTGCTTTAGCTTTACCACTGATAGTTATCAAATAAGTCAAGTATTAAATTCCGCTTCTTCTATTTTATTAGATAACGTAATGAATGACAGCCTAATATATTGCATTTAATTAGGTGATGACTATTCTTTAATCATTATATTTATCTTTTTCCTTACTTTCTAAGAAGTTCAGAAATGAGTTTTGGTTTTGTAGTTGCAATTTGTTCTTTTATCTTGTCTCCTTTCTCCGTTTACTATTGTTTTAGTTGTTGTGGTCTCATTACTCCTCTTTTTTTTTTTTTATTAAAACTTTCATGTCCATTTGAAAATAGGCCAGTATAAATAATATATTAACTATGCTGTAGTATTGCTTGGTAGAGTTTTAGGTCTTATGCTGTCCCTCCCCTCCCCTTTTTTCCCCTGCTTTATACTCACTAATACTCTCTTCTTACTCTGTAGACTTCTCTTAACCATGATTTAAATTATTCATTCATGGCTTATCTATAATAAATTATTCGTTCCAGACATACTTTATCTTGTCACCCTTTATGCTTTACAGTTCCTGAGTTCTACTTGCTATTTTAATATTAACTCAAGCCGGACCATTAAGAATTATGCTATATATTTTTAAAGAATTATTTAATTTAATTTAATTTAATTATTTATTATTATTTTTCAATTTGATCAGAGAGATAGAAAGCAGGAGAGTGAAAAGGCAAGCCACCAGGTCTGGGACTCAAACCACAGTCAGCTATGTGGGGGTATAGCACCTTAACCATCATCCTACCTGCTGACACCAAGAATTACTCTATTCTATTAAGAAAGGTTTGTTGAAAAAGTTTCATAAAGCTAAATTTTAAAATGAACGTTTTGAAAAAATAAATTACCAAAGGGTGTGTGTGCTTGGCAGAGAGGAATAGAGAGAAAGAGAGAGAGAATAAAAGTGAGAAATCACCCCCCCAGGGGAGATGGCCACGCCACAATCCCTTCTCCTCCATTCTCCTCTTGGAATCTTGGGCACATGTGCATATGTACCTGGCATATTCTTTAAGCCTCTGGGTCTGGAATTGAACTGAACAGTCAGCCATGTGGGATCCAGCTGCCTTAACCACCAGGCCCATAAGAAACTTCAATTTTATATACTTATGCTTTCATTGTTTAAAATAGATCAATGGGGGTATATTTTATTAGGAAGATATATTGAATTGTCTTACCACTTTACAAGTTTTTGAGTTTAGGTTATCAGTCCTCTTCTATTAGGAGTGTTTCTTTTTGTCTGACTTGCTAATGAGTATGCAATATAACATCAAATTTGTCAAACTAATTATTAGAACATGATAGTTTTGGTTGACCAGTTCCACCTTATGTATTTTTTTCCCATATATAAATTAGGTCTGTGTTTGTCTTTGTGTATTACTAAGTTCATTTAAATATCAATATTTAAATTATTAAATAATTCCCATAAAAGCACTTGCTATTGAGTCATTTATTTGCTAGTGCCTGTTAAGTTTAGGTCACTTTCATGGGAAAACCCTTCTAAAACTTATATCAGTTGGCTAGTGTTCTCTCTTTCCTACAGTCTGAATAATAGTCTTAATAGTCACATCATTAAATTTATCATTTATTTTTTATGTCATCTGTAATATTTACTAATCTACTTTGGAAAACAGTATGATGACTATATAGAGAGTTTATTAACAAGACTAGATAGTATGTTATGTGTCAGATGAATGATATAGGCAATGTACAAATGACAAGAACTAAAATATATGGTATATAGTTAGGGAAGATTTCATGTAGGAGGAGGAGATTGAATCTGGAAGGAAGATAAGACTTAGAGCAGAAAAATGTACTATGAATTGTGGGTCGGCCATTTTTATGCATCTAATTTTAGGCTGTTTTGATTCATGTCAGACACATTTTTATATGACCTAATAATAAAACAAGAACTAAAAATTAAATATATTTTTATGTTATGTATACATACTAGATATATAAAAAAATTTCATAACCTAAGAATGAAATGTTGGTGGAGTGTTCGGTGATGGGAAGTTGAAGTGCTTTTTAGCCTATGACTTAGGAATTTCATCTCTAATTATTTATTTATTTGTTTGTTTATTTATTTTTTTTTAGAGAGAGATTTTTGATATAGGGTATATGTGACCACCAGAGAGAGAGACAGAGAAACAGAAAGCAAGAAATCACCTTCTTACCACAGTCCTTTCTCCTCCATTCTCTTCTTTAGATTTTGTGCACACAAGTACAGACACCCAGCATGAGTTTCATGCCACTGGGTCTGGAACTTGAATAATGGTTGGCCATGTGGGAGTCCAGTGGTGTAACCATTATGCCATCTGCTGGTCCCATCTAAGTGTTTTTTAAACTTATTAATATGGCCCCCAAACTGAAAGAACTACATTTTACTTCATGATCCAGTGTACATATATAAAATAAAAGTTTTATAATAATAGTTGTCTTTACTATGTATAATAAAGGTAAACATATAGCAATGTTTACATTAAATGTGAAATTAAACATATTTAAATAATGGAAAAATCCCAAATTAAACGTGGCAAGAAATTAGGAAATAATTTATGAAGTATGTGCTCATTTCATAGGTTTCTTCTTATAGACATAGTTTTTTGGTTTGTTTTTTGTTTTTTGTTTTTGTTTTTTTTTTTAATTAGTGATAGAGTGCTTGGGTGTATAGGTGAAAGAGAAAAAAATTAGTGATAGAGTGTATGGGTGTATAGGGGAGATGAAGGGAGGAAGCACTCTTGACAGCATCTTATCACTACATGTTTCCCTTTCCATAGGTCTCCAGGTCCTCAGGGTCTTGGGCACCCTGCCCCTCTGGTGTGTTTTCAGACCAGCTCAAGGATTTATTCCTTGGTGGGCCATGTGGCTTCCAGCACTGCAGTCAATCATGCTACAGACTAGACTACCTATCCTGGGCCAGACATAGTATTTTGCTAAGAGCTTACAGATATCACCTTGGTATTTTCTAATGTGTTCAATTCTATTTTTTAAAAATGATTGTGATGACTAATTTTACTAGATTGCAATCTGTCAGTTTAAAAAATACTGCTTCAGAAAAATTCTTATTCTTGGGACCAGCAGTTAGCGTAATGGCTATGTCGCTGGACTCCCATGTAGTCGACTGTGGTTTGCGTCCTGGACCTGCTGGCTTAAAACTCACGCCAGGCATGTGTGCATGCGTGCCCAAGATCCCAAGAGGAGAATGGAGGAGAAAGGATTGCGGCGTGGCCATCCCCCTTGGGGGGGTGATTTTTTTGCTTTCTGTCTCTGTCTGTCTGTCTGATGAGTGCACGTACCCTATAGCAAAAACCTCTCCAAAAAAAATAATAAATTCTTATTCTTGTTATCTAGAGACACGCTGAAGAGTGTTCATAGCAGTCTTGTTTATATATCCTTGTCTCTGAAATGGGAAACAGCTGAAATATATACTAACAAGAGATGACTAAATATATTAAAACATATTTGTATAATAGAATAATATTACATTCCCAGGTAGTTGAACTGTAGCTATATCCATAAATATGGAGGAATTTTGGAACATGTATTGAGCAAAAATAACAAGCTACAGAATATATAGTATAGTTTAGTGTATATTAAATTAAAAATAAAATAAACTATATAATATATTAAATAGGGATTTATATGTTTTCAATATATAAAGAAAAACAGGAGAATGATGAGAACTAGAGTTTTAGAATAGTGATTATTCCTGGAGGGAATAGAAGGTATTAGAGGATAAGGGGACATACAGGGAACTTCAAAGATAGTGGTAAAGATGTGTTTCTCAGCTTGTCGATGGTTGAGTAGAGAGCTACTCCTTTTAGGCTTCATTCTTTTTCAAAATAAAATTTGTCCAGAGTGTTCATATGCCCTTAGAGACAGAGAGAGAGAGGAAATAAAAGTGAGAAAGTATTCCACATCACCATTCCTCCTGCTCTGTTTTTTCCCTCCTTTTGGGATTTTGGGTACACATGCCCATGTGCTGCTATGCTTCTCAGGACTTGAATTGTAAGATCAGCCATGTGAATTACAGCTGCTTTAATCAGCATGGCATGGGCTGTTCCTATTCTTTATTCTTTACACACTTATCACAGATTATTACTTTTTTTAGAGAGAGAGATTTTTGCTATATGACACGTGTGCTTGCCAGAGAGACAGAGAGTTACAGAGAGACAAAAAGTGAGAAATCATGCCCCAGAGGGGATGGCCACACCACAATCCCTTCTTTTATCAGGATTTTGGGCGTGCACACATACGCATCTGGCATGAGTTTTAAGCCAGACTTGAACCATTGTTGAATACGTGGGAGTTTAGCAACAAAACCATTATGCCATCTGCATAATACAATAGTAAAGATACACAGATTATTTTTGTATATATTCAGTGCCTAAAATATTTTAAAGTAATATAAAATCAATAATTAACATTAAAGCTTTAAAAATTACAACATAGGTGATATCCTCACTTTATTCCTTAAACTCATCCTACTTTTTATTTTATCCTTTATGTTACCTTCATTTCCCTTTATCCTCAAGTCCTTTGGTGTTTTTTTTTTTTTTTTTGGAGAGATTTTCACTGTAGGGCACGTGCGCTCGCCAGACAGAGAGAGACATAGAGACAGAAAGCGAGAAATCACCCCCCAGGGGGGATGGTCACGCCGCAATCCTTTCTCCTCCATTCTCCTCTCGGGATCCTGGGCACGCACGCACACGCGCCCGGCATGAGTTTTAAGCCACCGGGTCCGGGACACGAACCGCGGTCGACTACGTGGGAAGCCAGCGACATAGCCATTACGCTAACTGCTGGTTCCCAAGTCCTTTGGTGGGTTTTTGATAATGAGTAAATATAAGAATAGAACATAAATTGATATGTAGAGGTTAGAATCAGTGATAGATCAAATATGGAAAAAAGCTCAATTTTTGCTGAGCTCATTACTTAGAAAAGTGTATCTATCTGTCCCAGCCCTAGTGGTGCAAGTGGGAGGATATCACCATGCAGTGGCTGAGGGTGCATGGGAGGCCTGGGTTTGACTCTGGCCCAGTCTGAAGAGGCCTGCTGAAGTGACAGTGCTTATGGTCCTGACTGACTGGGATGGTTTAGTGAGAAGATTGTAACTTGATGAGGCTTTGTCAACAATCTCTCTCTCTTTCTCTCTTACCCACTACTGTGTTGCATACTGGTGCTTACTCTGTCTTGCTTAGTTCAAAAAAATATTTCTATCTTAATGTCTCTGCTCCTCTGTTGACAAGAGGTGGTGCTGATGAGCCTGACTTAGAGACTTCACAAAAACTTGTCAGGCCCAATAGCATGTGCTTAATAAACATTACTTCAAAGGATGGAAGAGTTGACTAAAGTTGAAGTTTAGGAAAGGGATAGTATCAAGATCTGGATTTCAGGTTTAGCGTGTTAATTTGAGGTAGCAGCAAATAGTCCACGTGGGAGTATGGTGCAAAATGCTGAAAATGTGAGATTTATCCATTGAGAGGGATTTAGGGCTGGGTTATGGATTGGATGGTCTTTCAAATAGAGGTAAGACTATAAGCCGGGGGGACGGGGGGAGGAAGGGGAGTAATACACTTTCTGAGAAAAAGACTGTAAAAGGGAAACTAAGAATTGAGTTCATAAGTACATTGACCCATTAGGTATCATTTAGGTATTTCTGGTAAGTGGGAAGATTATTGAATTTAAATTGTATCTGTCTTAATATGCAGAATATTCTGTCTACAGAGAAAGATATTCTTAGTACCAAAACATACTTGCTATTTTTATTCTTTTTTTTGGAGAGAGATATTTTTGCTGTTGAGCACATGTGCTCATTGGAGAGACAGAGAGAGACAAAAAGCGAGAAATCACCCCCTGGGGGAATGGCCGCACTGCAATAACCTTCTCCTCCGTTCTCCTCTTGGGATTTTGGGCACACATGCACATGTACCTGGTAAGAGTTTCAAGCTGCTGGGTCCAGGATTTGAACCTTGGTCAACTATGAGGAAGTCCAGCACCTTAACCACTTTGTCACCTGCTGGACCTGCTATCTTTATTCTTAAAAATAATTTATGCATCATAGAAATATTGGAGTATTCTTCCAAATGATTTTTCACTTAAGAGAAGAAGTAATTCTTATTTTATTGGGTCTTTGGAAAAGTCATTTCATATTTTTCTGTGCAAAAGTGCATCATGTCTTTCCAACAACCCAATAGTTACATACGCACTTTCTTTAATTAGAATGTTTTGTAAAATTTTTTTGTCTCCTGCTACACACTTAAATTCTGAATGTTGGGAACCAGCAGTTAACGTAATGGCTATGTTGCTGGACTCCCATGTAGTCGACCGCGGTTTACGTCCTGGACCTGGTGGCTTAAAACTCACAACGGGCGCGTGTGTGTGCGTGCCCAAGATCCCGAGAGGAGAATGGAGGAGAAGGGATTGCCACGTGACCATCCCCCCTACGGGATGATTTCTCGCCTTCTGTCTGTCTCTGTCTGGCGAGCGCACGTGCCCTATAGTGAAAATCTCTCCAAATAAATAAATAAATAAATAAATTCTGAATGTTTGCTTTCTGAGTATGAATTTAGTGTCCTGTTTTTGTGTCTTTTCACCTTAGTCTAATAAATAGGTACCATACTGTACATTTTAGTTTAAAATCCATGGGTATATCACAGGAAATGAAAATTGTGATAATAGATGTTATTTTGAAAGCCAATTATTCCTAACATTAGCAATCAAAATCTAAAACATTAAAAATAATAAAGTATCTTTTTTTTTATAGAAATACCAGTTCACCAGTAGTTAATTTTTTTTTTTCTTGTAGGGTCAGTCATTATTAAAACAAGAAATAAATGACCTTGTAAAACGGAAGATTGCAGTAGATGAAGAAAATGCATTGTTAAGGAAAGAATTCAGTGACTTGCAAAAGAAGCTTAAAGATAAAAGTCAAGAAGTTAAGGTATGTTGCCTTGTATATAGTATTATAGGACTGTTGCTTTGAAGTCCTGTTTTAAGCTTTGTCAGCCATTGTGGCACAGAAAGTGACAGGCTTAGAGGAAAAATTGCCTTAGGCCTTGCTGTACCATACAGTTTTCTTACATACAAAAACTCTGATACAGATGCTTTAAAGCTAGGACTTCAGCTTTATAACTTTCAGATAAATAGTTAATGATGGAAATGGAGCTAAGAAAGTAGGAGTGTGAATATGTGGCTTCTAGTAATTAGATTCTGATGGGACTGGCATTATTAATTGATAAAACCCAGGTCTGGGAGGATATGTCTGTGTGGGTCTCAAAAATAGCTGGGGACAGCATCAAAGGCAGCTTGATCAATTAATGGGCTCTTTGCAAATGTGTACTCATCAAAGCTGTCATCCAGTGAAAAAATATGACCCATCCACCTGCATGAAAAGAGGCCAATAAAAGTGCACAGGTGACCTTGGCTATCAAATATAGAAGAAGCTGCTGTGAGGGTAAAACTGCACAGTTTATATTTGCTGATTAGTACTCACCTTTGTGTATGTGTGTGTGGTTTTTTGTTGTTGTTGTTTTGTTTATTGGCCCTTGTGGTACTGTTCTACAGAACACTAAGGAGTGTGTACAGAATAAAGAAGAGCAAAACAGACTCGTTATAAAAAAACTGGAGGAAGAAAATGAGAAATTAAGTACCCGCTGTAACGACCTGCTAAATGACCTGGAGAAACTGAGGAAGCAGGAATCACATTGGAGAAAAGAAAAATGTAGCATTGATGCAAAAATAAAGGTATGCCGTGAGAGTGGACTCGACGCTGGTCATTTAGGTCTAACTTTCTATAGGAAGTTTAATACATTTTTTTTTTAAATAACAAGTTATATATTCAAATCCACCAGTGGGGACTAGCATTAATTTATATTCTTTCACTTAAGACCCACAGCTTTTTAAAAATTGATGTTGCAAAGCAGGAAACTGACTTCAAATAGTTACCCTAAAATGTAATCATTAAAAAATAAAAGCTATTGCATTTTAAAATAAAATGTGTTTTGAAAAAACATATTTAGAATCATGGTTTTTGACTATTTTCAGTTAAGGTTTAAATTTATAAATATACTTAGAATTCATTGCAATATAATTTTAAGACTATTTTCTACATTGTCCAAAAAATAAAATGTAAAAAAGTCCCACAAAATAGTTCAAAATAATCATATGTTCTATAGTAGTGCTTTATTTGGCTTAAAAGGACCTCACAATAAAATTTAATTTTTGTAGAAGATAAAATTTATAACCAATTTTTATATTAGTCTATATCCTTTTTGATCAATATTTTAAAACATAATATTTTTTGTGGTACTCTTTTTGTTTTAGATTTCTCTCTTACCATAGATTTTACTGAAAAGGCCAGAAACAAATTTTAGTGATGGTAGATATGATGGTTTTTCAGTGTATATGTAGGTAAAAAGAATATATAGCATGAGGAAATACAAGTATGTATATAGCTGTTTAACAAATATATAGTACATATGGATTTATATGTGTATGCATGTAAGTATGAATATTTAAGTTAGGGGAGAAGGATATGGCTTTCTGAGTGTGTGAATCATTCCATTGTAGATAGTTAGGGAAATATTGGGTTATTGAGAAAGTCATGATACATTTTTGCATAGAAAAACAAAAAAAAAAGTCATTAATTTTCTGATGACCCAATACAGTGTCTATTAATGTACAATCAGCCTGACTGAGCCATTTAGAGAACTGAATTTTGGTGCATTATTTCTTCTTATGTGCAACTTTTAAATAATTTGGTTGTGTGATAAGGGTAAGTTCTATTTCCTTGTATTAATTTGCAGCTATATGGTTGGTTTAATTTTATTTTTTATTTATACCATTCAAATAATCAATTCTGTTATTTAATTTACTCTTTCAGTTCTGACTTTTTCTGTTGGAATATTTCTCTTTTTTATTGATTTCTAATTATTTTTATTTATTTCAATACTAATATATTGTTATATATGTTAAAAAATAGTTCTGTTCCATGAACCTTGAGTATAGTGAATTGAACTTTCAAAAGTTTGTGAATTTTGTTAGAGCGAGTTTTATTATTGGGTCATTAGAAAAGTCATGATGCATTTTTGGATAGAGAAACAGAAAAATATGTCATGACTTTTCTGATGACACAATATTTTTTTTCTCCAATGTTTTTGCTTTGTGAGATTTTTATGATGAAATTTTCCCTGTTGAAAGTCCTTTAATCGAGACAAACTAGCAGATGACATAATGGTTATGTCACTGGGCTCCCATGTAGTCAACCACTGTTTGAGTCTAAGGATGGATAACTTGAAATTCATGGCATGCTGTGCCTAAAATCCTGAGAGGACAATGGAGGAGAAGGGATTGCTGTGGCCATTCCCCATGGGGGTGATTTCTCTCTTTCTGTCTCACTGTCTCTCCAGTGAGTGCATGCGTCCTATAGCAAAAACCTCTCTGGAAAAAAAAAAATCTTTAATCTAGAATTTATTTTTGGGTGTGATATTTTGCATCATTTACTCAATAGTTCACTAATTGTGATGCGATCTCTTTTACATCTCTAAGTTTCCTTTGTGTATGGGTCTGTTTCTGGACTTTGTGTTATTTTCATGTTTTTACATATTGTATGTAGTTTTGTAATCTGACTTTTTTTTTTTTTTGAGAGGTTTTCGCTATAGGGCGCGTGCGCTCGCCAGACAGACAGAGAGAGACATAGAGACAGAAAGCGAGAAATCACTCCCCAGGGGGGATGGCCACGCCGCAATCCCTTCTCCTCCATTCTCCTCTTGGGATCTTGGGCACGCACGCACACGCGCCCGGCGTGAGTTTTAAGCCACCATGTCCGGGACGCGAACCGTGGTCGACTACGTGGGAGTCCAGCAACATAGTCATTACACTAACTGCTGGTTCCCTGTAATCTGACTTTTTGATGGGAAGTCTACTTTATAAGTCATGAACCCCATATATGGTCTTCACTCAATTAGAATACTGTATGAATCATTCTTTTTTTTAAAGGTTTTTGCCATAGGATGTGTACACTTGCCTACAGAAACAGAGAAAGTTAGAAATCACTCCCTGGGTGAATGGCCATTCAGCAGTCCCTTCTCCTCCAGTCTCCTCTTGGGACTTTTGGGTATACAAGGACATGTGCTGGCATGATTTTAAGCTTCCAGGTACGGGACTCGAACTGTGTTTGACCATGTGGGAGTCCAGAACCTTAACCACTACATCACTTGCTGGCCCCACATTTTTATTAATTTTACTGACAAATTCTATTAGGAAGCAGATTAGATCCACACATACCAATTAATTCTGAGATAATTACAGTCCTCCAATTCATGAATATGGACTAAGGTTTTGTAACTTCCTTTAAAATGGCATTGCCCACTTTTATTAAATTTATTTCTAGCTACTAATGTTATTAGAAATAACACTTTTTTAGTAAGTAATGTATTTCCCATTGTATTTAAAAATTGATTATGTCTGTAGTATAGGAATGTAACTTCTTTTATCTTGTGTTTCTTTTTAGCAATTTTACCCGTTTTATCAGTTTTAACATTTATACCTCCTTTTGGGGTTTTCTAAGTTATATAATGACATTGTCAATAATAAAACTTTGCCTCTTTCCTTTTTTAAAGAAGCTTTATTGGAATGTAATTCATATATTGTTTATTTAGTCTACTTAAAAGTGTAGAATTCAGAGTCAGCCTGTGGTCTGGTGGTTACACGTGTAGAAGAAGCAGCATCTTACATGGCTGACTAGAGTTCAAAATCTGGCCCCATTGGCTTCACACTGGGCTCTCGCCTGGATGGCAGGATTCTAATAGGATAGAGAATAGTAGGAAAAAGGATTGACCAGTCTCTGTGGTAGTTGGGGGTGGGAAGGTGCATTCTCTCTTTCTCTCTCTCATATGTTCATGCTTTTGACTGTGAGTGAAAATAAATACTTTAAAAAAATTATTCATTTTTTTGTTATTATTATTTTTTAAAATTTGCTATAGGCTATGAGGACTCACCAGAGAGAGAGAGAGAGAGAGAGAGAGAGAAAGAGAAACAAGCTGCCAGCTCCCTAACTCTCCTGCCAAGAGTAAGTGTTTTTAGTTCTAATTACCTCTTGGTAGTTAACAACAAGCTGCCTCAAATACACTAGAACACAGAGATAAGAGGTAGTTGTTTAGTTCTCATTACTTTGTGTTTCAGAACCATTGGCATAGTTATTTTTTGTTTTCAGTTTAAAAAAATAGTGCTCACCTGCACTCCCTTCATTCTTTCCTTTCTTCCCTTCTCCATCTATCTGCCTACTTCTGTTTCTATCATTGTGTTTTTGTGAATAAATGTGAATTTTAACTTAAAGCCTGGTGCTCACTTTTGGAAATAATGAATATATGGTGTATATGTGGGCATACACTATTTAGATACAGTATTTATTTGTTTCTAAATGAAAGTAATACAGTAGTTTTATAGTATATTCTTTGAAAACATAACATCAGGGGTCAGCAGGTGGCGTGGTAGTTGGTGTGCAGGACTCCCACATAGCCTATTGCAGTTTGGATCCTGGACCTGGTAGCTTGCTTTCTCACTTTCCCTCCCTCTCTCTTACTCTGTCTCCCTCTCTCCTTCCCCCTCTGTCTCTCTCTGGTGAGCACAAATTTAAAAAAATAAAAAGATAATAAGATTAAATTAATAATTTTTTTTTGAAGATGTTTTCGCTATAGGGCGCGTGCGCTTGCCAGACAGACAGAGAGAGACAGAGAGACAGAAAGCAAGAAATCACCCCTCAGGGGGGATGGTCACGCTGCAATCCCTTCTCCTCCATTCTCCTCTCGGGATCTTGGGCACGCACGCACATGTGCCCAGCGTGAGTTCTAAGCCACCGGGTCCGGGACACGAACCGCGGTTGACTACGTGGGAGTCCAGCGACATAGCCATTACACTAACTGCTGGTTCCCAAATTAATAATTTTTTTAAAAAATAACAAACATTGAGATCATTTTAAAATGAAAGAAAGATTTAGAGAATGATCTGGAGGAAAAGACTAATTTTGGAGAACTTTAAGTTTTTATTATGTTTGATTATAAGTGCTCTAATTTTAGGCCTTTGAAGATAATTTGATTGAAGCCAGGAAAGAAATTGAAGAGTCACAGAGTAAATACAATGCTCTATCATTACAGTTGAATAATAAACAGACTGAACTTATCCAAAAGGATATGGATATTACCCTGGTCAGGCAAGTATCTTCAGTTTTAAATTTAACATTATAGAGACATCACTAGTCATTTAAAATGCAGCATTTTAATTACTGTTGGCATCTTCTGAAGTGACAACAGTACATATTCTAGGGTGCATATGTTTGTACATTGAATATCTGGAATTACATATGCTAAACAAGGAGTAATTATCTGGGAGAATATGGGGGTCCACGGGTTTGGGAGAGCATGGTCAAGGAGTAACTTTGTTTTAGCTTTTAAAAAGGCAATGCATCAGTCATTGCATCCTAGGAATAAAATTTCCAGCCATATGTTTATGATATTCATGTTGTCATAATGAACATTAATAGCTGAGAAACAATGTTGACTGTTTATTATTTTCTATATAGTTTTAGTTTATGAGTTATCTTTCTCTATCAACATAATTAATTTTTTTGAGAGGTTTTCGCTATAGGACTTGTGTGCTTGCCAGACAGACAGAGAGAGACATAGAGACAGAAAGCGAGAAATCACTCCCCAGGGAGGATGGTCACACCGCAATCCCTTCTCCTCCATTCTCCTCTTGGGATCTTGGGCACGCACGCACATGTGCCCGGCGTGAGTTTTAAGCCACCGGGTCCAGGACGCGAACTGGGGTCGACTACGTGGGAGTCCAGTGACATAACCATTATGCTAACTGCTGGTTCCCCATTAATTTTATAGTACTAATAAAATGGGATAACATAACAAAGTAGATATGGTTCATTTGTGTTTTTAAGTGTTGAAAAATGTTAAAACTACCTATTAATTTAATTCATGATTACCTTTATCAAAAAATAGTGCTAGAGTAAGTCAGAACAGATTTATGGTTAGTAAACATATATTTATATTAATGTATACATGTGTGCACACATATGTATGTATATGTATATATGTGTTTATTTTGGTGGCACCAGAACATGAAATTAAAGGTGTACTTACAGACGTATATTATAAAATTTAAATGTATAATTTATTATAATGTAACAAGCTATTAGTGTGTATGAGAAAATCACTACTATTCTGGTATACATCAAGTAGGGTTTATGTTTTGGTAAAACTTAGCTGTGAATTTTCTATCACTTTAGTGGTTGTTGGTTAGGGAATCAATCTAGTACTGTATATCAGATATGTTGTATAATTCTATTGGGTAAATTAAGGTTTTGTAAATTTAAATACACTATTGTGAATTTAGTTTAGATGAGAGACTGTTTATTGTTAATGAAGCCAATAATTTTTTTTTTCAAAAGATACCTTTTATTATTACTATTTCACATTTAATCATAGTATATCATTAGAATATACAAAATGAATTTTCCCAGCATGAATACACTGTATATCTAGTCCAGTCAAAGATATTACCATATGCATTATTGTAAATAGATAATTCTCCATTTATGTGTCCCTTAAGTGTTTTGCTTCTTTTTTTTCCTTCTTGATTCCGTCTCTTTCAACATACCTCATTTCCCACCCTCCCACACTATCTCCAGTATCCATAGTTACTCTCCATGCTTTTATACCTTCTAATCTTTCAGTATTTGACTTAGTGTCCAGGTATTCAGTATATATTGAGTGGGGACATACAATGCCTCTCTTTCATAGGCTGGCTTGGTTTGCTTAACAGTAAATCTTTCATATTAGTCCATTTTCTATTGAGTGACAAAGTCTTTTTTTTTTTTTTAATGGCTGAGTAGTATTCTGTAGTATATATGTGCCACACTTCTCTATTTTTTTTTTTCCTAGAGAGATTTTTGCTACAGGGTGCATGTGCTCGCTGGAAAGATAGAAAAACGGAAAGCTAGAAATCATACCCTAAGGGAGAATGGCCATGTTGCAATCCCCTCTCCTCCATTCTCTTCTTGGGATTTTGGGCATGCCTGCACACACCTCTGGTGTGAGATTTATGTTGCTGGGTCTGGGACTTGAGCTTTGGTCAGCCATGTGGAAGTCTAGCTCCTTAACCTCTACACCATCTGCTTGCCCCTGTGCCACACTTTTAAATCCATTCATCTGTTTGTGGACATTTGGATTGGTTCCATATTTTGTCAGGTGTGAATAATGCCACAATAATCATGGATATTCAGGTATAGAAAAGCAAGGATTGGGTGGGCCCTGCTTCTCTGATAGAGAAGTTGTAACCAGGAACCAGCCTCAGGTTTTTTTGTTTGTTTGTTTGTTTGTTTGTTTTAAAGGGGAGAAAATGGGGGAAGAGGAAATGGGATATTAAGACAATGGGGGAGAAGGAAATAGAATGTCAAGTTGTTGTTCTGGGAGGTTAATCGACTGAAGATGTGAAAATGACAGGTGCCATGTAATTTCTCTAATCTTTTTTGGGAGAATATCTGATAAATACATGTAGCTTTCTTTAGCCTCATACTGCCCAACAGTACCAGGTATCAACAACAACAAAAAGATAACCGGTAACAATAGACAGAGAGTGCTTTTGTATATAAATGCTTCTCAATAACCATAGTTAAAGTAGCTCACAGAAATGCATTTCTACATGTGTCTAATGGTCACACCATGTTTTCTCAGATCGCTGCTCTCCACAGTATATAATCTTTCTAATGTGTCATTGGATGTGGTTTGCTAGTATCTTGCTGAGAATTTTTCTATCTGTATTTATCAGGGATATTGGAATGTAGATATAGTTTTCTTATTTTGTGATGCCCTTATTTTTGAGATGAGGGTAACAGAGGCCTCAGAGTGAATTTTAGGAGGGTTCCTTCTTTTTGGATCTTTGGAAATAGTTTGACTAGAATGGGGGTTAGGTCTTCGTTAAAAGTTTTTTAGATTTCGAAAGAAAAGCCATTGAGACCTGGGCTTCTCTTTGTTGGGAGACTATTTATTACCAATTCAATCTCATTGCTTTTTATTGGTCCATTCAGACTTTCTATGTCTTCCTTATTCAATCTTGGTGTATTATATGTGTCCAGAAATTTGCCATTTCACCCAGGTATTGTGTTTGTTAGCATATAAACATTTGTAGTATTCTCTGATGATGTTTTGTATTTCTGTTATGTCTGTTGTAATGTTACTGGCTTCATTGCTGATTAGATTTATCTGGTTCCTTTCTCTGTTCTTTTTTCTTTTTAACATTTATTTATTTATTTATTTATGATTTTCAAATTGCTGGGTCTGGGACTCAAACTGCAGTTGACCATGTGAGAATCTAGCATCTAAACCACCATGCCACCTCCTGACCCCTCTCTGTTCTTCTTAATCAGTCTAGCTAACATGTGTCAATTTTGTTTATCTTCTCAAAGAACCAGCTTTTGGGGACCAGAAGGTGGTGTGGTGGTTAAGGCGCTGGACACTCCTACATGGTCGACCGCCGTTCCAGTCCCGTATCTGGCGACTTGCTTTCCCACTTCCCCTCTTCTTGCTCTCTCTGTCTGTCTCTCTCTGGTCAAATTAAAATAAACGAATGAACAAATAATTGTTTTTTAAAAAAGAACCAGCTTTTCGGTTTTATTTTCTATGTAGTTAATTTATTCTCTTTTTCACTGATTTCAGCTCAAATCTTTATTATTTCTTTTCCCTTGACATTTTTTGGGCCTTTTTGTTGTTTTTTGTTCCCTGGGGTATGTTTTTAGGTTGTCTATTTGCCTCCTTTATATTTTTTTCTTCTGAGCACTAATTGCTATTAACTTCCCCCTTATGACTGCTTTCACTATGTCCCATAGGTTATCAAAATTTGTGGGGTGGTTATTATTGGTTTCAATGAATCTTTTAATATCAGTCTTAATTTCTTCAGCAGTTGTGAAGTCATTCATGAGTAGGCTGTTTAGATTGCATGTCTTTATGTATTTTTTTTCCTGCAGTTATTGGGCTGTCAGGAAAGTCATGATGCACTTTTGCATAGAAAAACACACAAAAAAATGTCATGACTTTCCTGATGACCTAATAATTTCAAGTTTTAATTCCATCATGGTTGGAGAGGATACTAGATATAGTTTCTATCCATTTGAATTTATAAAGGCTTGTTTTGTGTCCTATCATGTGATCAAGCTTCAAAAATGTTCCATACAGACTGAGAAAAATGTGTGTCTTGTGGTTGTTGGGTGGAAAGTTTTATGGATGTCTTGAAGTCCACTTGATTTATGATATTCTTTAGATCCTCTGTCTCTTTACTTATTTTTTGTCTAGATGATTTGTCCAGAGGGGATAGTGGAATGTTGAGATTGCCAAACATTATTGTTCTGTAGTCTGTCTCTCCTTTTAGAGCAAGCAGTCTATTTTTCATGTATTTGGGTGCTCCAGTGTTGGTTGTGTAGATATTTATAAGTGTTATCTTCTTGGTGAATTAGCCCTTTTAGTACTTTATAGTGGCCTTCTCTGTCTCTTCTTACAGTTTTTGTCTTAAAATCTATTTTGTCTGATATCAGTATTGGGACTCTGGCCTTTTTTTAAAATTATATTCTCTTGGAATATCTTTTTCCAGCCCTTCATTTTCAGTCTTTGTTTTTATTTGTGAGGTGTGTTTTTTGTAGGCAGCATTTAGAGGGTTCCTTTTTTTTTTATCCATTCATTCAGTCTGTGTCTTTTGATTGAAGCATTTAACCCATTCATTAACAGTGTTATTATTGTTATTTGCAGACTTGTTCCTGCCATTTTGTTATCCATTTTTTTGATTGTTTTTGTTCTCTCTTACTTCTTTTTGTTCTCCTTTAGTTTTCCTGATACAGTATTCCATTCATTACTTCTTGAAGATCTGGTATAGTGTTGGTGAATTCTTTCAGTTTTTGTTTAACTGAGAATTATTTTCTTTGTTCTTCCTCCATAAACAGAAGTCTTGCCGGATATAGTATTATAATATTCTTGATTGAAATTGTTTTTCATTTGGCATTTTGAATATATCTTCCTATTCTTTCCTTGCTTGCATTGCTTCACTTGATGGGTGAAGTGTTAGTTGTTAGTCTAATGGGATAACCTTTGTAAGTAACTTAACATTTCTCTCTTGCCATTTTTTGAATCTTGTCTTTATCTGCAATTTTGACCAATCTGGCTTGAAGCCAATGAAATTTTGGTGAATTAGAATTTGAGCACATTCTTTATATCACATTTTAAGAACTTTCTTAAGTGTGAGGAAAAGTAACTATTATATGATAGACTGGCTTATCAACTCATTGTGTAAGCTTTTTTCTTCTTGAGAGATTTTTTCTATAGGGTGCAGGAGTTTGTCAGAGAGAGACAGAGACAGAAAGAGACAGAGAGACAAAATGCAAGAAATTATCCCGAGGGGATGGTTACACCTTAGTCCCTTTTCCTTCGTTGTCTTCTCAGAATTTGGGGCATGCTTGCACATGTACCTGGCATGAATATCAAGTCACCAGCTCCAGGACTCAAACCAGTTGGCCTGGTGGGAATCCACACCTTAACTACTATGCCACCTGCTGGCCTCTGTGTAAATATTTTTTAAGCCAGTCATTTTATGAATTCACAAAAGTTATTGGAATTAAAAATAAAATCTTAGCTTTGGAAGAAATTTTAAAATTATAAGAGCATTAATTATTATAAACTTATAATATTCCTGCCCTCTTCCCATGAAAATGTGTAGCTTTTAGTCTGTGCTCGATGCTTTTAAATTAAAAGTTTTCCATACTTTTTAATATTGCTATTTTCATTATGAATTGCATAAATTTTTGATCATTGTTTTATATCTTAAGTTGAAGTTATTGTTTTTTTGTTTTTGTTTTCTTTTGTTCGTTTGTTTGTTTTTACAATTTCTACCCACATCTTAGTCCTTTATCTAGAGAATATAAGATAACCTAATATGTGTTCTGTAACATAGCCCTTCTAACAGTTGAACATAGTTACCAATGACTATATGTGTTCATTAATTGATTAACTATACCCTTTTCTCATGAAAGTTATTCATGTGTCTATTTTGCAGAGGTATAGTGTTTTTTTTTTTTCTGAATGTATTCCATATTGTCAGTATACATGTAAGTGAGTTTTTTTTGTTGTTGTTGTTATTTAGGTTTTTGCCATAGTGTGTGTGCATTCTCTGGACAGAGACAGTGAGAGGGAAAGTGAGAAATAATTTCTTATGGAGGATGGCCATGCCACAGTCCTTTCTCTTCCATTCTCCTCTTGGGATTTGGAGTATGTACACACACATATCCACTGTGATTTTCAAGCCTCCAGGTCTGGGACTCACACCGCAGTGGGCCATGTGGGAGTTCATTGCCTTAACCATTATGCCAACTGCTGGCCCCTATTGTCAGTTTTCTTAAAATATGGCATACATATAGAACTGCATGAAATACATCGACAATGACTTATCCATTTTAGAGTGTGATAGTGCTAGGCTATTGGATGAAACGTGGGATCTAGTTTAGGAATCAGAGTAGTATTAGGTACATGAAATTATAATAATTGTGTTTTCCACTACATTTTGCCCATGTATGTCAGAAACAGAAGAACAAAGGTACTGCCAAACTGGCTCAGTAGAGAGGAAGCTAAAGAAATGAATACCTTGCCTTTTTTCTCCTTTGCTCTCTAATCACTGGCTACACCTTCGACTGATCAAATTCAGTCAGAGCTAGAGAAGGAGCCAGTATAATACATTCTTTAGAGCTTGACCTTGTTGGCTAAATTGGGTAGATGTGATGAAGGTTGCCCCATTCTCAGTTACTGCCGTTTTTTCAGAGCTTTTCTGGTCATTATTGCCTACCAGTATTTCCATATGAACTTTTTAAAAAAATTATTTTATTTTACTTAATTTATTTATTTACTTATTTTTAAATTTGGCCAGAGAAGGACAGAGCGAGAAAGTGAGCAAGAGAGAGAAAGTGAGAAAGCAAGCCTCCGTCCAGGTCTGGGACTCGAACCACGGTCAGCCATGTGAGAGTCCAGCACCCTTAACCATCACGCCTCTTGACGGCCCTTCTTATGAACTTTTAAACTTGCATATTTTTTGTTTAGTATTTAATTTGAACATCAAATTTACAAGTAAACATAAAGAAAACTTCTTGATGATCATTCTTGTCTGAGAGTATACAGTATGCCATTCTCTTTATATCAATCTACCTTTGTGTCCTTATGAAGTACTTTAAGTTGTTTCTGGTATGGGTTTTTAACATTTCTTGCTGAATTTAGTTTAGCTATTTCATATTTTTTTCTTGCTATTTTATTTTATTTACGTTTTTGATGAACTGACCTTTATTTTATTACCTTACCTACAAATCATGCATGAATGCCTTGAAATAAGTTTTCTTTGAATAAGCCCATTTTTACTCAGCAAAATTCAAAAGGGGAAACATTAGACCTTTTTGGTGTAGGAAAAGCCTTTCAACAGTCCCTAAGGGATTTTCACAAAATAAAAAAATGGACCCTAGTCTTACAGAAGTTTTGACTTAATTTTACCAAGCACTAAGATGTGCCACAATAGTTAAGGCAAGACAGAGACAAGTTACCAAAAAAAGTTACTAATTCAATAATATAGTGCAGTCTGAAACCAGCCACTGTTTATTTATTGAACAGATTACAAAAATAATCATGGTGGATACCTCAGTTCATCTTTCTAATAAGTCTGTT
This sequence comes from Tupaia belangeri chinensis, assembly GCF_000334495.1. Lineage (NCBI taxonomy): Eukaryota > Metazoa > Chordata > Mammalia > Scandentia > Tupaiidae > Tupaia > Tupaia belangeri. Next base: position 639,803 of record NW_006209268.1, on the reverse strand, counting down.
GATCTGGTCTTCCCTGTTGCCAGCATCTCCACCTTCTACAAAATGGGTGATCTTTTTTTTCATTCCACCTCATGGAGAAGATAATTTGAAGGGCCACAGGAAGTTATTCGCTTCTTTGAAGCGTTTTCCAACAGTATAGATTTCATGAATCAGATCCTCCATGCAGATGATGCCGAATTTACCAAGAGATTGAGCAATCAAAGAGTTATCTGTCAAAGCAATTTGCTTCTTATTGATTTTGCCATAACCACTTTTTTAGATCAGTTCATTTACTGACTTCAGGTTCGGGTACCCCCATGCAATATATGGTTTCTCAGTTCTCAGCATGTTAATTGAGGCCTTGTTAAGTTTAACAAAGGTGCCATTGAAGATCTGGCGAAGCCGAAGAAGCCACAACACCTTTCGAACCTTTGGGCTCACTCCATTGATACCTCTGATCCTGATGACAAATGCCAACTTGGGTTCTGCAGGTACATAGAAGTTACCAGCTTTTCTTGCCATCCTGGCCATGTGAATCTCAGTTCTGTACATCTGTCTGTATTCCTTATGATAGTGCTTAGCTTTTTCATAGATAAGCCTCCTCTTTGCCTTTTGAAGCATCTTTTGAGCAAACTTCTTTCTCAGGCACTTGATCTTCAGTTCTGCAAAATTCCTTTGCTTTTTCTTAAGGGTTTCTGGCATAGCAGAAACCTTTTTCTTGGTGGCTTCTGCTGCAGCAGGAGCCTTTTTCTTGGTTTCTGCCACAGCGGGAACCTTCTTTTTCTTCTCTTGAACGCCCTCCATGGTTCCAGCCAGGAAAGAGTTCTTGCTATTTTAAATGGAATCTTTCTTTCCCATATAATTTTGATTTTCCTTTTTTTTTTTTTCTTGGCTGCAGGGTGCATGTGTTTGGCAATAATGGTTATGTTACATTCTTTTTCTTCCATTTCTCCATCCTGTCAGAATTTGGGGCACATTTGCACATGTGACACACTTGCACAGTCTCCAGGACTGGGATTTGAACTGTAGTCATGTGGGATATGACTCCCAATTCATGGTACTTAGCCGCTGTGTGGAAGCCAGCCTGAAGTTTATTATTCTTGACATGTTCTCTTCTGTGCTCTTTTTTTCCATCTTATGGGTCCATCTTCACCAAAGCTGCCCAGTTGCTGGTGTTTGCTTTCTCCCCAGCTGGCATCAGATTTAGCCATGTGACTTATTTTGGCCAGAGGAACAAAAGTGAAACAGCATGTACCATGTCCTGACAAATGTTTTAAAGGAGGCTTTGCTTGATTTACCTTCATTTTTCAGAAAGTGGTATATTTTCAATGCACTCTGATGCTCTCATTTGGGTATTAGAATAAAAAAAATTGATAAATATGAGCAAGCCATAAATCTTTGCATTTGCAAGCTACCACAGTTTTTAAAATTGTAAAACAACGTAGTAAAACTATGTATTTTATCAGTATTTACTATCAAACATGGTCTCTAGAGGAATACTTCTAATTTATCCAATGGCCTGCTAAATCCCTTAGCATCACTGTAACTGAAAGATCATTAGATTTATCTTTCAGCAATACAATATTTTTTATAGAACTTAACATCCTCTTGAGATGGAAGGAAGCACTGTTGGTTGTCAGCATCTTTTCTTTCAGCTCAGACCAGATTTCTTTATACCTTTTGACTTGTTTCTAGGGGAACGTCTCAAGTTTGAACCTAATAGGATTAATTTTATTTTTCATTGCTTTGATTCTGCTTATAACTGCACTGATTTTGGATTTTTAATACTATGACGGTGCGTGTTTTTTTTTTGTTTGTTTGTTTTGTTTTGTTTTTATAAAAAGGTATGCTTTTTTTAAAAAAAAAGCCCACCCTTTATGCTGTTATTTTTATTTCTTCAATTCACAACTATTTTCAGATAGCTAAGAAAACAAAGCCTGAGTGAGGTATTCATACTGATTACTTACTGGGGGATTCAGTTCAAGAGTAGAGTGGGTTGGGGGAATGAGAATCTGAGGAAAGGAAGGATAATAAATAATTCAAGGTAGCACGTTAGGAGTAGCATGTTATTGTACTGTCCCCTGCTTCATGATTAGTTGTGAAGAGACAGCAGATGCACTGAATTAGCCACATTGGTTGATTCTGGACAGAGAAGTTACACCCTAGAACAATCTGTCATGTGGAAGAAGTTAATTTATCTGTGTTCTCCTCGTGTTTTGCCTTCGTGTTTTGCCTTCTAGTGGTCAAAGTTTGCTGCTTAGGTTGTGCCCTGTTTGTAGTTTATTCTAGGCATGCTGCTGGTTGGCCACAAGTGATGGAATCACTAAAACCTTCTAAATTTGGTAGATTGAAGTGGCAGTTAATAGACTGCTGCAGAATAAGGAAAAACGAATTTAGGAGCCAGATGAGGCTGAATCTGACAGGATGCTTTGCTTATAGCAGTGAGCAAAAAAATGCCTTCAGATTCTGACTTTCTATTCCTATTTTAGAAAGGTATTATGGCTTCCTTTTTTGTTTTTCTTTCATGTTGGAGGAGCAGAGTGGAAAGAGAGATAGAGAAAAGGATAAAGGGAAGTTTAGTAATGTCTTACTTCCTTTAATTCTTCTTTCGTTTAAGATTTAGCCTTGATAGGTTCTTGCCATGCCATAATTCTCCTTCCAGCTTTCTAGTCATCTGAACTAATGGGTACACCCATAGGCACGTCTGCTGTGTTCTGGTTGACCTAGAACCCAATCCCAGGCCTTCTGTATGGCCCCAGGATCATTTAGTAGCACCCTACCACCTGTGCCACCACAATTGGGCCTATGATGGCTTCTTTTTCTTACATTCTCTAAACTTCTCATTTTTTAGTAACTCCTACTCAGAAGTACATTTTTCTTCTGAATATACACAAAAAGTATTTTCCTTAATTTTAAGTCTTTTAATACGTCCTCCTTGATTCCCATACTTTTTTAAAAAATGAGATAAAATCTAGACAAATGCATTCTTTTCAGTGCTTATCAGTTCTTGGAACTGAGGTGCTAAGTTATTGATAATTTTGATAAGAAAGTGGCACTACGACTGTACATCCAGGGTTTTTATTACTGTCAAGGAGGTTCAAGTGGTCTTTTGTTGGCCTTGTTCGTCTAGGGCCAGCAGGTGGTGTAATGGTTAAGGCACTGGACTCACACATGGCCGATCATGGTCTGAGTCTCAGATCTGGCAGCTTGACACTCACACTGGGTACATGTGCATGCATGTCCAAAATCCCAAGAGAAGAGTGGAGAAGGGACTGGGGCAAGGCTGTACCCCCTGGGGGGGTGACTTCTTGCCTTTTCACTGTCCATCTTTTCAGCAAATTCATGTGTCCTATAGTAAAAATCATGCCCCCTCCCTCCAGAAAAAGCCTTGTTTGGCTACTTTGATGCTCATTAGGTACTACCACTCCTCCTCCTCCCCTCCCTCATGCCCACAAAGGGTGCATGAGCTCACTGGAAAGAGACAGAGAAAGCACCCCCTATGGGGCATAGCCATGCCGCATTTCCTTCTCTATCTCTCACTCCTTCAAGATTTTGGATATGCATGCATATGTGCCTGGCCTAAGAATGAAACCGTGTGTTTGTCTATGTGGGATCCAGCCCTTTTAAGTTCCATGTTTTTTATTTGCAGTGTTAGTGTATGTATCATACCATGTATTCTATGGAGAACAAAGAAAAAATCTACATAATGTAAAATTATATTTCTGGGGCCAGCAGGTAGCATAGTGGTCAAGGCACTGGACTCCCACATGGTTGACCATGGTTTAAGTCCCAGACCTAAGTGGCTCAAGACTCATACTAGTCCCATGTGCATGCATGCATGCTCAGAATATCAAGAGGAGAATGGAGAAGGGATTGTGATGTGGCTATTCCCCCTGGGGGGATGATTTCTCACTTTCTGTCTCTCTCTCTTTCTGGTGAGCCCACATGCCGTATAGCAAGAATATCTATTAAAAAACAAAATAAAAAAACTCCCTAGGAAAATAAAATAAAATTATGCTTCCATTCTGCTTATTGAGAATGCTCCCGTAAAATGACAAAAATATGCTCTTCCCTTAGTTGATTTTTCATCTCAAGTGCCTCGTAGTTGTATGAACATCTCCTTACTCTTGAATGTGTTTCTTATGTCTAAGTTACATATATTTTGTTGCACATGATTCTTTTTTCAATTATTTACTCAATTTTATTTATTATTGTTGTTATTTTTAATTTGCTATAGGGCACATGCACCTACTAAAGAGAGAGAGAAAGTGAGAAAGCAAGCCACCAGGTCTGGCTATTGAACATGTGGTCGAACATGTGGGAGGCCAGCACCTCAACCACCATGTCACCTGCTAGCTTGGTGCACATGATTCTTAAATGAAAACCAACTACTTATTCATGGCCTCACATTCAGAAATAGCAAATGTCTTCTAACATTGGAGGTTATGTAAATTTGCTGATGATATTTATTGAAAGATGGTATTTTTTATCTTCATTATATCCCATCTCTAAATGTAACATTTATTTGACCTCCTGGTTAATTTATATCTTGACTATACTCTGATGGAATTTTTCCTACTTAATTGCGGTCTCTTTGATAATTTTTGCCAGTGGAAAATGGCAATACTCAGCCTGTGTTATTACTAGTCTTCTCCTCTCATAAGTATTAAGTTTTCTGAAAGCAGTGTGCCATTATTGGTTCTCTTTTCTCCCTTCTCCATGTTGGGACTTTTATTTAATGTACATTTCAATTTTTTGTATGATTACAGAAAGTTGGTGCATTTGTATGTATTTCTTGTTTGCAGGGATTATAGTTGTGGTTCATCATTAATGTTTTAAACCTCTAGTAGGCAGTACCCATTTCTCATATATTAATTTTCATTCATCTTAAACAGTTCTCTACTTATCTCTTTTGCTTTGTCTTTCTTTTAAGATTTATTAAAGTGAATTAGTCACCAGTTTGAAGTTACAGGTGAAGTTTCATTTTAAAAAATGCCGTTTCTGGGGCCAGTAGGTGGCATAGTGGTTACGATGTTGGACTCCCACATAGTTGACTGGGTTCCAGTTCTGGACTAGCAGCTTGAAACTCCTGCCAACTGCATGTGTGTCTGCGCCCAGAATACCATGAGAATGGAGCAGAAGGGATTGCAGCATGGCCATTCCCCCTTGGGGGGGGGGGTTGATTTCTTGCTTTCTGTCTCTCTATGTCTCTGGGTTCGCGTGCCCTATGGCAAAACTCTCTCTCTCAAAAAAAAAAAAAAATCAGTCTCCAAAACTTAATACTGTATACTGGTTTGATTAACTACATCTCTGTTGAACATATAGAATAATGTCCAGTTTTATGTGATCTGTATCACACAGATGTCACTACCACAGGACTCTGGAAAGCCTTTACATTAGAGGTCTGACATTCCCGGACACTTAGTGCCCTTATTACCGCTACCCATTCATTAGTCTCCCTCCTTACCAGTTTCACCCTGTGCGGGTTAGAAGGATTGGTATTCCCTTGTGTTGCTTTTCTTCAAACTGAATTATGAGAGTCCCAGGTATCCCACCTCAGGCCTCAGAGGTTATAAACTAGAATTGGCAGTGGTGCTTTTAAGGAACTTTGATATGAAAACTTCATTTGCCTTTGGGATTCTTTTTACTATCTTTCTAAGTCTTCATAATATAAAGTGAAAGGTTCCTTTACCCTGTATTCAAAACTACTCTGATAACTATAGTTGGCATCAGTGCTTATCAATTCTTGGAACTGAAGTGTTAAGTTAATTTCAATAAGAAGGTGGTACTATGACTGTATATCCAGGATTTTTATTACTATCTAGCTATAAAAGAAAATTGATAAGTATTTGGCTTTGAAAGTCATAGTAGTTTTATCAATACTTTCTAGATGTATGTGATAAATATTAAATACTTTATGTTATTTCTTTTATTAATAAGTTTGCCTGCAGTAAAAAGTACTAGATGAAAAATAGGAAGCTGATCTATAACTTTGGATGAACACAATTATTTAACCAAGGTGATCTTTATTCATGTTTTTCTCTATTTATTGCTTGCTTTGCACAGGAAGGAATTGCAGGAGCTGCAGAATCTTTACAAACAGAACAGTGCACATACAGCCCAGCAAGCAGAGCTGATCCAACAGCTTCAGGTTCTCAATATGGACACACAAAAAGTACTGAAAAATCAGGAAGATGTTCATACAGCTGAAAGTATATCATATCAAAAAGTATGTTATTTTTCATAAAAGTATAAATTTATGTGTATGAACTTATGAACATATAGAATTCATTTTTTTCACATTTTAGCATTTCTTTATTACTTCCTTTTATATCGGTTACTTTAAAATGAAGAATGATTCAGTTTGGTAATATTAAATTTTTTTCAGTTTTCCTTATGGTTATTAAAGTTTAATCATTTAAAATATAGATACATGTATTTAATTTGGTAGAATTTGTCTGGGCCAGTGTGTATGTGTGTGTGTGTGAGTGTATGTGTGTGTGTGTGTGTGTATATATATATATATATATAAAATAATCCAAAAAGACTCAAAACAGAAATATTATAAGTTAATCCTGTTTTGTTGAGCACGTGTTCCATTTTAAAAATCTGTAAGTTGTAACTAGAAAGTCCTGAAACTTTCAAACTAAATAAAGGAGTATAAATAAATTTTTAAAAAATATATTTGTCTGATGATTAGAGGAGCAGGAAGGTACATGGGCAACCACAGTTGAATCCTGGCCCTGGTAACTCGAAAAAGACACTGGGTGTGTGTGTGTATTTATATATGTGTGTGTGTGTGTGTTTGTGTGTATGTAGGTAGGTATATTTGTGTCTGTGTGTACCTCAAATCCCAACAGGATAGAGAAATGGAAAAGAATGGATTGTGGTATGACCATGCCCCATTGTGGGGGGGCGGGTGCTTTCTTTCTGCCACCATCTCTTTGTCTCTCTGGTGAGCACATGCACCTTCTGGCAATTAAAGTATTTTATAGGCAAGTCTGCACAAACAGTAAAGGTAATGTAGGGAGGTCTTGAGGATTGATATTTCCCAAGGATTTTTTTTTTACCCTCTTTATTCTGTGTGCTTCTTTTTAATAGTCGTTTTACTTTACAGTTGTTTCAGGAGTCTTCCAAGAAGACTTACCCAGCTAACTGACTCAGCAGCAATAATTATGGAGAGTAATTGGGAAAAAACCCCTCCATTATTGAGTTCTTTATATGTTTTATGTACTGTGCTAAATTATTTATCTATATAATTTAGTTTATATGTAGATCACCTCCATGAGAGTGATGTTATAATGGTCAAGGAAGATAAGATTTAGAGAGGTTAAATAGTACAATTCTTACTATCCCTAAGATTTTGAGTATTTTTTTTCTTTAGTCTTGAAGTATTATGAAAATACAATATCTATGATCAGCATGAAATAAATAACTTTATTATATACACTTTAGACATGTACATTGAAGAGTCTGTATTGTTTCTTGTATGTTTCTGTTAGTACATGAATGATAACAAACAGGAGGATAGAACCTGTCTTCTCCCCATCAGCTAAAGCAGCTCCACCATTTTGTTTTGGATGGTGGCATTGTCCACTATGCTTTTGTTTCTGAACAAAAATGACTTGAAAATCTGCATCTTATTAATAACTTTGTTTTCCCTCCCTGCCCCCTGGAATTTGTCTGTGTTGATGACTCTTCATCTCTTCACTTTTTTTCCTCCTCATAGGCAGTATCCTTAAAATTGTGTGATTGCTAGTTTCTTCCCATGAGGCAAGGCCAACCAATAGAAGATACTTCTTATCTTTTATTGGATAAGCAAACCTAAAAATGTACTGTGTCACCTACGTAATTTTGAGATTTTTCCACTTGGGGGTTTTGCTTTCATTATATGTTTTCGCTATCTCACTAATAGACTTTATTTTTTTAAAAATGATCTTCGTTCTTGGGTTACTTTCCTAGTATCAGCAGCAGATATTCATACCTATTTAGTATGTAATTGATTATACCTTACTAAAGTATTGAATTATACCTTACTAAATCATAATCATTAGTTAGGATTTTCATCACCACCAAGGAAATTTATGAGTACTGATTGAAATCCATTGCTATCCATGTATTAACTCTCTGTATGACACCATTTATATACCATATGCTGTCTCAGTTTTTAAAAATTAATTAACTAATTACTTTTTATGGGGGGTTAGTTTTTGACAGAGTCTTGCCTCATTGAGACCCTTCTTCCTAGCCTCTCATTTAGCTAGGACCTCAGGTACATGCCAGCTGTTTAGACTGGGCTGGAAACTGAACCTAGGCCTTCCATGTAGCTTATGCCACCATGCAGTGATATCCTACTGCTTGTGCCACTGTGGTTGGGCTTTACAGTTTAAAAAAAAAAATATTGAGGTTTTTGCTTTAGAACACATGAGCTTGCCAAGAGAGAGAAAGAGAAACAGAGACACAGAGAGAAGGTAAGAAATCACCTCCAATCTCTGCTCCTCCATTCTCCTCTTAGGCACACACAGACACGTACCTGGCATGAGTCTCAAGCTACCAAGTCCGGGATTTGAATTGTGGTCGGCCATATGAGTCCAACAACACTATTGCTATGTCGTCTACTGGTCCCCTCTTATGTTTATATCTTGTTTCTCTCTTAAGTTATTGAAATAATCTGAGGTCAAAGACTATGTCATGTATAGTCTTTCTCTCTCTCTCTCTATATATATATATAAATAATTAGACTCATAATTATTTTATTGATGATTAATATGTTATGCATTATTTTTTGAAACAGCTTTACAATGAGTTGCATATTTGTTTTGAAACTACAAAATCAAATGAAGCTATGCTTCGGCAAAGTGTTATTAACCTTCAAGATCAACTATTTCAAAAAGAACAAGAAAATGCTAAATTAAAAGAAAAGCTTCAGGAATCACAAGGAACACACTATCCTTTATCTCAGGAAAGTGTTTCAGACCATTCAGCACAGGTGAGGACATAATGTTATGCAGTTCAGCATCAAATTAAATAATATTCTATAACTGACTAAAACAAAAATATATTGGAATATAAATATAGATCATTTTGCTATATGCCATTTTAAAAAACTCTTTGTAGACATGAACATTATTTGTAGTACAGATTCATATAGTAATGCATATAAAAATACAGGGTGTACACGTGTGCTTGTGATGCATCATTTGGCTGATACATCACTGAAGCACAATAATAGTGTGTGTGTGTGTGTGTGTGTATGTAGGTAGGTATATTTGTGTCTGTGTGTACCTCAAATCCCAACAGGATAGAGAAATGGAAAAGAATGGATTGTGGTATGACCATGCCCCATTGTGGGGGGGCGGGTGCTTTCTTTCTGCCACCATCTCTTTGTCTCTCTGGTGAGCACATGCACCTTCTGGCAATTAAAGTATTTTATAGGCAAGTCTGCACAAACAGTAAAGGTAATGTAGGGAGGTCTTGAGGATTGATATTTCCCAAGGATTTTTTTTTTACCCTCTTTATTCTGTGTGCTTCTTTTTAATAGTCGTTTTACTTTACAGTTGTTTCAGGAGTCTTCCAAGAAGACTTACCCAGCTAACTGACTCAGCAGCAATAATTATGGAGAGTAATTGGGAAAAAACCCCTCCATTATTGAGTTCTTTATATGTTTTATGTACTGTGCTAAATTATTTATCTATATAATTTAGTTTATATGTAGATCACCTCCATGAGAGTGATGTTATAATGGTCAAGGAAGATAAGATTTAGAGAGGTTAAATAGTACAATTCTTACTATCCCTAAGATTTTGAGTATTTTTTTTCTTTAGTCTTGAAGTATTATGAAAATACAATATCTATGATCAGCATGAAATAAATAACTTTATTATATACACTTTAGACATGTACATTGAAGAGTCTGTATTGTTTCTTGTATGTTTCTGTTAGTACATGAATGATAACAAACAGGAGGATAGAACCTGTCTTCTCCCCATCAGCTAAAGCAGCTCCACCATTTTGTTTTGGATGGTGGCATTGTCCACTATGCTTTTGTTTCTGAACAAAAATGACTTGAAAATCTGCATCTTATTAATAACTTTGTTTTCCCTCCCTGCCCCCTGGAATTTGTCTGTGTTGATGACTCTTCATCTCTTCACTTTTTTTCCTCCTCATAGGCAGTATCCTTAAAATTGTGTGATTGCTAGTTTCTTCCCATGAGGCAAGGCCAACCAATAGAAGATACTTCTTATCTTTTATTGGATAAGCAAACCTAAAAATGTACTGTGTCACCTACGTAATTTTGAGATTTTTCCACTTGGGGGTTTTGCTTTCATTATATGTTTTCGCTATCTCACTAATAGACTTTATTTTTTTAAAAATGATCTTCGTTCTTGGGTTACTTTCCTAGTATCAGCAGCAGATATTCATACCTATTTAGTATGTAATTGATTATACCTTACTAAAGTATTGAATTATACCTTACTAAATCATAATCATTAGTTAGGATTTTCATCACCACCAAGGAAATTTATGAGTACTGATTGAAATCCATTGCTATCCATGTATTAACTCTCTGTATGACACCATTTATATACCATATGCTGTCTCAGTTTTTAAAAATTAATTAACTAATTACTTTTTATGGGGGGTTAGTTTTTGACAGAGTCTTGCCTCATTGAGACCCTTCTTCCTAGCCTCTCATTTAGCTAGGACCTCAGGTACATGCCAGCTGTTTAGACTGGGCTGGAAACTGAACCTAGGCCTTCCATGTAGCTTATGCCACCATGCAGTGATATCCTACTGCTTGTGCCACTGTGGTTGGGCTTTACAGTTTAAAAAAAAAAATATTGAGGTTTTTGCTTTAGAACACATGAGCTTGCCAAGAGAGAGAAAGAGAAACAGAGACACAGAGAGAAGGTAAGAAATCACCTCCAATCTCTGCTCCTCCATTCTCCTCTTAGGCACACACAGACACGTACCTGGCATGAGTCTCAAGCTACCAAGTCCGGGATTTGAATTGTGGTCGGCCATATGAGTCCAACAACACTATTGCTATGTCGTCTACTGGTCCCCTCTTATGTTTATATCTTGTTTCTCTCTTAAGTTATTGAAATAATCTGAGGTCAAAGACTATGTCATGTATAGTCTTTCTCTCTCTCTCTCTATATATATATATATAAATAATTAGACTCATAATTATTTTATTGATGATTAATATGTTATGCATTATTTTTTGAAACAGCTTTACAATGAGTTGCATAATTGTTTTGAAACTACAAAATCAAATGAAGCTATGCTTCGGCAAAGTGTTATTAACCTTCAAGATCAACTATTTCAAAAAGAACAAGAAAATGCTAAATTAAAAGAAAAGCTTCAGGAATCACAAGGAACACACTATCCTTTATCTCAGGAAAGTGTTTCAGACCATTCAGCACAGGTGAGGACATAATGTTATGCAGTTCAGCATCAAATTAAATAATATTCTATAACTGACTAAAACAAAAATATATTGGAATATAAATATAGATCATTTTGCTATATGCCATTTTAAAAAACTCTTTGTAGACATGAACATTATTTGTAGTACAGATTCATATAGTAATGCATATAAAAATACAGGGTGTACACGTGTGCTTGTGATGCATCATTTGGCTGATACATCACTGAAGCACAATAATAGGTCATGACTGTTTTTAGACTTTGTAACTAGATGAGATAGTAAAATATAAAGAGTATCTAACTGTAAGTCTCATAAAGTCCTTGCTGTAATGTCTGGTATATGGTACTTAACACTTACAAGTCCTGACTTGACCACTACTTTGTTGTATGATTTTAGACAGGTTACTTGACCTTTCTAATTCCTCTCGTAAATGAGGTAGTATAAATGTATAGGTAATTATATAGGATCTACAATACAATCAAATAGATGTGAGTTCACATTATACCTCTACTTGTGAAGTTTTTGAATTTGAATAAATATTTTAACCCTGTTAGACAAAGTTTGCTCATAAATGAAATGTTGATATTAATTGTATTTCTTTCATACAGTTTTAAGTGATTGATGACCTAGTACATATCAAGTACAATGCTTGGCATATAGAAAATGTTCAATGATGCCTCTTTTAGATGATCTTTAAAATAACTTTCAGTACCATTAGATGGCGTAATGGTTATGTAGCTGGACTCCCTCTCACATAGTTGACCTCAGTTCAAGTCCAGGACCTGGTGGCTTAAAACTCATGCCAGGAGTGTATACACGTCTACCCAAAATCCTGAGAGGAGAATAGAGGAGAATGGAGGAAAACGGATTGTGGTGTGGCCATTGAGGGGGATGATTTCTCGCTTTTTAGCTCTCTATCTCTCTGGCGATCTCATGTGCCCTATATAAAAAAAAAAAAAAAAAAAACCCAAAAAACAAAGAAAAAAGTAACTTACAGCTCTAAACATCTTTTTTTTTAAAAAAAAAATACTGTATTTCTATGAATTTATTTAAGTGTTTTTAGGTACTCTTAGCATTTTTCGAAGTTTTAGAATTTACTACTTTAATTCAGAAAATAGAATAAACCCTACTAATGATTCTTCAACAGAAATTTTTTTTTTTTTGAGAGGCTTTTTTTGCTATAGGGCACATGCACTCTCCAGAAAGACAGAGACAGAGAGACAGAAAACAAGAAATCATTCCCCAGGGGAGACAGCCACACTGCAGTCCCTTCTCCTCCATTCTCCTTGGGATCTTGGGCACACACGCACATGCACCCGGCATGAGTTTAAACTGCTGGGTCCAGGATTCGAATTGCGGTCAACTACATGGGAGTCCAGTGACAGCCATTACACTAAAGCTGATTCCCTTCAACAGTAATTTTTTAACCTAGCACATTTTTGTCTTACTAATAAATCAATCTTAAAACAACAGTTTTAAAATTTATACTATATTGTAGTTTTTCAGTATCAGAGTGGGCAGAATTAAATGAATCATAAAATGTGTGTAATGACACACTATTGTATTATATGCATCTGCTGTTTAATTTAAGGTAATTAGTTTGTTTATTATAATAAGCACGCTTACTAGTTTGACTCATGTAAGGACTAGAACATTACTAATGACTTACACCTTATATTCCTTCCTTACCTTGATTTTCTCACCAGAGGTAACCATTAACTCTATATCATTTTGATTGTTTAAGTTTTATCTCATACATGTTTATAAGGAAACGGTATATTGTTTAGCTACGTCATTTGTAAAGTTGAAATCATAACATTTTGTTGCATGGAGTTTGTCAATTTTGACTCACCATATGTCATTAACATTCATCTATGTTATTTGGAATAGCTATTTACTTATTTTTACTGTTTAAAAATAGTTACATAAAAAGTATGAATATTTGGAGCCAGCAGGTGGCATAGGGATTAAGGCACTGGACTCCCACAAGGCTGATGATGGTTAGAGTCCCAGTGGCTTGAAAAATCACGCTGAATACATGTGTGCATATGCCCAAAATTCCAAGAGGAGAATAGAGGAGGAGGGATTGTGGCGTGGTCATCCACCTGGGATGTGGGGGTGATTTCTCACCTTCCCTCTTATTGTCTTTCTCTGTTGTTCTCTAGCAAGTATGCAAACTCTATGGCAAAAAAAGAAAAAAAGTATGACTATAACTACTATAACTACTTGTATATGCATGTCTAGATGGACACTTTAGTTATTCAGTGTTTTGCTATTACAAATAATGTTGAAGTTGACATTTTTGTACATGGTTCTTGGTATAAATGTACATGGCATTTTTGTGGATTATGTATCTAGAAAAGGAAATCCTGACCTCTGTAGGGTTTGATAATACTACTGTTTTAAAATACTGATAACTTAATTTTTCCAAGTGGTTTTATCAATTTTACGCTCACCGACAATGTGTAAATGATATGGTTGATTCATGTTTTTCTCAACACTTAGTATTATCAATTTCTTTGATTTGTTGCCAACTAAATGAATGTAAAATAGTAATTTTAGTCTCAATGTGCATATCACTGATAGAGCATATCTTTAAATGATTACTAGCCAGAGCATGTCCCCCTTTGAATGATTTATGTCTTTGTTCTTCTATTGAATCTTTTTCTTATTGAATTGTAAGTTACATGTTCTTAAAACTAATTCTTAGTTAAGTTAGCATCTGGCAAATATCTTACCTCAGGTTATAGCTTGCCTTTTAATATTCTTTAAGGAGGGGACATCAGGTGGCATAGTGGTTAAGGTAATGGGCGCCCACAGGCCAACTGCAGTTTGAGTCCTAGATCAGATAGTTTGAAAATCACACCAGGTGCTTGTGCACGCATGCCCACATCTCAGAAGGAGAATGGAGGAGAAAGGATTGCGGCATGGCCATCCTTCCTGGGAAGATGGTTTCTCACTTTCCCTCTGATGGTCTCTCTGGTTAGCTCATGCTCCTTATGTCAAGAACCTAAAAATAAATAAATAAATATAAAATAAAATAAAAACAAAAAAAATATATGTCGAATAGAACTTAAATTAATCCTTCATTTTAACTTAGATGGTTTAATATTTTATAGTTAGTGTTTTCATATCTCATTTAAGAAATCTTTTCTAGGGGCCAGCAAGTGGCATAGTGGTTAAGGTGCTGAACTCCCACATGGCTGATTACTGTTTCAGTCCTAGACCTGGTGGCTTGAAAATCACGCTGGGCTCATGTGCCTTCATGCCCAAATCCCAGGAGGTGAATGAAGGAAAAGGGATTTCTGTGTGGCTATCCTCTTCTCTCTTCCTTGGAAGAGGATTTCTCACTTTGCCTCTCACTCTCTCTGTCTTTCCCTGGTAAAGACATGTGACCTATGGCAAAAATCTCAAAATAAAAATATAAAAGAGAGAATTTCTAATGCAAAGACAAAGATTTGCACCACTTTTTTCTGATAAAAAGTTTTAAAGCTTTGCTTTTTTAATTTGTAGTCACAATTGATTTAAAATGTGTGTGTGTGTGTGTGTGTGTATAAGGTAAGGGTACATGTTTATTATTACTTTTAAATTTAAATTATAACCAATAAATAGTAAATAATCCTTCTGGTTTTGGTTTTTTTTTTTTTTTTTTTTTGGTAGTGCTAGGCTTGCTCCATGTATTCTAGTTCAGTATATTTGTGAGTTCTTTTCTGAGTTCTGTATTCACTGTATTCCTATAAAATATTATATCATCTTAATACAGCTTCATAATAACTTTTATATTTGGTAGATCTATTCCTATGTCTTTATAGTTTTTTAAAGTGTTTTGGCTTTGTTGACACCTGGCTCTTAAAATAATTTTCTGTATAGTCTATTAAGTTTCATGAAAAATACTGTTAACATTTTGAACAGATAGTTTTATGGAATGTAACATAATAGTAAAGTGTATAAACTTTAGTGTGTAACTCAGTGATGATTTGCAGAGTGAACACACCCATATAAATATCATTTAGTTCAATATATAAAATATTAACCGTCCAGGAAAACCTTTCTGATGTTTCTAATTAGTTGATATTCTCACAAATTTAACCAAGTATTCTGACCTCTATGGCCATCGATTAGTCTACTTGTTTTTTATTTTTAATTTTTTTTTTTTTTTTTGCCGTAGGGTGAGTATGCTTACCAAAGACACAGATAGAGAGAGAGAAACAGAGAGAGGGAAACTGAGAAGTCCTCTCCCTGGCCCCAGGGGGATGGCCACGCTTTACTTTCTTTTCCTTCCTCCTCCTGGGATTTTGGGTATGCATGCATACATGCCCAGCATGATTTTCAGGATGCCTGGTCCAGGACTTAAACCATATGGGAGTCCAGTGCCTTAACCACCATGCCACTTGCTGGGCCCTATTTTGTTTGTTTTAAACCTTATAGTACTTCACCACTAAAAACTGTGTTTACTCTGCATTTTGGAAAATATCTACTAATAATCATAGATATAGGAGTCTTTCAGGTCCAGACTCAGTGATTCAGTCATAGTGCAATGCTAGAAGCCATAGAAGGAATAGGATTGAGTTCTTGGGGTGACTTATATATACCAGGTGCATGCCCATATCCCCCCAAAATATATGATTTTATTTATTATCATTTTTTTCTTCCAGTCTGCTATAGGGCACAGGCACTCCCCAGAGAACAAGCAAGAAAGTGGGGGAAAAGTGAGAAAGCTGCCAGGTCTGGGACTCAAACCATGGTTGAATATATGGAAGTCCAGCTCCTTAACCACCATGCCATTTGCTGGCCTTTATCTGATTTTTTTTTATGTTTCTTTTTTTCTTTCTTTTTTCAATTAGCAATAGAGACAGATTTAGCACTCCCAAAGGTTCTTTTTGTTTTGGAGAAGTTTTTGCTGTAGGGCGTGTGTGCTCACCAGAAAGACAGAGACAGAAGGGGAGATATCACTCCTCAGGAGGAATGGCCATGCCACAATCCCTTCTCCTCCATTCTTCTCTCGGATCTTGGGTGTGCACACACACATGCCTGGTGTGAGTTTAAGCCACTGGGTCTGGGACTCGAACTGTGGTCGAATTCATGGGAGTTTAGTGACATAGCCATTACACCAACTGCTGTCTCCATCCCAAAAGGTTCTTGATGCCATGATCCAACTTTAGCTTTCACCATCCCCAGATCATTGTACTCACATGCCTGCATACTCAGGGAGGTCTCCTGATGTGATCCTGGAGCCTTCCTATGTAGATAAGCTTCACAGAGTGTCATGTTTTACTGCTGCATCACCTTCTAGTCCTCTTTTAATCTCTGATTTTAATGTTAGTTTACTACTAGCATTCCATTTGACCCTTTATTATAGTTTTTATTTCTCTACTAATTTTCTCCATCTGTTGTTAATGCATATTGTATCTTTTTCCCACTAAGTTATAACATAGTATAATAGTTATATTTAAATTACTGTCTAATAGTTCCAACATTTGTTTTATTGTTAAGATTGGTTCTTTTTCTTAAAGAATTATTTATTTAATTTTATTAATTATTATTATTTTTCGATTTGACCAGAGAGAGAGGGTAAGAGAAAGTCAAAAAAGATAGAAAGAGAAGGAACATGAGAAAGCAAGTTGCCAGGTCTGGGACTTGAACTGCAGTCACCCATGTGGGAATCCAGTGCCCTAACCACCACAGCATCTACTAGTCCATTAAGTCTGGTTTGGTGGATTGCTTTGCTTCTTTATAGCACATTGTTTTATTTTGTGTTTTTCTTTTTTAGTTTTATTTGAATGAATTACTGACATCATGTTTAGAATACGGGAGACTATGATAAGTAGTATTTATATTGGGACAGCCCTGTAGCCTAGTGGATAAGGAATCTGGATCCCACATGGCTGACTGGTTCAAATCTCAGCCCTGGTGGCTTAAAGCCCATACGGAACACAGCACGGAGCACATGTGTATGGGTGCCCATAAAACCAAACAGGATAGAGAAATGGAGAAGAAGGGTTTGTGGCGTGACCATACCCTACTGAGGGTGCTTTTTTCTTTTCTTTCTTTGTCTCTCTTTTTTGTGAGTGCATGTGCTTCTGGAAGTTAAAATAGGCATATTTTTCATGAGGAAATAGACTTCTTTCTTTTCCTCATATTGTTAATTCAAGTAATTGAGTTGATCCATTCTGGGAATTGAGTTCAGTGGATGATGGTTTCTTCTATGATTATATCTACAGTGGACCACAACTGAAAATCGTTTAGTGGTCAGCTGCCTTTGCCTTGATTCCTTTTTTGAAGAGGTTTTTGCTATAGCAACAACAACAATAATAATAATAGTAAATAAAAATAAATAATTCTTTAAAAAATTTAAAGTTCTAGTCAATATTGTTCTAAAACTTACATATGGTGTGTAACAGTTGTGTAGCATTCCAACATATATGTAGTATAATACTTACATTTGTAGTTGACAGAATTCAGCTGTGACTCCTGTGATCTGTTCCCCTCTGGTATTATGCTTTCTATAGTCCTTCCCTTTGAGTGTGATTGAGACCTGTGACTTGCTTTTAGTTAACAGCATGAAGCAAGGCGAACTTATATGATTACATTACCGGTGTCCGGCTAGGTATTAGGTACTATTTTTGGTATGGAGAAACATTAGGGAACAAAATAGGAAGACCGCCATCCAACAAGCACTTGATGTCATGTAATAAATATTGTGGGACAAAATATTACAGCATTATATGATAGAGTGCTATGGAGAGTTATAGTGCATTTTTGTGTAAGGTGATGAGGGAAAAGTATTCTGATTAGGTAACATTCCAGAAGAAATCTAGAGGAAGTAAGCCATTGAGATATCTGAGGGAATAACATTCTAGGCAGAGAGGAAAAAGTGGGAAGCAGGAACTTGCCTTCCAAGGAGGCCAGTGTGGCTAAATCAGAGAGAACTATGAGGAGAGAAGCAGGAGGAGAACTATGAGGAGAGAAGCAGGAGGTGACCTCAGAGAAGAAGCTTTTGGGCAGGTCTCCTAAGGACTTGTTAGGCCTCTATAAGGATGTACATTTTATACCGAGTAAGATGGAAAACCATTGGTAAGTTTTAAGTAGAAGAATGATGTGGAACCTATTGGAGTGTTTTAATGAAAGAGTAGTGGGATCATGTTTTTAAAGGATCACCCAGGCTTTAGTACAGGAAAGAGACTATAGGAAGGTAAGGGTGGGAGCAGGAAGACCATTTTAAGAGGCAATTATAGTAATTTAAGTGAAATTCAAAGAGTGCTTTAACTAGGTTATGAGAAATAGTGGGATTTTGGAAATAACTTAGAGTTACAAGCCCACAAGATTTGATGGTGGCATATATATGAATTATGAGAAGAAAGAAGGAAGTAAAAATGAATCCAAGATTTTCAGACCTAACTACCTGGACAAATGGATTTGCCATTTTTCATGAAAAGAAAAAAATGACCGCATCAGCTCCCTTGACAGGTCGTAGGACTCTGAAGTTGGAGGAGAGATGTGGAAACCCTGAATTAGGGAAGCTTGAAAGGGGAGAAGTGTGTGACTCAGGATTTCTAGCATTAGTAACATATCCTTTATCATGTCAGTTCTATAAATCTTCTTTAGGATTCGTTTCAACTGTTTTTGCCTGTTCACCCATCCACTCTTCATCCATCCGTCCATTCATCCTTCATTCATTTATTTGGCTATAGATTCAATATTTATTAAACTCCCGCCATATTGTATACTTAGTTTAGTGGCAAGGAATACAAAGATGAACAAAACGGTGTCTGCTCTTGTGAATCTCATAGATGGGGATGTAGATGGGAAAACAGTTGTTATTAGATGTGTTAATTTTGAAGTATGACCCAAATAGGAACTTTGTGGAGAGGAGCTTTTCAGTGAACATATTTACAGAGAGGAGGGGATTACCAAAACTTTCACAGAGAAAGTGGTGTATAGCAATTTGAAAATTGTTAAGGAGTTTTTGTTTGTTTGATTGTTTTTAATTTTTGTCAAACATACATTAGCATAAGCTGAGAGGTATGAAGGTTTGTGTTAGGGGCCAGCAGGTGGCATAGTGGTTAAGGTGCTGGACTCCCAAATGGCCAACTGTGGCTCAGACCTGGCAGCTTAAAATCACACCGGCTGCTGGTGTGTGTATGCCCACAATCCTGAGAGGAGAACGGAGAAGGAGGAATTGTGTCATGGCCACCCCTTTAAGGGGTTAATTTCTTACTTTCCCTCTCTCCTCTTCTGTGAGCACATGTGCCCTATGGCAAAAATGAAAAAAAAAAAAAAATCTGTGATAGATCCGGGATATTGAGAATAGTAGAAGTAAAAACTTCTTAAAATTTAATCCACATACAAGTTGCCTTGGGTGAAGGTTGTTTTCAAACAGAATCTAATTAAGTAGGTCTGGACTAGGGCCCTATATTCTGCATTTCTATCATGATCATAGACCAAGCTATTGCAGCTGATCAAGGGATCGTGCTATTACTAATATGAGACTAAGTGGCAAGTGGAGTGTACTGTTGAGAGGAAATGACAGGAAGATTCTTCCATTCTAATACCCTGTTTATTTGTTTTTTCAAATAATAGGAATAGGACTTTTTTGTGCTTGATTCGTGGTGGTGTATTTATAGGGTTATGGATAAGAACATAAATTCTGGAGTTTGGATGCATGTATTTAGATCACAGATTTAAATCATTTATCTGTCTGATCTCTACCTTAAGTCAGTTTTATTAGTTATAAAATGGAAATTATATAGTACATATCTCATAGGAGTTTTTAAAAGATTTAATGAGGTAATACATGACGGCCATATTTAGAGTAATAAGTGTTGGCTCTTATTATTGTACAGAGTAGACATTTCTTACATAGTGTTAATAAATTTTAGATTTGTTTTCCTCCTGTATTGGTAGTGATTTACCCTTTTTTCCACCTAATCTCACTTAAAATCTGAATTATTGGTGAGCTGACAGTTTTTTTGCCATAGAATAGGGCACAGCTAATTGGTTCTATGGGATTAAAATGTGTGACCTTTGATTTCTTAGTACTCTGCTTTTAAATAACTGAATTTTCAATGGCTGTCTATTCTTGTGTCAAAGTGATAGTTTATTTTTTTTCATGTAGAAGTATTCAGTTTATTGCCTTGAAGGAATGAATATCTTACATTATAAGACAGGACAAAAATCCAAGCTTTAAATTTACTAATATCTGTGAATGAGAGATCCTAAATGTAGCTAATAATACCAAGATATATGAATTTAACCACAGTCTTAGTTTTTTTCACAGATACTCTTTATTCTTCCCTAAGTTGTACAAATTATTTTTGTTACTGTCCCTTATGTATTCACTTTTTAAAAAAAATATTGTTTATTACAAAGTATTTGAAACCCTCAAAAGAATAAACGTAGTGTCTGTGTCCCCACACAACTTTTGACACTGCCTTAGTACTCTTCCCTGGTTCTCTTTTACTTCTTTTCTCTGAAGATAATTTTGTATTTACTAATTCCTGCCTGTTAAAACCATTTTCTTAAATAATAAACTGTTTAGTATTACTTCTATTTAAACCTTAAAATTATCATCACTTATGTTTTTTCAAATTAATGCAATTTATTTTGAAAAATGATTGTAAGCA
Organism: Tupaia belangeri chinensis; assembly: GCF_000334495.1. Taxonomy (NCBI): domain Eukaryota; kingdom Metazoa; phylum Chordata; class Mammalia; order Scandentia; family Tupaiidae; genus Tupaia; species Tupaia belangeri. Next base: position 618,767 of record NW_006209268.1, on the reverse strand, counting down.
TCTTGTAGGTACTCATTTTTAACTGTATGGCTCTACAAAGATAGTAATATATTTTATTTTATTATTTTTAAAATTTTATTTTATTTTCTTTTATACATTCAATCACATACACACTTAGCTTATAAAGTGAATGTTCCAACATGAATACATTTCTCACTAGTCCAGTTGGGGGATACTATTTCAGACCTGGCATCTTAAAATCACACCGGCTGCTGGTGTGTGTATGCCCACAATCCTGAGAGGAGAACGGAGAAGGAGGAATTGTGTCATGGCCACCCCTTTAAGGGGTTAATTTCTTACTTTCCCTCTCTCCTCTTCTGTGAGCACATGTGCCCTATGGCAAAAATGAAAAAAAAAAAAAAAATCTGTGATAGATCCTGGATATTGAGAATAGTAGAAGTAAAAACTTCTTAAAATTTAATCCACATACAAGTTGCCTTGGGTGAAGGTTGTTTTCAAACAGAATCTAATTAAGTAGGTCTGGACTAGGGCCCTATATTCTGCATTTCTATCATGATCATAGACCAAGCTATTGCAGCTGATCAAGGGATCGTGCTATTACTAATATGAGACTAAGTGGCAAGTGGAGTGTACTGTTGAGAGGAAATGACAGGAAGATTCTTCCATTCTAATACCCTGTTTATTTGTTTTTTCAAATAATAGGAATAGGACTTTTTTGTGCTTGATTCGTGGTGGTGTATTTATAGGGTTATGGATAAGAACATAAATTCTGGAGTTTGGATGCATGTATTTAGATCACAGATTTAAATCATTTATCTGTCTGATCTCTACCTTAAGTCAGTTTTATTAGTTATAAAATGGAAATTATATAGTACATATCTCATAGGAGTTTTTAAAAGATTTAATGAGGTAATACATGACGGCCATATTTAGAGTAATAAGTGTTGGCTCTTATTATTGTACAGAGTAGACATTTCTTACATAGTGTTAATAAATTTTAGATTTGTTTTCCTCCTGTATTGGTAGTGATTTACCCTTTTTTCCACCTAATCTCACTTAAAATCTGAATTATTGGTGAGCTGACAGTTTTTTTGCCATAGAATAGGGCACAGCTAATTGGTTCTATGGGATTAAAATGTGTGACCTTTGATTTCTTAGTACTCTGCTTTTAAATAACTGAATTTTCAATGGCTGTCTATTCTTGTGTCAAAGTGATAGTTTATTTTTTTTCATGTAGAAGTATTCAGTTTATTGCCTTGAAGGAATGAATATCTTACATTATAAGACAGGACAAAAATCCAAGCTTTAAATTTACTAATATCTGTGAATGAGAGATCCTAAATGTAGCTAATAATACCAAGATATATGAATTTAACCACAGTCTTAGTTTTTTTCACAGATACTCTTTATTCTTCCCTAAGTTGTACAAATTATTTTTGTTACTGTCCCTTATGTATTCACTTTTTAAAAAAAATATTGTTTATTACAAAGTATTTGAAACCCTCAAAAGAATAAACGTAGTGTCTGTGTCCCCACACAACTTTTGACACTGCCTTAGTACTCTTCCCTGGTTCTCTTTTACTTCTTTTCTCTGAAGATAATTTTGTATTTACTAATTCCTGCCTGTTAAAACCATTTTCTTAAATAATAAACTGTTTAGTATTACTTCTATTTAAACCTTAAAATTATCATCACTTATGTTTTTTCAAATTAATGCAATTTATTTTGAAAAATGATTGTAAGCATCTTGTAGGTACTCATTTTTAACTGTATGGCTCTACAAAGATAGTAATATATTTTATTTTATTATTTTTAAAATTTTATTTTATTTTCTTTTATACATTCAATCACATACACACTTAGCTTATAAAGTGAATGTTCCAACATGAATACATTTCTCACTAGTCCAGTTGGGGGATACTATTATACACATTATCATCAACAGATAATAAACCATTTCTTTGTCCCATAAATGTCTTGCCTCTCTATTTTTCTCCTTAACGTCTTTCCTCAGATTCTCACTGGTATATCCCATGCTCTATAACTAAGTATTTTCCTTCAACCTTTTTTTTTTTTTTAAATAATTCATTGCTGTTGAGTGTAGATATAATTCTTTGCCCTTGTGCAATAGTCTATTGTATGAATAAACTATAAATTATTTATGCTATAGTACAAGTGTTTGTGTTTTCCCAAAATTCATATGTTGAAGCCTGATCTTTTATGTGAGGATATTTGCTAGTTAGACATTAAGGGGGTATTGGGAAGTGGGACGTTGTGGGGTTTCCACTCTTACAAATGGGACTAGTGCCCATATGAAAAAGGCCTGAGAGAGACCCTTTCACAATGTGAGGACATAGCAAGAAGGTGCCATCTCTGAACCAGGAAGCAGACCCTCACTAGACATCGGATTTGCTGGCACCTTGGTCTTGGATGTCTCAGCCTCTAGAACTGTGAGAAATAAGTTTCTCTTCCTCATAATATATCTAGTGAATGGTATTTTGTTATAGCAGCCCAAACAGACTAAGATAACTTACTCTTTTGTCACTAAACTTTTCATGTGTTCTGTTGTTTAGCTGTAGGAAATTTTGCACACTGCTGCTATGAACTTTGTAGTACCTATCTCATGACACACATGTGCAAGACTTTAGGGTTTATTACTAACAATGAAATTGCCTTTCATAAATATGCAAATGTTCAGGTTTACAAGAGACCGAGAAAACCCCCTAATAGGATGTGGTCAGTTGCAATACTTTTTCCATAATGTCTTTATCTTATCAAAATTTGAGGCAAGCATGCACATATGCCCAGTGTGTTTCTCAAGCAGCTGGGGCAGTAATTCTAACTGGAGTGAGCCACATGGACCCCAGCTCCGCATACATAGTGCTTAACTGCTGCGCTACGAGGCTGGCCCCTAGTTGCATTCTTAAAAGAGATAAAATGACACAGTTTCATTTTTTATTTCATTTCTTTAATTTTTTTTAACTAGGTTTTTGTCATAGAGTGTGTGCACTTGATAGAGAGAGAGAGAGAGAGAGAGAGAGAGAGAATGAGAAATCATCCCTTCAGAGGGATAGCCATTCTACAATCCCACCTCGTCCATTGTTCTCTGAATTTTGGGCATGCAGTCACACACACACTGTGTGATTTTTCAAGCCACCAAGTCTGGGACTTACGTGAAATACTTGTGTCTTGTACCTATTTTTCTACTAGGATGTTTGTCTTTTTTTTGTTGAGGTTCTTTATTTTGGATAAAATGTTTGACTGTTTGTTGTACTATTTAATGTAATGTCAGCTTCTGTAACTAATAAACCCAAGTCTTAGTTACGTGATATTTTATTATTTATGTTAACAGTCCAGTGTGGTTATTAGTTGGACTTCCAATGTCCAAGCAATGATTTAGAGACTCATGCTCCTTTCATTTTTTTGATCTACTATCTTTAAACATGGTTCCCAGAGTTGTCCTAGGGTCATCTTTACTCCAACCTTTACTCCCATAGAAAAACACATCATGACTTTCCCGACAACCTAATAATCCCATATTCCACAAACTTTTTAAAGTCTCATATATACTAGTCCATATTTATATGGGTTAATTTCAGGGCTCTGTATTCATTTGCATCTGGTAATTTTCTAATCTTTGAAACAATACTGCATTTATTATTATAGCTTTACAATGAGTCTTGGTAACTTATATAACAAGTCTTATCCAACTATTCTTCTTCAGTGGTGTTTTGTATATAATGGATCATTTGCTCTTCAATACATCATTGTAACCAACTATCAAGTTCCCTGAAAACCTTCTAGTGATTAATTTGAGCAGAATTAATGATTTTTATAATTTAAAATAATTATATCCAAAATATGCCATCTCATTTAATTTAGGTCTTCTGTAATGTATTTAAAATTCTTTTCATAGCTTTAGTCATGAAAGTCTTACATATGTATTATTAGATTTATTTCTTAATACCTTACATTTTATTGGTATTTTAGCTGTTTTGCATTTTTATTACATTTTCTTTCTTGTTTGTACAAATATGATTTTTAAATGTTTATCTTATATTCAGCTGTTCCTGCTAATCTCTTGTTAATTCTGTTCTTTTAAGGTAAGATTTATTTTATTTTTATTTTATTTTTTGTGCACAGTTTTATTACCTGTAAATTATGACACTTTTTTCTTCCTTAAAAATCTTAATATGGGACCAGCAGGTGAGATGGTGGTTAATGCTCTAGATTCCCACATGGCTGGCAGTGTTTTGAGCCCCAGACCTGGCAACTTGAAAATCATGCCGGTGGTACATGTATGCCTAAAATCCTGAGAGGAGAGTGGAGGAGAAGGGACTGTGCATGGTTATCCCCCTTGGGGAGATGATTTCTCACTTTTCCTCTCTCTGTCTCTCTCTCTCCAGCAAGTACATGCCACCTCATGACAAAAACCTAAAAAAGAAAAAAAAAATCTAATATGTAATACTAGTCTTCATACATTTTACCAGACAAAAGTTCAGTGGAAGTATGAGAGTGAATGTTTTCCTCTTGTTCCTGATTTTAAAGGGAATAGTAATTTTTTATCATTGAGAATGAAGTTAGCCATGGTTTCTTATGGATACCCTTCATCAGGTTAATGAGCCTGATAAAGTAATATCATGAATGTGTCATAAATTTTGTCAAACGATTAATTTTTTTTATACTTGGACATTTCCAATCATTTTTGCATTGCTTCATTCATTTTACTGATACTTTATTTTTAAGTCTGTTTATGAATAAGGTGGTTTGTTGCATAGTTTCTGATACTGCCTGTATCTGTTCTTAGTAATGAAACTAAACTCATGTGATGAGTTATTGAGCTAAAGAGTGAATTATAAAATTTGACTCTAAAGCTGACAAAATTATTCAGAATATAGTGCATAGATATGGCATGATGGAAAATATGAATGAAGTGAGTGGATATGGAGGCAAGAATGAGAAGTAAACCATGTCTAATTGTAAATGGTGAGGTAGAGAATAGAGGAATGACAGTAAAACACTTCAGGTGTGTACGGGTTCCTTTTCAAATCTGCCTAGTCAGTTTACTTTTTTTTAATTAATTTATTTTTCACTTCATTTTCTTTTATACATTCAATCACATTATTATTTGTCTTACAAAATGGATATTTCAACAGGTGAACATCTCTCCCCAACACAGTTGACAAAACCACAAAACATCCTCAACAGACAATACCACACCTCCCTGTGACATCAATACTTTGCCTCCTTATTTTTCTTCTAAATGTCCTTCAATCTTCTCACTTGTTTCTTTTTTACATTTCTTTCTTTCTTTTCTTTTTTTTTTTTTGCTAGAGGGCCTTTGCATTCACCTGAGAGAGACAGAGAGATTAGAGAGGGAGAAGACCATTTCCCAATCACAGGGAATGGTCAAGATGCTGTCTGTTCTCCTACATCTCTCCTTTTGGGATTTTGGGCATGCAGGTGCACATGTGTGTTTCTTAAGTTGCTGGAACTCTAATTGGCTATGTGGAATTTGGCTGCCTAACCCAGGCCATGGAGCCAGCCTCGTTTAAAAAATTTCTATCATTTCTCTTTAAAAATAATTTATAGGGGCCAGCAGGTAGCATGGTGGTTAAGGACACTGGACTCCCACATGACCGACCACAGTTCAAGTCCCAGACCTGGCAGCATGCTTTTTCTCTCTGTCCCTCTCTCGTCAAATTTAAAATAAGGGAACCAGCAGTTAGTGTAATGGCTATGTTGCTGGACTCCCACGTAGGCGACTGCGGTTCACGTCCCGGACCCGCTGGCTTAAAACTCACGCCGGGTGCATGTGCGTGCGTGCCCAAGATCCCGAGAGGAGAATGGAGGAGAAGGGATTGCAGCGTGACCATCCCCCTGGGGGGTGATTTCTTGCTTTCTGTCTCTCTGTCTCTCTCTGTCTGTCTGGCGAGCGCACATGCCCTATAGCGAAAACCTCTCCATAAAAAAAAAAAAAATTAAAAATAAATAAATAAGGTTAAATAAAAATAATTCCTTTTAAAAAATTAAAACTAACATAAGAATCTAAATATTCTATAAGAGTTGATATAGGAGTTAGGGCTCTTTCGTTAATTCACATAAATAGGGAAAAAAGGCATAATAAAAAGAAAAAGGGGATAATACAGTTAGTTCTAATGAATTCATGGCAGATAGCAGTAGCAGGGAAATTTTGGAGGGGAATAGAGAGGGCTGTGCCTAGAATTTTTTTGTGACATCTGTTAGACTGAGGTGAGGATATCTAGGGAAACTTGGTTCTAGTTTGGTGATTAACTTTTCTTTCAGCCCCAGATAATGATTAAAAACCTAAGGGAGGCATTGGCTTTGACCTGGAGTCTTCTTTAATTTTTAAAACCTGAATGTCATCACATGTATGTAAAAAGGACATACAAAATAAATGGAAACTATATAGTCTATGTAATTGAATTTTCTTTTAAAGATTTCTATCATAGGGCATGTGCACTCACTGGAGAGAGCCAGAGAGAGAGGGAAAGTGAGAATCATCCCCGGGGGTGTTGGGGGAAGTAGCGACAGAGCAATCACTTCTTCTCCATTTTCCTCTCAAGATTTTGGGCATGTATACCCATATGCCTGGCATGATTTTCAAGCCATCAGGTCCAGGGCTTGAACTGCAATTGGTCATATGCGAGTCCAGTGCTTTAGTCACCGTGCCACCTGCTATTTTGCAATATATATATTTGTATCCTGTTTATATAATTACTATTTCATTATTATTATTTTTAATTTTGCTAGAGGACAGATATGCCTACTGGAAAGAGATAGAGACAGAGAAAGCTGAAAGGACTGCCCCATGGGGATGGTCATGATCCAATCATTTCTCCTCCATTTCTCACTCCTTTTGGGATTTTGAGCACATGTGTGCACACACACATGTTCAGGATGTTTTTCAAAACAGCAGGTATGGGACTCCAACTATAAGGTGACCATTTGGGAGCCAGCCATCTTTTTTTTTTTTTTTTTGGAGAGGTTTTTGCTATAGGGCGCGTGCGCTCGCCAGACAGACAGAGAGAGACAGAGAGACAGAAAGTGAGAAATCACCCCCCAGGGGGGATGGCCACACCGCAATCCCTTCTCTTCCATTCTCCTCTCAGGATCTTGGGCACGCACACACACGTGCCTGGTGTGAGTTTAAGCCACCGGGTCTGGGACACGAACCGCAGTTGGCTACGTGGGAGTCCAGCAACATAGCCATTACGCTAACTGCTGGTCCCAGGAGCCAGCCATCTTAACCACCATGCCACTAGCTGACCCACCAGTTCATTATGAGTCGAGGTTTCAAACTTTTTTTTTTGACTCCCTAATTTAATATAGGAATGTACCATTCTTTTACCTAAACCTTTGCTATTCTGAGATGTTAAACTTCAGTTTATTTTTTTTCTATGTCCTCTAATTCTGATGCTATAGTGACATTTTCATTTGTTTACAGTATTTTCATTTCTGGTGGTTACCTCAGAATGAATTCTTAAAACTAAAATTTTTTTGTTAAGGTTTATGAACCTAAGGCTTTTAAATACATCATGTTGAACTTTGTCAAACTACATTCCAGCAAGATTATACTATAATCTCATATTGTATTAGACTGCCTAGTTTTTATATCCTTTAAATAAAATGTTTATTGTCATTTAAACATTCATTTAAATGGCCTTTTGTTTTCCAACTGAGTTGATTTTTTTTTTTCCCTCTCTTTGGAAGCTGGTGAGATTTTGCAACTTTACTTTTCATGTCCTTTTCTTTTGTAAATATTCTATCAGCTTGTATTTTTATCTTGATTGCTTACTGATATATGTGATGTTTTAAGTGGTGTATATTATGGAAATGAGCTCTATGTAAAGTTTATCACAGATATTTTCACTTGATTGTTATTCACCCTCCTAACACCTTGTAGACCATCTTCACTCAGCTCTAAGGTAACTATTGAAGCTTTTTCTTGAAGCCTTTTTACTTAAGATTGAGCAATATGTGCCTACCTCTTTTGCACCTTATCAGGACTAAACCTTACTTTTTCTGTTTGCCTTTCTGTACTAGGAGTACCTTGAAGGCAAGGAAAGTTGATGTCTTGTCCTTGTATCCCCACTGCCTTTTCCAGTGATTGGCATTCATTCAGATGGTTTTTGAATGAACACTTAAAAAAAAAATAGATAACATTTTTTCCATACTTGTTTAACATATCCATACCAACTGAGTATTCTTTGATACAATCATTGCAATAAGTAGGAAATAGGAATAGTAAAGAGTCGACTTTTAGAAGGGAGTATCTACTTATGTGGAATAATTGCATGGGAACTAAAGTTCTCTTGTCTTTAACAGTACTGGATGGATTTGGTACTGTTTTCTAACACAGCAAAGTAGAAAAAAATGCTGGTAGTAGTCAGTCTTGTTTACTTGCCAGTCAGAGGTTCTGGAATTGATAGTGACTGGCACCAGCTAACGTGTTTTAATTTCTCAGCAGACAGCAAGTAGATCAGAATGTAATACCTTAACTTGGTCTTTTGTAGTACCTTAACTTAGGCTCAAAATGCTGTTAAATATTATCGTACAGTAGTTGGGAAATATGCTAGAGTTTAATTGGTTTGCTTTTGATGATTTTTACTTTATTATTGTTTCTTTTACACCTTTTCTCATTTTAACATGAAAGATTTTCAAATTTATAGTTTGTTTAGGTATCTTACTATTTCAGGATCAAAATTTTAATGTATTGGGACAAGGTGTCATAGTGAAAAGTATTTTTTAATTATGCTTACTATTCTTTTATTTTCACAGTTAACTAATATTGAATTCATCAGTGTATATTCATTTTGAAAAATTGACTTGATTTATTCAATGG
>NW_006209268.1:569403-604930 GCF_000334495.1 Tupaia belangeri chinensis | reverse complement strand
AGGAATAAATGAAGTTGATAGTATGTAGCCTTGATGTAGTGTGACGAAAATGGCACTTTATCTGTGTGTTCTTCGCTCCAAAATTCCTAACCCCAATATAATCATAAGAAAAACATCAGGCAGATTTCAGAAGAGGGGCTTTTTACAAACATTTTAAAGGTCATCAAAAACAAGGAAAGTTTGAAAAACTGTCTCAGACAATAGGAGTTCAAGGACATAGGACAAGACAATGTTATATATTATCCTAGATTTGATCCTAAAACAGAAAACGGATACTGGATAAAAACTAAGGAAATCTGAGTAAATTGTTAACTTAGTTAATAATATGGCATGATTATTGGTTCATGAATCATAACAAAGGGAGATGGAGGTAGGTGAATTCTCTGTAGCTCATTTTTCTGTATATATAAAACTGCTTAAAAACAAAGTCTGTTAATTTTTTTATGAGAGATTTTTGCTGTAGGGTGCTTGTGCTCGCTAGAGAGACAGAGACAGAAAACAAGAAATCACCCCTCAGGGGGGATGGTCATGCTACAGTCCTTTCTCCATTCTCCTCTCAGGATCTTGGACATACACGCACATACACCCTGTGTGAATTTTAGCCGCCAAATCCAGGACTCAAACCATGGTTGACTATGTGGGAGTCCAGCAACGTAACCATTATACCATCTGCTGGTCCCAAAATCTATTAATTTTTTAAACATAAGTTGAAGGACCAAATTATAACGGTTTTCATTTGAAAAAATTTTAAGTCTGTGATATATATAACAAACATCAGTAAGAACTCTGAAGGTCAAGATTATGAAGAGACTCATTTATATTTTTCCAACTTATACTGAAAATTTACATTGGGCTTTTGTTAATTTTATTTGCAGAAAAGTAAATATTTGTATTTTGAAAATCTAGTGACATATTTATTATAAAAAATTTAAGAAAATTCAGGTAAGTATGAAGAAAAATATTGGGTCACTGAGAAAGTCATAATGCATTTTTGCGTAGAAAAACAAAGAAAAATGCATCATGACTTTCCCAATGACCTGATAATTTAGATACAATCTTTCCCCTTAGAAATAGCACTGTAACATTTCACATTTTTATTCTGTATGCATGTTTAGTGAAATCCACTTTTACATAGTACAATATAATTATTTGTACCCTGCTTTTCTCAGTTTATCATGGATATCTTTCTTTATCAGCCCTCAATATAATTAGTATGCCAGGTCAAAGGCACGGTATATTCTTATGGACTTTAGTACATATTTCAAAATTTCCTTGGAAAATTGGTAGCAGCTAATGCTCCTATCACCATGTTTTCAAAGCACAGAAGTCATATACTGGGTCCAACCAACATTTTAAAATTTGGAAACTTCCCTTAGAAGTTAGCCTTGGGGTAGTAGTTAAGGGCGCTGGACTCCCACATGGCAGACCATGGTTCGAGTCCCAAACCTGGCAGCTTGCTTTCTCACTTTCCCTCTCTTTTTCTCTCTCTCTCACTCTGTCCCTCTCTGGTCAAAAACAAGTAAGTAAGTAAATAAATGAATAAATGAATAAAGAAAATGAAGAAAATTGGATAAAATAGTTATTTTTTAAAAAAAAAAGAAGTTAGATATCCTAGGACCAGCAGATGTCTAGAATTCTGTTATGTTGCTAGGCTTCCACATGGGTGACCGTGGTTCACGTCCTGCACACCATAGATTCAAATTTATGGTGGGAGTGTGTGCATGTATGATCCCAGGAGGAGAATGGAGAAGGATTGCAGCGTGGCCATCCCCCCAGGGAATGATTTCCCATGTTCCCTTTCACTGTTTCTGTCTCTCACTCTCTCTCCCCAGTGAATGCATACCATAAGGCAAAATCCTCTTTAAAAAAAAAAAAAAATCGTTAAATATCCCAATTCCTTACTTCTCTTGAAAAACCAGTAGATTTAGCAATGTGGGTCACATTCCTTTATGAAATAATTGGCTAGAGTCAAGTAAGTAGCAGCTGCCCCAAATCCCTCCTTACTTCTCAACAGTAAATTGAGAGTAAATGCTTCATATTGCTTATATAGTACTTTAAAAAGATAGTTGTTTCAAAAGAAATGTAAAGTACTTTTGTGAAATTTTTTTGCAAGTCATAAAAGGCAAAAGAGAGAAAACTAGATTTAAAGGGAATATATATAACTTTCCACTACTTTGTAGAAGTGAAGAATATAGGTTTACTAGGTATACAAAGTGTCTTTGCTGAATTAATTCTAAAGTTGTGTCCTTTTAAGACAAACTAAAAAACAGCACATTTTACTTACTTAAATAATCTTCCTGGCTCCCATGGGAATTCGAGTTATCACTATTTTTATAACATTTTAATTTTGAAGTGCTATTATTGTTTATTAAAGAATCTTGAGGGAATCCTGCCTAAATATTCTTTTTATTTATTTATTTATTTATTTATTTTTTAGAGAGATTTTCTCTTTAGGGCATGTGTGCTCACCAGAAAGACAGAGATAGACAGGCAGAAAACAAGAAATCACCCCCTCCCCCCTCCAGGGGATGGCCATGCTACAGTTTCTTCTCTTCCATTCTTCTCTTGGGATCTTGGGCACATACACACATGCACCTGACATGAGTTTTAAGCTACCAGTCTGGGACTTGAACCACTGTTGACTACTTGGAAGTTCAGTGACGTAACTATTATGCCATCTGCTGGTCCCCTAAATATTCTTTATTGTTGTAAATAATGTAAACATCATTAATGTTTTTTGCAGAATTATTTTACTTCACTTTATTTTAATTTGACCAGAGAGGGACGGAGTGTAATAGAGAGAGAGGGAAACTGAGAAAGCAAGCCTCCAGGACCAGGACTTCAACTGTGGTTGGCCATGTGGGGTCCAGTGCCCTTAACCACCAAGCCAGCAGGTGGTGTTAACATCATTAATGTTAACAATATTAATAGAAATACTATTGGAAATAAGTTCATCATTATTAATAGTGACAATATCCACTGTTGGAGCATTTTTAATATAATCATGAGTATTTAAGTTATACTTACAGCTTCTTGACTGAATAGTAATTTTTAAAATATTCTTAATTATAGCATTATAATCCAGTGATGACTTAGAAAATTCATTTATTAAAAACATAGGATTACTTATTGGATATAACAAACTAAAATTATGTTATGCTTTATTTTTTTATTTAACCCTGAATAAACTGAAAATTTATTTGTTAAATGACAGGATGTTAATATGTCCTTTGTATCTTTACTAAAGGAAACCTGGACAAACACAGGTAGGCTTTGAAAATTGCTTACCTTGGCAACCCAGTCAAAGAAAATCTTTAGAAACATCACACATATGTTTATAAAATAGAAGGAAAAACTTAAGTAAAGCTGTATAGTGATTGTAATGGGTAGGAAACAATTGGGCAAAATTGTTGAGACTTACAGAAGATGAATGCATAAGGTAATGGAGTATGGAGTATATTTTAAGTATAACAGCAGTACAATATAAATATTACTTTGAGAAGAATATTTAGTAGTCTGCTGGAATAAATTTTAGCAAGCAAATCAGATGTTTTAAAATGAAGAAAGTATAATAGTATAGATAAGATATGACCCTTTCATTGTTAGAATTAGAGAAACTTTGCCTATCTCTTCCACTTCACAAAAAAAAGTAGGCAAAATTGGTATTTCCCTATGCTGTTTTAGTAAAGTAAAACATATGCATTTTTCTCATAGTCCTTAGGAACATGTTTAGGATGGACGGGGCTCTCAACTTTATTTTTTATTTTTATTTTTAAAAATAATTATTTTATTTAATTTCATTTTTTGTTATTAGTATTATTTAATTTGCCCAGACAGAGACAGAGAATGTGAAGAAAGGGAAAGTGAGAAAGCAAGCCACCAGGCCCAAGACTCAAATTGCAGTTTATCATGTGAGGATCCAGCACTTTTTAACCACAACTCCACCTGCCGGTCCCTCTCCATAACTTTAAATAAAAATATTTGCAGTACTACTGGATCCATGTTGATAATAATTAGAGTCATAAGATTCGACATTTCTTTGCTAGTAAATTAACAAAAACTTTGTTTTCACTATGATTCAGTGATTTCTTATTTTCTAAGTAGAGCGGTTAATTTGGAAGAGTGTACATGTCTGAGTTTTGATCTCCAATACATTCAGAGCAGATAGTAATACTTAGAGTTTATGGAATTCTATTTTCCATGTTCAGGTTTCCTATAAGCTTAAATTTCCTGTGATTCCTATTTTTCAAATGTTGGACTTACCATTAGCTGTTTATATGTCACATGAATGTATTTCAAAGAGAATGCTTATAAACTGTTGACTCTTAAAAGTATCATAGATTCCTGGTTATTTTATTGAAAAAAGTCATTCTATTACAACAATGCTAGTTTATCATTTATTGTTAAAAATGAATTTTATATCTCTAAATATTTATAGTTTATGTAATATGTAGAAGTATTTGTATATATTGATAAATAATATGAAATACGAACATATTTACATATGTACTTTTCTCTTTGCTAGTTATCTCAACAACCATCTTTATCAAGTTTAGAAACATTAATGGTCTCACAGAAGTCTGAAATTGAATATTTACAGGAGAAACTGAAAATAGCAAATGAAAAACTGTCACAGAACAGAACCACCAACATGAGTTTTTCCGAGAAGAGCGTTATGACAAGTGCTGAAAGAAAACATAAGGTAGGGACATTTCGTCATTTTGTGAATTTCTAAGGATGAAACTGGCAAGGCAGGTGATGAAATTAAAAATCGAACAGCATCATTTACTTTTCTGCTTATACATCCAGAGGCTTTTCCAAAGTATTATGGGCCAAATGCTTGATAAAATACCTTTTAGGAATACAGACTTTTCCCTTTTCAAAGATGGAATAATATATTCCTAAATTCATGAACTAAACATATTTTCAGTAATATACCTGTTTGCTCATAAATTAATAATTTTAGGTAAAAAAGTTTTGATAAGTATTCTTCATCTATCTAATATATTTATCTGATAAAATATCATTTTAAAGTGGTATATCATATGTTTACTATTCTAATTTTAATCAAAAGAATAATATAACTAAGGCTTCTATTTCCTTTAGATATGATATTTGAAATATAGTACATGCTCAATAAGTGATATTAAATGGATATTAACATTAAATTGTATATTATATATTTTCATAGATTTAAAGGGTTAGCATGAGAGAAAAATTAGCAAAATTAGCATAGCATGCTTCTTGTTTATTAATTTCCCAGCTCTTCCTTTTTTAGTATTCATTACATATTCATATTATGCTATATAAGATCTTATAGAATATTGACTAATATTAAAACCGTAAATGTATTGTTTCTAGATAAATTGAGGTAACATTTCTTTAAAAGTAAAGAGTTTTTCTCACACTTGTTACTTCAGCAATAGAGAAATGTTTTTTTTATAAGTAGGAAATTATGTTAAGATAATTTTTTTTGGTTCTTTCCAGTTTTTTCCTATGAGTAGAACAAACTATCTTAGTGAAATAAGCTTTTAAAATTATTTCTGTGGTATTCTTATTCACTCTCTTTAATATTATTAGTGATTTTCAGAAATCTGTTTGTTAAACATAACTGCATTATACATTTCTGGCCATTTGAAGTAGTTCACAAGCATTCAGTCTAATTTAAATAAAAGAAACCATTCATAAAAATTGAGATACAACATTATAGGGCCTAATTTGGTCATTTGCTATATTGCTGGAGTTTAGAAATGTGCTGCTTTGATGTTTCACTGTTTTTAATGAAAGTCAAGAAAGAAGAGAGGTATTTAAAAAAAAATTTTTCTTTCCTTTTGTAAGGACATACAGTAAGGATGAACACTTATGTTGCCCAGCTTAATAGATGCTTTCACATATTCCTTCTCCAGATTGGTATATGAAGCTGTACATAATATAAACACACATCCTTGTCTCTAGTTAGCCACATTATAGTTAATGACCATATGGTCATTATAGTATAAGATCTACTGTCTGTTGTATTTATATTCCTCAAGCATATTGTTCCTTCAACTTCACAGTGTGTTAAACTATTTCAAAGGGAAAAAAATCCTTTCCCTCTTGTTTCTGGTTGTCCTATCAAGTGTAACCTTGGACCCTTATAGAGCAATTAGACCAGCCTCTATCCCCTCCTTTGTAATGAGGTTTCTTGCATTTCTGAGTCTATAACCCTTTAGTCTTCCCTAATGGGACATCATTATTCTGAAAGAAACAATGTAAATGTAAATGAATATTCTCATTAACGAGTCACAGAGAAACCTTTAGCGGTAGCACTGTGGTAATTCCGCTTGTTATTTCTCTGGTATTCCATGCAGGATTTTTTTTTTTTTTATAATTCATTATTAGTATTCAAAATTACTTGTTCTTTAATTTTGCATGTCTTTCATAATCCAATGTTCCAACTAGTTCAACCATGTCCTTGTTTTATTCTCGAGGAACCACCTGTGAAACGCTCAAGGTCTTTGTCCCCAAAGAGCTCTTTCACAGACTCAGAGGAACTAAGGAAGCTGAGAAAAGCTGAGAGGAAGATTGAAAACTTAGAAAAGGCACTACAACTAAAGGTGAACATTAAATCACTTCTTTAGTAGTAACCTTGCAAAGATAAAAATATACCAGAGTAAACATACATTTCACAAATTACAGCTTGTCATTTTTCTTTTCTGAATTTAATTACCTGCATAAAAGCATTCAGTCCATTGATCTTGTTTTTAAGATTTTTGAGGGTCATAAAGTGATAAAAAATATTTACTACTTGAAGACTAAATATTTATTTACTACTTTCAAATTATTCAAGAATATTTTTGCTTAAAATAGGGAATACATTTCTTACAGCTTCTCAGAGACAAAAAAAGGAAGAACTATAGCAAATGAAAGCATAATTTTTTGTTGTTCTTTATATATCATAAGCATAAAAATAAAAGTTAGTTAAAAACCATATTAATCTAGCTTCAGTCTCACATAATTATTCTTTATATAAAAATTACAGTCAAAATGATAAATGAGTACATATTATTTTTTCCTTTCAGCTGATTTTCTCTTTGCACATATGGTATTTGAATGAGCCCTTTACCCATATTTAAGAAGCATGTACCTTATCAGCCTTCTTTAAGAGTTTATACTTCCTCATTCATATTTCTGAATTTTTTTTGTCAGAGGAAGTTATTCATGCATATTGAACCAGTTTTATATGACTGTATTGAGGGTTTTATTTTTTTCTCTGACTTTAATATGGCAAACATTTTTATTTATTCACAATTACCAAATGCCCTGCCCTAATTGAGACTAAGTTATGTAAATGATTCTCAAATAGTTCTATGATTTTCTATGACAAGTCCAATTTTTTTACACATGATAGAACTTAGTATATTTAAAGCTTAGATTCTTTGTCATATATATATTATATATACATATATTATATATATATATTACTCTTTAAACTTTTTTTTTAATTTAACTTTATTTATTTATTTATTTATTATTTATTTATCTTAATTTGACCAGAGAGAGAGAGAAAGAGAGAGAAAACCACCAGGTCTGGGACTCAAAATGCATTCGACTATGGGAGTCTGGTGCCTCAGCCACCACGCCACCTGCCTGTTCCCATATATATATTACTCTTAAGGAGGCAAAAGTTTGACTTAGATTATGTGTGTTCTAAACAAAATATGACTTAGAGCTTTAGTTAATCATAAACATAAGCTATAGTTAATAATTTTACCTACCTTTTCACTAAACATGTTAACTTATGTTTATTCAGAGTTAAACTATTAGTTTTAAACCAGAGGAAAATTAACATGTATTGTTTTTACTGAAAATAAAATACACAGATACAGCATTTCTCCTACTTTAAGTTCACAAGGAAGTTAGATAAACAAACACCCGAGTTCTTTGTTCATTTGTTTACTCAGTAGCAAGTTATAGAGCATTGCAGTTAGCCAAGCATGGTACTAGTCATTTGTTGTACAACAAGAGACAAAATGAACTGCTATCCTTCAAGACCATTTCTAGTTAAGAAGATGAGAAGTGCGAGTAGTTATAATCTAGTGTACTAAATGTCAACATGGAGGTAGGTACAGAATATTAAAAGCAGGTTTATGAAACCAGTCTAACATCGTTCCTCTTTTCACAGTTCTTTAAATTTGTCTACTGATGATATC
The DNA here is from genome assembly GCF_000334495.1 of Tupaia belangeri chinensis. Classification (NCBI taxonomy): domain Eukaryota; kingdom Metazoa; phylum Chordata; class Mammalia; order Scandentia; family Tupaiidae; genus Tupaia; species Tupaia belangeri. The sequence continues at coordinate 596,738 of NW_006209268.1, read as the reverse complement.
ATCCTGTATTAGCTTGGGTTTTCCAGTGAAATAGAACATACATATATCTGTGTGTGTATATGTATGTATGTATATATGTGGGTATATGTGTATATATACATACATACACATATATTTTTGTTTTCTTTTTAACTATAAGGAATTTACTATAGAGATTTGGAAATTTGGAATTGGGTCACATGATTTTAGAGGCTGAGCAGTCCAAGATCTGTAGTTGACAAGCTGGAGATTCAGAAGAGTTGATGGGATAATTCTAGTCTGAGCCAGTTTAAAGAACTGGGAGCTGATGGTGTAAATTCAAGAAGCTTGAGTCTGAATCCAAGAATGATATATCAGATGGAAGACAGGAAGGGAAAAAAATCTTTCTTAGCTTTTATCACGTTTAGGCTTTAAGCAGATTAGATTAAATCAATTTACATTGAGGAGGGTAATCTTCTTTACTGTCTACTGATTAAAGCATTAATTTTTTCCAAAATCACCCTAATAGACACAAATAGAAATAATATTTCAGAATAAAATTGTTTTTTAGAAACATTTTTTCCATATTTTGAGTCACTAGATGATAATCATGAATTTCATATTTATGTCTTTTATATATTTGTGAGATGAGGAATAAAAACGGGAGCACATTTTTTTCTTATTTTAAAGGAGTAACATAGTTGAAAGAAAAAGTACTAAAACTAGAACATTTAGTGAAAGAAGTAGATAAACAAACCTGTATAGTAAAGAATTCTAAGGAGATTGATCCCAGAGTACTTTTTAAATTTATAATATAACTTTAGAAAGATAACTATCACATTCAGTGAAGATAAAAGTTCTAACTCTAATCTTTCCTTTACTATGCTATAATAATATTAATATTATTGTTATTACTCAGGCACATGTGGGTAAAATGAATAAATTAAGTAAGTAGTAAGGAATAATGTGTCTGTTTCCTAGGGTTGTAGCTAAGCACTGTAAAGTGGGTGATTCAGAACAACAGAAATTTATTATCTCAGTTGTAAAGGTTAAATCCAAAATCAAGGTGTCAGAAGAGTTGTTTATTGGGAACCAGCAGTTAGCGTAATGGCTATGTCGCTGGACTCCCACGTAGTCAACTGCGGTTCGCATCCCAGACCCTGTGGCTTAAAACCCACGCTGGGCATGTGTGCGTGCGTGCCCAAGATCCCGAGAGGAGAATGGAGGAGAAGGGATTGCAGCATGGCCATCCCCTCTGGGGGGGTGATTTCTCACTTTCTGTCTCTCTGTCTCTCTCTGTCTGGCGAGCGCACACTCCCTATAGTGAGAAAACCTCTCAAAAAAAAAAAAAAAAAGAGTTGTTTTTTTCTGAGGACTGTGAGGAGGAAGATCTGTTCTGTTCTTCTCTTCTAGCTTCTGGTAGCCTTAGGTGTTTCTTGGCTTATTACTGACATTCTCTCTGTCTTCCCCTTATGTATATCTCTCTCCCTCTGTCTAAAAATTTTTTTTTTATAAGAATATCAGTTGTATTGGATCAGAGCCCTCCTTCATGACTTCATTTTAACTTAATTACTTCTGTAAAGACCCTATCTTCAAATAAAATCATGTTCCGAGATACTGGTTAGACTTCAGCATACTTTCTCGTGGTGGTGGTAGTGGTGAGAGACAGTTCAACCTATAGCAAGTGTCTTCAGGGTTTTAAAAAAAACTTGTTTATCCTTGTGTTCCTTTAGTATCCTACTAATGTATCCTACTAATACATGTCAAATTTTGTCATGGCCTTTGCTCTTCTCTAGAAGGTGCTCTGCCAGAAGTTAATGGGAACATGGTGGACAAAAATCTTCCATGCTCAAATGATTATTGTGAATAGTGAATTAAAAAGCTTCTTCTTTTGTTGTTGTTGTTAGACTCTAACATATGAATGTATATTGTGACTCTATTCTAAGGTATAGACATCTTTTTCCAGATTTGCTTGATTATGTTATACCTATTAATATTTCCCAAGAGATATTTCTTCCATGGAAGACACTGTTGGAAATGCTGAACTAGAAAGAGATATGCTCCATGGCACAGTAGCTACCTAGGGTACCAAGCTAATACCAAGATGGACTGAAAAGTGGGAGGGACAAATTAGTTTTACTAGTCACCTAGGGAGCATACATATATGATAAACTAAAAAGTTGCTTTTTTATTGAATCAGCAGTAAGTGTATTAAACTATTCTTATACCAGTTTTGAATTTTGTACAAATATTAATATACTGTTCAACTTACTTTTGTGTCTTGTTGTATTTATCTTGTGGATGAGTGATTGATGTCATAATTATTAAGCTAATAGTATTGGAGAATTGCAAACTATTTCTCCAAAAGTCCCACTATAACCCGGCTTCATGAATACAATGTTCTAAGAATTTTACAGTATTTATTTTGAAATTAGTATGTAGAACTATATGAAATCCTTACTGTTCTTGAGATCATTAATGCCTTGAATCCCTGCTTTACTGACTTTAATGCATTTGTCACCTTGATTCTATTAGCATTGTTCTTTTCTTTTTTAAGAGAGATTTTTATCATAGGCCATGTGCACTCACCAGAGAGAAAGAGAAAAAGCGAGAAATCACCACCCAGGGGGGTTGGCCATGCCACAGTCCCTTTTACTCTTGGGATTTTGGGAACCCACATACATGCCTGCTGTGAGTTTTCAAATTGCTGGTCTGGGACTCAAACTGTGGTTGGCTATGTGGGAGTCCAGTGCCTTAACCACTATGCCACCTGCTGGCCCCTCTATTTGCACTTTTCAATGCCATGTAATAACATCAATTTGTCTTTAAATATAGTCTATATGACTTTTACTTTTCAGTGTTTTCATATTCATGAACTGTATAAATTCTGCTGTAATTGGGCCAGCAGGCAACATAACGGTTGAGGTGCTAGACTCCCATGTGGCCGACTGCTGTGTGAATCCTGGATGCAGTGGCTTGAAAATCACTCCGGGTGTGTGTACATGCATGCTCAAAACCTTAAGGGGAGAATGGAAGAGAAGAGATTGTGTGTGGCATGGCCGTCTCCCCTTGGGAGTGATTTCTCATGTTCTCTCTGGCAAGCACACGTGCTTTATTATGGAATCATTAGTATTTTATAAAGTTTTTTTTGTTTATTTTTAACATCTCTAGCATGTTGCTCTCGTTCTATGGAGACTGAGCCACTGGTTTATGAACAATGTTCATGCGCTTATTTCCTTTTATTCTCACCAAGGAGCCTTTGACCAAAGTAGATGATTAAATTGAGAATCACTTCTGTTCCTTTGAATTCAAAAACAGAATGGCAGGTCTGCTTGAGGAAAATCAGTTCATACAATTTTTCTATTTCTTAATTACTTAGGACTTATACACAGAAATTAGAACCTCTATTTTGTTTTTTGTTTTTGTTTTTGTTCTCTTTTGGAGAGGTTTTTGCTATAGGATGAGTGCACTCGCCAGAGAGACAGAGAGAGAAAGAGAGACAGAAAGCGAGACATCACCCCCCATGGGGGATGGCCACACCGCAGTCTCCTCCATTATTTCGGGATCTTGAGCATGCACGCACACACACCCAGTGTGGTCCAGGACTCGAATCTCGGTCGACTACATGTGAGTCCAGTGACATACCCATTACCCTAACTGCTGGTCCCAGAACCTCTCTTTTATCTAATTTATTTGGAAAATCCATAGAAGGTACTCAGTAAATATTTTATTGAACATTGTGATGAATGGATCTCATTTGATGGGTGTCCATGGAATATTTTTGTGTGTATCCTGTTAGAAAAATGTTATAATTACTGGCATAAATATACATTTTAGTCCTTGCACCTAATTTTGTTGAAAGATCTTTGGTGATTATATTTTCCAAAGAAAATATTTTGACTTTGACTATTTTATGTCAAATTTAATATAAAGAACCATAATGAAACTATGATTAACATGTATTTTTAGACTATTATAAAAATGTATCTTGGTTATTCTTTTTAAATGTTTTTGTTAGATATATAACTCCTGACATATGAGTGCAATTGACAACTGTTCTTGCACTATTAAAATAGAGGAATATAGGGACCAGCAGGTGGCATAGTGGTTAAGGTGCTGGACTCCCTATGTTGACTGCAGTTCCAGTCCTGGAACCAGTGGCTTCACACTCACACCAGGAATGTGTGCATGTGTACCCAAAATCCTGAGAGGAGAATGAAAGAGAAGGATTGTAGTGTGGCCTTCCCCCTGGGGGGTTGATTTATTACTTTCTCTCTCTCTCTCTCTCTCTCTGGCCAGCACATGTGCCCTATAGCAAAAATTTCTCTTTAAGAAAAAAAAGGAGGAAAATATTTCATTTGAACTCTATATCTGGTTTTTTTTTTTTTTTTGTATATTTTAGCTTTTTGCCATAGGACACGTATACTCACCACAGACAGACAGAGGGAAAATGTGAAATCAATCCCCAGTGGGGATGGCCATGCTACAATCTGTTCTCCTTTTCCTCTCAGGATTTTAGGCACTCATGTATTCACACCTGGTGGGTCTTTCAAGCCGCCAGGTCCAGGATTCAAACCATGGCTGTCCAGTGCCTTAATCACCATGTTACCTGTTGGCCCCCTATATTTACATTTCAGTACAATTTTTCTATCTTTCTGAAGTAGGAAGGTGGAATGACAGCCTCTAAGACTAATTTAATGCATGGGTTACACTTTACTGTTAGCGTTACCAAGTACAAATCTATGGATAGAACTACATTTTTTCTTTTTTTTTTTTGGAGAGATTTTCACTGTAGGGCGCGTGCGCTCGCCAGACAGACAGAGAGAGACATAGAAACAGAAAGCGAGAAATCACCCCCCAGGGAGGATGGTCACGCCGCAATCCCTTCTCCTCCACTCTCCTCTCGGGATCCTGGGCATGCACGCACACGCGCCCGGCATGAGTTTTAAGCCACCGGGTCCGGGACACGAACCGCGGTCGACTACGTGGGAGTCCAGTGACATAGCCATTACGCTAACTGCTGGTTCCCCATTTTTTCTTTTTTAAGGGAGACTTTTACTATGGGGTGTGTGTGCTTGCTGGAGAAACAGAGATAGACAGTGACAGAAAGCAAGAAATCATACCCAGCATGGATGGCCACACTGTAATGCCTTCTCCTTCATTCTCCTCTCTGGATTTTGGGCATACACACGCCCAGCGTGAGTTTTATGCTGCTGGGTTTAGGACTTAAGCCACGGTTGACTATATGGGAATCCAGTGACACAACCATTACACCATCTGCTGTCCCAATGAAACTGCATTTTAAAGCAATTATTATGATTTATTATTTCTATCAAATTGATCTACAAATCTCTAGTTATATTTTTCATAATTTACAATTAATTTATTAATTTATATTTATTAATTTATAATTATAATTTATATAAATTTAGTAATAAATTTGTAAGAATTATGTAAACATTGTAGTGTTAGATATAATAAAATAAGAAACAAGTGAAGGAGAATGCTCCTTGGTAAAACCACTTTTCTATGTTTACTACACAATGGAAAGAGCCAATTTAAATTACTATAGGAAAACCAGAATTATTTGCTAATTTCGAGTGTTTTACACTAAAATTTTTGGAATCAGAAATGACAGCATTTGGTGTTTTGATTTTTTAGGATGCCTACTAAGGATATAGGACAATATGAGAGATATATGGGACATAGGAGATTTTTATTGTCTTAATCTTAGGCTTAATGACATAATATAGCTAATGTTTGAGAATTTTGGAAAAAATTAAGTACAAATTCAATGATTATTTGGTAGCTGAAACAATATCAAAAAATGGTAAAATAGTGACAATCATTACTTAATAAAAAACTCAGTTTGTTTCACTAATTCAACAGAGGTTCATAGTAAAAGGTAATCGAGAAAGTTCGTGTGTTTCATTCTATTCATTTGCAGTTCTTGGTCAATCTTTTAGGTTTTATTTACTAAAAATATCTAATGACTCTTAACATAGAGCTTTAATGATTTCTCAAAAACTGAATTTATATTTAATAATTTAAAGAAATTCATTATAAAATAGAATTTATGGGGGAAGAACTTTTATTTATTGAAGAATAATTACAGAATGCTATTGTAGAAGTCTTTAACATATAGTATTCATTTTAGCTTAACTATAAGTTTATTTCATTTTGTTTTGACGTAACTCTTAGTATGCTCTATATATTTCATATAATTAAATTATCTTATTAATAAATTTCTAATAAATTTCTAATTAATAAATTACAGAACTTTTATTTATTGAAGAATAATTACAGAATGCTATTGTAGAAGTCTTTAACATATAGTATTCATTTTAGCTTAACTATAAGTTTATTTCATTTTGTTTTGACGTAACTCTTAGTATGCTCTATATATTTCATATAATTAAATTATCTTATTAATAAATTTCTAATAAATTTCTAATTAATAAATTACTTTTTTTGGTGGGGGGAGATGTTTTTGCTATAGGGTGTGTGCGCTCGCCAGAAAGAGAGACAAAAAGCGAGAAATCACCCGCCAGGGGGGATGGCCACACTGCAGTCCCTTCTCCTCTATTCTCCTGTCGAGATCTTGGGCAGACACGCACACGCTCCTGGCATGAGTTTAAGCCACCAGGTCTGGGACTCAAATTGCAGTTGACTACATGGGAATCCAGCGACATAACCATTATGCCAACTGCTGGTCCCTAATTAATAAATTTCTGTTAAAAATTTTTTTTTTGATTTGTCAGTTGGCATGTGTACTTGCCAGAGAGAGAAAGTGAGAAATCACCCCCACCATGGGGAACCGCCATACTACAATCCCTGCTCCTCTGTCTCTTTCTCCATTTGAGATTGTGGGTGTGTACACACATGCAACTGGTGTTTCTCAAGCTGCTGGGTCCAGACTTGATCAACACAGTGGGCCATGTTGGATTTAACTGTCTTAATCACCATACTATGGGCTGACTCCGTTAATTTATTATTATTATTATTATTTTAGTTTTGCCATAGAGCATGTGTACTCTCCAGGAAGAGAGAGAGAAATCATCCCCTGAGGGATAGTCACACAGCAACTCCTGCCCCTTTCTGCTCTCAGGATTTTGGGCATGCATGCACATTCAGCTGACATGTTTTTCAAGGTGCTAGATCCAATATTCAAACCACACAGTCAATCATGTGGGATCCATTTGTAATAACCTCCATGCCACTTGCTGACCTAGCCTGTTATAAAAAAAATTTTTTTATAGAATCGTTTATTTAATTTATCATTACTTAATTTGCTATAGCGCACATGTACTCACCAGACAGAGAGAAAGAAGAAGTGAGAAAGCAAGCCACCAGGTTTAGGACTTGAACCATGGTCAGCCATGTGGGTTTCCAGCACCTTAGCTGCTGCACTACCTGCTGATCCCCAGCCTGTTTAAGTTTTTAATTGATCTTTTAGGAATCTTAATCCCAATAAGTATAATTAATTTGTGTTCATCCATAAAAAAACATTTTTAATTATTGGTCTTCTTCTTTGCTAATTATTCATTTATTTCACATACTTAAGATTAGAAAAGCTTATAGTTTGAAGATAAGTGATTAATATTTGGATTGTTAACCAGACTTAGTGTATAAATTTCAAGTGCAAGTTGAAATCATTCTCCCTGTCTTAGAAGAAGAGATAGAAGTAGCTTCTATTTTGTACATGGAGAAACTAAGACATATTAAATTAAGTAGCTTTGCTAAAGTAATATTTAGTAACTTTGAGCAGCAAGATTTGAATGTAACAGGGGTTGGAAGGTGGCGTGGTGGTTAAGGGCACTGAACTCCCACATGGCTGACCACGGATTGGGTCCCAGACCTGGAGGCGTGCTTTCTCACTTCCCTTCTTTCTCTCTCTCACTCTGTTCCTCTATGGTCAAATAAATAAATGAATAAATAGTGTTAAATAAAATAATTCTTCAAAAAAAGATTTGAATATAACATCAACATTTAAGATTGTGCATGTAATAAACTTTTTATACATGATTTTCCAATTGAAGTGAACAAAATTGAACTCAGTATTCTCAATTTTTTTACTTGTACTTCATATACTTAATTATGCTTCTCAGCAAGTTTATAATAATTATGATCTTTATATCTTCTAAAGCTTTTTAGGACAAAATGTATTCTGAATACCCCTGTCAAGGAAAGCTATTCTCATGCTTTTCCATCAAGCACTTCCATTTTCCAATGGCATATAGAACACTTCATGATACACACAAGACTTGAATACTTCCTACTAAATGCTCAAGAGAATTATTGTATTAGAAATATATTTAAAATTGAATGTACTTATATTTATACTGCTGAGACCATTAGAATTACAGTAAAATAATAAAAACTCTATGAACTATTATTATCAGTATTTATATAAGATCTTAAGGTCATGCAACCAGGGTCAGCAGGCAGCACGGTAGTTAGGGTACTAACTTTCACATGGCTGACTGTGGTTCGAGTCCCAGACCTGGCAGTTTGCTTTTTCACTTTCCCTCTCTTTCTCTCCATCTCTCTCTAGTGAGTATGCATGCCCTATAGCAAATTTTAAAAATAATAATAAATGAAATTAAATAATTTTTTATAAAAAAGGTCATGCAGCTAACAGGTATTACTATATGCTTACCTATCTCATGCCACTAAAATATTAGTATTTGATGCCTCTACCAAATATTTATACAAGTTTATTCATAAAGAACTATTAATAAGAGTTTAAAAATATTTGAAATTCTCATGGGAGAAAAACTCAGTATGATATCTATCTAACTTTGAGAAACATGGTTCATAAATAATGTGACTACATTTTTTTTTTTAAGGCATGCATGTGCTCACCAGGAAAACAGAGAGACAGAGACAGAAAGTGTGAAATCACCCCCTGCAGGGGGGGATGACCACACCATAATCCCTTCTCCTCTATTATCCTGTGAGGACCTTGGACATGTATGCACATGTGCCTGGTGTGAGTTTAAGCCACCAGGTCCAGGTCTTGAACCACAGTTGACTGCATGGGAGTCCAGTGGCAGACATTATACCAACTGCTGGTCCCTGTGACTACGTCTTCTGAGGACTAAGAATTTGGCTTTCATAAATCCATTTTATGATTGTATCTAAAAATGAAAATTTGTCTTATATGCTGTTCATTTAGTAGTAATTGACTGTAATTGTTTCAGCTAGATGTTGAGACAATATCATGTTTAGACTGTTTATTTATTACCTCTTTGAGAGTACTAAACCTAGTTCTCCTCTTCTAGGTCTTCATGTACAACCCAAAAAGATTAAACTGTGCTACTTGTAACATCAGCCCAGTTTCATTTTTTTTCCTCCTGTGTAACCCTGTGCTTTTTTACATATTAATCATGAATTGATGGGATAAAGAATTGGTTTCACAGTAATCATAATTATACTTTAACAAATCGTGTTTCACGTATGGACAAATTCTTGTGTTGAAAAGAAGAAAAATGAAAAATTTGTAAAATAGGCTTAACAATATTTTTATATGTATTAATAAGCAACAGGGTTAGGAATAAAACTAATTTTATAGTAAAATTTTGAAATTATGTGAGCAGCTTTAAAAACTTAAATTCATGTAAACCTATTCTATGACTTGATAAATTCTTCCCTTCTACTTAAACAAGTATTACAGATTCATTCATTTTTCTACAGTGTATTTTTCAAAATTTGTTTAGATGATAAGCTTTTATTTGAAACGTTATACTTCCTTTAAATACTTCCTTTAAACTTACATATTTGCTTTTTTGTGTTCTACAGAGCCAAGAAAATGATGAGCTTAGAGATGCCCATGAAAGACGCAAGGAAAGGCTACAGATGTTACAGACCAACTACAGAGCACTAAAAGAGCAATTAAAACAGTGGGAAGAAGGCAGTGGCATGTGAGTTACATAGCTCATAAAGACATTTCCCTAAATATTAAATGGAATGAGTAGCATTATATAGGTGTCTTAATGGCTTTTGTTTGGTTTTAAGAATATTATTTGGTAGTCAAATCTTTATTATGAATTTTTAAATGAAGAATATAATAAATGAAAACAGAAATGTGCTGGCAATAACTATACATTTTCCCCATTTTTTGCAGATATTATTAGCTAGTGGTAGGTGATTTATAAATTCTGGTATACATTTTTAATATTAATGGAAGAGTTTAATAAGTAATTAAAGCAAAATAGTTAATGTCCATATCGATTGAAAAGTGCTTGTACATAAATAAAATAATTGTTTTAAAATACTTATAATTTGAAAGTGTTTAATTTTTAATGGAAAGACAAGAGAAATGTGAAGTTCACACATATAGTTAACTGTCTTAAAACTATTTCAACCTAGTATGCAATTTGAAGATCTTTACTATACATTAGTTTGTTCTCCAGCTTATCCGAATGAATTGGCGGTCTCAGTTCAATTGCTCTGAACAGGTGTTCAGATCTTGGTTAGTCGTAAGTGGCTCCCTTGTTAACAGTATCAACAGAGGGCAAAGGACTGAATAAGTATAGAAAATCTACTACCCTCTCATCTTTTGAGATGGATCCTTTAGGGCAATATTGATGATACACACTGGTCTGTTCTATAGAGAAATACTTATTCTAAATTGGCTAGTGCAGCACTTTTCCAAAATAAAAATAGAGTTTGGTTTATGTACTGAAAATGAAAATGTAAAGGGCATTCATTTGGCATCACTTGAAGATTGTCACATCTCATTTTTTTATTTTTTCCTTTAATGAATGGAAAGTGTTTCACACTGCTTGTCAGTAAAGCAGTGATAAAACAGTTTGTCCTAGATTTAGCCTTTACTCACCAAACTTTTTAGTCATAACTGGAAGAGTGAAATCTACTTTCTAGCATACTCATTGGTAATAGCTTGGTTTAAGATAAAGCATCTATACCACATTCAACTTGGTTGCCTGCAAATTCTATAAGAGCTGATTGCTTGTAATCTTTTTTGGAGACTGCTACAGTTCTACAGTGTTCATGTTTTATTACTACTAGAATGAATGAGAGAAATAGAGCTATAAAAGCATCATCTATTGACTGAAAAGTTGGTTTTCCATAGTAGCAACATAGCTTTAGGAAGTGATGATAACAGGGTTTAATTTTTACATGCTTATGTTTTCAGAAAGTCATCCAATACATAGTGAGCTTGAATTAGAAATTTGATGAGCAGGTATTTTTGTATTTTAAGGAATGTATAAATTAATTTTTATTGCATTTTTAACAACATAAGGAAAAAAGCAATTTCATTTCAAAAATAGGACTGAAATAAGAAAAATGAAGAGAGTAGATCCCCAACAACTTCGACAAGAAGATTCTGATGCTGTATGGAATGAACTGGCATATTTCAAAAGGGAGAACCAAGAGCTAATGATTGAAAAGTAAGTTTCTTTCTTAAAAAAAGGGACTTAGGTAAACATTTGGAAGAAATTTTTTGTGTCAGAAAGGCCGTTAGAGAAATACTTTATAAAATTTGAAAACGAAATAATCTGTTTTTTGCCAATAAAAGTAAAGAAAAAGAAGACTAGCTTTTAAAATATATATATATATGTATTATGAAATAACAAGTTGCACATTTGCTAGCTCTAACAGAAACTGTATAATATGATCTAGGGATTGTGTTAATTAATGTGGCTCTCATCTGTTGGAGGTGTCGCTCTTCATTAGCCTGTATTTTAGACACTGCCGTGCTTCATTTTTGGAATGAGGTGGAGAGGGGATAACCTAGCCAGCCATCCTTGTTTGATCTCCTAGATACATACGCAATGCAGAATGCCTGAGCTCTCTTGGTTCCCTGCCCTGTCCTGCTAATCCCAGCTGAGCTCATTATGGTGTAGCCTTGCTGCTACTCTTGGAGCCAGAGCTGTCCAAGCTAATTACTGGTAGCAGCAGAACTGCCTGTTAAGGGTCTGGTGTGGATCTGCTAACATGGTCCTTGGTAGTGACCTGCGAAAGACACGAGGGAATTGCTTTCTTTCTTGCTGTGCACTGCCTGTCCTTTGGGCTTAATGCTGATCCTTTCACATAGGTCTTTTAGCTGCTCTAAGTATAAAACTTGATGAAGAATACTCATATTTTAGAAAACATACAGTTTGCTTGTTTGATCTTATAATTCGCAGACTTTTACATTCAGCCTGGCAAAGACAACATTTTTTTTTTCCTGAGACAAAAAAGAAGTTAGACCAATATAATTAGCCTCTTCTGCTACTTAACTGTTTCTTCATTTACAGTTAATTTTTGATACTCTTACCATACAGTTTTTTAAAGGCCTACTATAATTTGGTATCATGTGGCATTAAATGTCGTTAAATATTCTTAGCTATAATTCAGTTGCTTGTTTTATATAGTATATTATAAGGTGTAGATTTTGATTATAACCTTTTCCATGTAGTGATAAACCTTTGAGGAAATGACCATATCAGATTTAAATGTATACATTCATTTACCTCTGAAATACAATATATTCTGTTAATACTAAATTTTTGAGGCTGATGACGAAGTATCTAATCTGGAAAATTATTTTATTCACTATGTAGATTTTTCCCAGAAATAGTTCCTGGTAATTTGAAGAACTTTATTGAAAGTTAACTTCCAAATGATAAATTCAGTGGTTTTTCATATATTCAAAGAACTGTGCAGAATCACAATCAATTTTAGAACACTAAATTAAAAAAAATTGCTAGAGGGCATAGTGCTCACCTAAGAGAGACAGAAAGAGAGAGAGAGAGAGAGAGAGAGAGAGAGCGAGCGAGCGTGAGGGGGGGAATGAGAAAGCACCCCCTCACACACACACATGGGAATGGTCATTCCACAATCCCTTCAATCCCTTCTCCATTTTTCCATTAGGGATTTTGAGCACATGCCCAAAGTACTTTTCATGCTCCCATGTCCAGGACTTGAATTGCACAGTCTGCCTTGTGGGATCCTGCTGCCTTCACCATGCTACCAGCTGGTCCAATTTTCAAACATTTTTATCATTCCCCCTAAAGAAGCAACTTCGACAAGAAGATTCTGATGCTGTATGGAATGAACTGGCATATTTCAAAAGGGAGAACCAAGAGCTAATGATTGAAAAGTAAGTTTCTTTCTTAAAAAAAGGGACTTAGGTAAACATTTGGAAGAAATTTTTTGTGTCAGAAAGGCCGTTAGAGAAATACTTTATAAAATTTGAAAACGAAATAATCTGTTTTTTGCCAATAAAAGTAAAGAAAAAGAAGACTAGCTTTTAAAATATATATATATATGTATTATGAAATAACAAGTTGCACATTTGCTAGCTCTAACAGAAACTGTATAATATGATCTAGGGATTGTGTTAATTAATGTGGCTCTCATCTGTTGGAGGTGTCGCTCTTCATTAGCCTGTATTTTAGACACTGCCGTGCTTCATTTTTGGAATGAGGTGGAGAGGGGATAACCTAGCCAGCCATCCTTGTTTGATCTCCTAGATACATACGCAATGCAGAATGCCTGAGCTCTCTTGGTTCCCTGCCCTGTCCTGCTAATCCCAGCTGAGCTCATTATGGTGTAGCCTTGCTGCTACTCTTGGAGCCAGAGCTGTCCAAGCTAATTACTGGTAGCAGCAGAACTGCCTGTTAAGGGTCTGGTGTGGATCTGCTAACATGGTCCTTGGTAGTGACCTGCGAAAGACACGAGGGAATTGCTTTCTTTCTTGCTGTGCACTGCCTGTCCTTTGGGCTTAATGCTGATCCTTTCACATAGGTCTTTTAGCTGCTCTAAGTATAAAACTTGATGAAGAATACTCATATTTTAGAAAACATACAGTTTGCTTGTTTGATCTTATAATTCGCAGACTTTTACATTCAGCCTGGCAAAGACAACATTTTTTTTTTCCTGAGACAAAAAAGAAGTTAGACCAATATAATTAGCCTCTTCTGCTACTTAACTGTTTCTTCATTTACAGTTAATTTTTGATACTCTTACCATACAGTTTTTTAAAGGCCTACTATAATTTGGTATCATGTGGCATTAAATGTCGTTAAATATTCTTAGCTATAATTCAGTTGCTTGTTTTATATAGTATATTATAAGGTGTAGATTTTGATTATAACCTTTTCCATGTAGTGATAAACCTTTGAGGAAATGACCATATCAGATTTAAATGTATACATTCATTTACCTCTGAAATACAATATATTCTGTTAATACTAAATTTTTGAGGCTGATGACGAAGTATCTAATCTGGAAAATTATTTTATTCACTATGTAGATTTTTCCCAGAAATAGTTCCTGGTAATTTGAAGAACTTTATTGAAAGTTAACTTCCAAATGATAAATTCAGTGGTTTTTCATATATTCAAAGAACTGTGCAGAATCACAATCAATTTTAGAACACTAAATTAAAAAAAATTGCTAGAGGGCATAGTGCTCACCTAAGAGAGACAGAAAGAGAGAGAGAGAGAGAGAGAGAGAGAGAGCGAGCGAGCGTGAGGGGGGGAATGAGAAAGCACCCCCTCACACACACACATGGGAATGGTCATTCCACAATCCCTTCAATCCCTTCTCCATTTTTCCATTAGGGATTTTGAGCACATGCCCAAAGTACTTTTCATGCTCCCATGTCCAGGACTTGAATTGCACAGTCTGCCTTGTGGGATCCTGCTGCCTTCACCATGCTACCAGCTGGTCCAATTTTCAAACATTTTTATCATTCCCCCTAAAGAAGCGTACTCAATTGAGCTTCACCCCCTTACTATTCTATCCTTCTTCCTTAGCCTTAGGCAACTGCTAATCTACTTTCTGTGTCTATAAATTTAACTGTTCTGTACATTTCATATACACAGGATATACATATGTGATTTTTTTGTGATTAGTTTCTTTCAGTTAGCATAATGTTTTCAAGGTGCATCTGTGTGGTACCATTTATCAGTACTCGCTGTGATCATCTTTTTATTAACATAGTAATCATAAAAAGAATTGTACAGGTTTTTCAGTACAAGAATACTATGTCTAGGGACCAGGGACCAGCAGTTAGCGAAATAGGTATGTCGCTGGACTCCCATGTAGTTGGACGCAGTTCGAATCCCAGACCCGGTGGCTTAAAACTCACGCCGTGTGTGTGTGTGTGTGTGTGCGTGCCCAAGATCCTGAGAAGAGAATGAAGGAGAAGGGATTGCGGTGTGGCTATCCACCCCCCCCGGGGGGGTGATATCTCGTTTTCTGTCTCTCTGTCTTTCTGGCGAGCGCACACACCCTATAGCAAAAACCTTTCAAAAAAAAAAGAGAATACTATGTCTAGTATGGACGTTGAAGTGCAGATATTTCTACAGTATATACTGATCTCCTTTCCTTTGAATATGTGTCTAGTAGTGGGATTGATGGGTCATACTTGAGTTCTACATATGTTTGTTTGTTTATTTATTTATTTTGAGAAACCTCCATACTCTTTTTCATAACAACTATAGTAGTTTACATTTTACAACCCATTAACCTTGTCTTTTTTTGTTTTTGTTTTGTTTTTAGATTTTTGCCATAGGGTGCATGTGCTCACCAGAGAGACAGAAATCACCTCCCAGGGAGGATGGCCAGGGTGAAATCCTTTCTCCTTCATTCTCCTCTTGGGATTTAGGGCACACATGCACACATGCTGGGCGTGGGTTTTAAGTTGCCGGGTCCAGGGCTCGAACCACAGTTGGCTATGTGGGAGTTCAGCACCTTAACCACTGCACCACCCATTGGCCCCCCACAAACCTTGTAAAAGACTTCCCCTTTCTCTTCATTCTTGCCTTCATTTGTTATTTTGTGTTTTGGGGTTTCTTTTAATATTTTTTGCCATAGTGCATATGTTCTCATGTGAGGCAGGCAGAGGGGGTGGGGATTGGGGTGGGACAATGAGAAGTCATCTCCTAGGGTCATAGTCTTGCCACAATCCCTTCTCCTCCATTCTCCTCTCAAGATTTTTGGGTATGCATGTACATGCACCCAGTATGATTTTCGATCCGCCAGGTCTGAGACTTGAACAGTGCAACAAACCCTGTGGGATCCAGTGCTTTAACTTCCATGCCACATCCTGGCCCTAATTTTTTGTCTTTTTGATAATTGCCATTCTGACTAGAAAAGGAGAATATTTCATTGTGGTTTTGATTTGCATTTCTCAAATGATTAATGATGTTTATCAGTTTTAATATGCTTTTATATGTCTTCTTGGCCATTCGTATGTCTTCTTTTTGGAAATATCTATTAATAATATTTGTCCACTTTTTTTTTTTTTTCAGAGAGAGATTTTTGCTATAGTGTGTGTGTGCTGGCCAGAAAGACAGAGAAAGACAGACAGAAGAGAGAAATCACTCCCCAGGGAGGATGACCATGCTATAGTCTCTTCCAGTCTCCTCTTGTGATTTTGGGCACATGCTATGCATTCACACTCATGCTAGCATGAGTTTTACACCAGCGGATCCAGGACTCAAACTGCCGTCAACTAAGTGGGAGTCCAGCAATGTAACCATTATGCCATCTGCTGGTCCCACATTTGACCACTTTTTAATTGGATCATTTTGGTCTGTTGAGTTGTATGAGTACCTTGTATATTTTGGATATGAATCCTCTTTTGAATATATAGTCTGCAAATATGTTCTCCTATTCTGTAGATTTTCTCTTCACTCTGCCAGCTGCTTCCTTTGCTGTGCAGCTTTATAATCTGATACGATCTCATTTGTCTATTTTTGCTTTTGTTGCCTATGGTTCTGAAGTTTCATTAAAACTTTTTTAGTTTAGATCTATGTCATGAGACATTTCCCCTATCTTTTAGATTAGTAATTTTTTATTTTTAGGTCTTATATTTATAAGTCCTTTATCTATTTTGAATTGATTTCTGTATATGATGAGAGACAGGAGCCTAGTTTCATTCTACATTTGGATGTCTAGTTTTCCCAGTTCCATTTATTGAAGAGACCATATTTTCCCATGGATGTTCTTGGCAACTTGGTAAAAAATCATGTGGCTGTATTTACATGGATTTATTTCTGAGTTCTCTGTTCTATTGGTTTAAAAGTCTTTTTTTATTTTTTTTCCCTTCCAGTACTATGATGTTTTGGTTACTATAGCTTTATATTTTGAAATCAGTAATATGATAACTTTAGTTTCATTCTTTTTGATAAGAAATGGTTGAATCTTTCTTGGTTCTATATGAATTTTATGATTTTCTTTATTTCTGTGAAGAATGCTTTTGGTATTTTTATATATATTGCAGTGAGTCCGTAGATTGCTTTTGGTAGTATGGGTATATTAATACTGATTTTTCTAATCCAAGAACAAGAGACACTTTCTATTTTTTGTACATTAATTTTTTAAAAAATTTTATGATTTCTTTTTTACATTTAATCATTACACATCTGTATAGCACTCAGTATAGTTTTTCAAAGTATGCATGCAGTATGGATAAGTCAAATAAGGATCTTAGCATATACATAATTTCCTTTTTTTTAAGAATGATTTTATTGGGACCAGCAGTTAGCATAATGGCTATGTCGCTTGGCTCCCATGTGGTCGACTGCATTCAAGTCCCGGACCCGGTGGCTTAAAACTCACACCGGGCTCGTGTGCGTGCGTGCCCAAGATCCCGAGAGGAGAATGGAGGAGAGGGGATTGTGGCGTGGCCATCTCCCCCTGGGGGGTGATTTTTCGCTTTCTGTCTCTCTGTCTCTCTCTGTCTGGTGAGCACACGCACCCTATAGCAAAAAATCCTCTCAAAAAAAAAAAAAAAAAAAAAAAATGTTTTTATTTATTTTTAATTTGACCAGAGAGGGACAGAGTGAGAACTAGACAGACAGACAGAGAGAGAGAGAGAGAGAGAAAACAGGCTACCAGGTCCGAGACTCAAACCGCTGTCAACCATGTGGGAGTCCAGTGCCCTTAACCACCATGCCATCTGCTGGCTCCAGCATATACATAATTTTCAATAGGGAACTTTACATTTTTGTGCCTTTTAAGTGTTTCTTCCCCTCGCTCCTCCCACCCCACCTCTACCATCCACTTCCCCTCCCTTTTTTCAATTTTAAAAATCAGTTTACTATAGTTTTATTAGTAATCTTCCATCCCCCTTAAATTTGTTTGTAGGTATTTTATTTTCTTTGTAGCTGTTGTAAGTATGATTCTTTTGAGATTTCTTTTCTGTTAGTTTATTGTTGGTGGATAGAAATACTGCTGAATTTTATGTCTTGATTTTGTATCCTACAACTTTACTGAATTTATCAGTTATAAGTTTTCTGGTAGTTTCTTTAAGTTTTTCTACATATATATTATCATGTCATCTATAATCAGGGAAAATATACAGCAAGACAGAGAAAGAGCAAGAGGGAGAAAGCACCTCTCTCTCAATGGGGGTGAGGTCACACTACAATCCTTTCTCATCCAGTTCTCTATCCTGTTAGGATTTGGGGCATCCATGTGCCTGTGCCCAATATGTTGTACAAGTCCACTGGGGCTAGGATTTGAACTGTTGTCAGCCATGAGGGATCTGGCTCCTTTAATCACTAGGCTACAGGGCTAGTCTGAGATGTTGTATTTTTATCAAATTTTTTTTTTCTGTGTCTTTTGAGATTTAAAAAAAATCATGTGGTTTTTGCTTTTTATTCTGTTGCTGTTGTGTAGCACATTATTGATTTGTGTATGTTGAACCATCCTTGCATACCTGGGATAAATCCTACTTGATTATAATATAAAACTTTTTTTAATATAAAACTTTTTTAAAGTTTAATTTACTTATTTCTTTTGAGAGAAAGGAATCAGGGGTACTCTTGATGGAGTCTCACTATGCTGTCTCCTGGTCAGCCAATATTACAGGTGCAGATGAGCACAGAGTGTTTAGGTCACATCTGAGATCCCAAACTTAGCCTATCATATGGCTCCAATATTACACAGTGGCACCTGATCATAACTGGATCATACAACTGTACCACTGTAACAGGACCTGTACAATCTTTTGATGTGTTGTTCAACTCAGTTTGCTAGTATTTTGTTGAAGGATTTTGAATCTTTGTCTGTCAATGATACTGGTCTATATTTTTCTTTTTTTTGTTGTGACTTTATTTGATTTTGGTATCAAGTTAATGCTGACTTTATCAAAGGCGTTTGTTTTTTGTTTGTTTATTTGTTTTCTTTTTTTTTTTTTTTTAGGTTTTTGCCACAAGGCATGTATGTTGCCAGAGAGGGATGGAGAGAGGGAAAAGTGAGAAATCACCCCGGTGGGGAAGGCCATGCTGCAACCCCTTCTTCTTCTGGGATTTTGGGCACACGAACACGCATGTGCTTAGCATGAGTCTGTGACAGTCTCACAGCTATGAGTCTGTGACGCAACCTGCAGCTGGCCATGTAGTAATCTAGTGCTTTAACTATCACACCCCCTGCTGGCCTCATCTTCTATTTCTTTCTTTCTTTTCTTTTTTTTTTTTTTTTAATAAATTGAGAATTTATTAAATTGCTGTTAGGTCTTCTTTAAAGGTCTTGTAGAATTCAGCACTGAAGCCATTGGCTATGGGCTTCTCTCCATTGAGAAAATTTTATTATCGATTCGTTCTCTTTACTCATTATTGGTTTGTTTAGGTTTTGATAGTTTTATGACCTTTCTGTCTCCAAACTAGGAAGTAATTTGGACCAAAGAATTCATTGTGAGACCTAATCTAATGGCATTCATATGCCACATAATGAGGTTTCAATCAATGATGGACCATATGTACAATGGTAATTTCATAAATTATGCCAAATAGCCCAGGAATATAGTAGGCTATATCACCTAGGTTTGTGTGAATACACTCCATGATGTTTGCACAATGACACAATGGCTTAATGACACATTTCTGTCTTTCTGTTATTAAGTGGCACATGACTATAATTTAGAGATCTCATCTACTTAAGAAAATTCAGGTAGAGATTTGTTATAGGGCATACATTTGAGATTTATTTTGTTAATAAAATAAAACTGAAGGAAAAGTAATAAGACCCATTAAAGAAAGGTAGAACTCAGAATCCTGATCTAGTCACTCAGCAGTGTTTGTATGTTAAAGTAGCTCTTTTTTCTTTTTTTTGAGAGGTTTTTGCTATAGGGCGCCTGCGCTCACCAGAAAGACAGAGAGACAGAAAGCGAGAAATCACCCCCCAGGTGGGATTGGCCACACCGCAATCCCTTCTCCTCCGTTCTCCTCTCAGGATCTTGGGCACACACGCCTGGCGTGAATTTAAGCCACTGGGTCTGGGACTCGAACTGTGGTCGACTACATGGGAGTCCAGTGACATAGGCATTATGCTAACTGCTGGTCTCAAAGTAGCTCTTCATAGTTAATATTGAGTCATCATTAGAATGTGGAATTTTTTCTTATGATTCGTTTAAACTTATTGGTCTGATAGCCATTTGTAAAATAGCTATTTTTCAAATAAGTACTAGTAAAAGGTAATAAATTCTCATTCATAAAAAATGTTAGGGCCAGCAGGCCACATAGTGGTTAAGAAGCTGAAGTACCACATGGCCAACTGTGGTTTGAGTCCTGGACCTGATGACTTGAAAATCATGCCAGGCATGGGCATGTGCATGCCCAAAATCCCAAGAGGAGAATGGAAGAGAAGAGATTGCAGCTGACTCTATCTCCCCTGTTGGTGATTTCTCACTTTTCCTTTTCTCTTTCTCTGGCAGTGCACATGCCCAGGGGGAAAACTTAACATTCTTTTTTAAGTTTTTTTTTTTTTTTTTAAGTTTTTGACTAAACTTTAATTCACTTTGTAAAAGTTTTCTGGAGTAGGATTGGGTTATTTTGTCAAACATTCAGTCAGCATTGCGTTTGTTTTGAATTACTGTTGTATGACAGGCACTCTACTAGGTGATTAAATGAGAACATCAGACAAACTTAGTTGCTGCTATAGTATAGGAATCTGTGGACTTGTAAAATTTGCATGGAATTATGATCCCTAAAGTATTTCATTTGCATTTATAAAATATATCCACTTATTTTATCATAATTATGTTTTATTTTAATCAATTTATTTACTTAAGTTTTGCTACAGGGTGTGTGTGCTTGCTAGAGAGAGAAAGATGGACAGAGAGGAAAAGTGAGAAATGATCCCCAAAAGGGATGACCACACCATAACCCCTTCTTCTCCATTCTACTCTTGGCAACTTGGACACATACATACACATGCCCAGCATGATTTCTAAGCCACCAGGTCCAGCACTCAGAATGCACTGTTGGCCATGAGGGATCCAACTCCTTAACCTACATGCCACCTGTTAGCCTTCATAACTGTAATTTAACAGTAAGATCAAGATCTTAGCAACCTATGAAATGATAAATTAGCTGGTTCCTTTAGTGTTTATCTAACACTCATTGATATATTCATTCATTTAGTATTTAAAAAGTACAGTTCAGAGCCAGGCATTAAACTAGGAGATGAATATACAGTGGTACACTGAGGAATATGGTTTTATACCCTCAGGATGTTTAGTCTAGGGGTACCTGCCATGTGCCAGTGAAGTGGTTTCACTTTGAATGCTAGATAGTGAAAGGCAAGGAAAGCTTAGAAATGTCAGTAGGGTCACTCAGCTTACTTGCTTAGCTAAGGATGTTGCCTGACCTAATCTAAAGTAAACTTAGGAACCAACAAGGTCCAATGTATGTTAACATTCTCCCAAATGAAAACATTAGTATGAATATACTTGTGTATTTTTTTTCTGAACAGTTACATAAAACTATAAAAAGAAGCTCAAGTGCAGCAGAAAATTAGGCTTTTCTAATCCAGCAAATGATATATAACAGAACTGCATGATCTTGCAGGAATTCTAGGTGTGCTGACATTTACTGTTTTGTGTTTCCTTGGCAAAATAAATCATGCATTTGCAGTGGCATGGTGATTTTGGTCTTTTTATGCTAATTTGTAGCCTATAAAAAATGCTCCAGCTTGGCAGTCTGCTTGTTAGGTACAGCCATGAAAGAGAAATAGTATGGTGCCAACAAGTGGCACAGTGGTTAAGGCACTGGACTCCCATGTGGCTGACTGTGGTTTAAGTCCCAGACCTAGAAGCCTGAACATGCCTGGCACATGTATGTGTATGCTCAAAATCCCAAGAGTAGAATGGAGAAGAGATCGCAGCATGACCATCTGCCTTTGGGGTGATTTCTCACTTTAGGTGTCTGTCTCTCCTACAAGCACATGTGTCCTATAGTAAAAAAAAAAGTCTCTCAAAAACAAAAACAGAAAAATACATTATGACTTTTCCAACAACCCAATAATTACATAACCATATTCCACTTTATGTGCTGAAGGAACTTCAAACTCATTGCAGTAGCCTATAGGATCCTTCTATAGCCGGTGCATAATTTGTTTCTATAGAAGGAACAAATTCCCAGGCCTACAGAGTGGCTGACAGAAGCACAGAAGATGGTGGACACATGCAGAAAAAGAGAGAGGCCCTCACTGATCTCTCTTTTGTAACAACTAACTCTCTAGCTCTTGTGAAAAACTAACCTCTTCTCATGAGAGCTAGAACTCACTGGGTCTTGGGTAATTATCTCTCTCTCTCTCTCTCTCTCTCTCTCTCTCTTTTTCCTGTCTGGGAACACATGCACTTGCCAGAAAGAAATAGAGAGAAACAGTAAGAGATAGAGAAAAGGAGAGCTAGAGAGCACCCCTGATGGCACATGGTCACACTGCACTTCCTGCTCTTCCATTTCTCCATTTCATCAGGATTTTGGACATGTCTGGCATGGTTTACAAGTTGCTGGGACTCAAACCTCATAATCAACCTTGGGAGATCTAGCTTCCTTAACCAGTATGCTACAGAGCCAGCCCGAGACAGCATTGATTTATTTATGAAATTGTTGCCTTCATGATGCAGTTACTATGAACCAGTCACTGCTGACTAGGCTTTACTTAGCCTGGAATACCATGCAGGAATTAAGTTTGTAGTTAATGTTTTCAAAATATAGCTAATAAAGTCAAGTCCTAACACATGAATTTCTGGATGACATATATAAACAATAGCAAGCAGCAACAAAGGGGAACTTGAAAGTAAAAACAAACAAAAATACGCAATAAATTAGTTATTTATCATAGCAGACATGTACTGGAATAATGATATATTTAAGTAAATGAAAGTATCGTTAGTTTATTATAAACCATAGAGTAAAGTAAAAAGCAACTTCAAGAATATGGATAGAAAATAAAAAAGGGAAAGTATGAGTCATTATTATTAATCAGCTCAAGCTTCTATAACAAAATTACATAGATCAGGTAACTTAAACAAGAGACATGTATTTCTCACTATTCTGGAGGCTGGAAAGTTTAAGATGAAGGTTCTGATGGTTAGGTTCTTGATAGGGCTTGCAGATGGCTGCCTTCTTCCTGTGCCATCAGGTATCAGCACACTCGGGTGCTCTTGTTTGCCCTTTCTTTCTCAAAAAGCCACCAATCCCATCATTAGAGTCTCATCTAATTCTAATTACCTCTCAAAGGCCCCATCTCCAAACACCATAATATTAGGGGTTAGAGCTTTAACATACAAATTTCAGGGAGATACAGGTCAGTTACTGCAGTGAATAGTGTAAACTCTGATTTATTAAAGTGACAAAAATTAAATCAAGACAGAAAAATCTAGGTAAACCATTCATTAGCAAGGAGTCAATTAATATCTACTTGCACATCTACCTTTATCCCTTTAAATGCACTCTGTTTTCAAAGTACTGATGACATCTTTAAAATGCGGGACCAGCAGTTGGCATAATGGCTGTGTCGTCGGACTCCCATGTAGTCAACTGTGGTTCAAGTCCCGAACCCGATGGCTTAAAGTAACGATGGGCGCGTGCGTGTGTGCCCAAGATCCCGAGAGGAGAATGGAGAAGGGATTGTGATGTGACCATCCCCCCTGGGGGGTGATTTCTCGCTTTCTGTCTCTCTGTCTCTCTCTGCCTTTCTGGCGAGGCACGCGCCCTATAGCAAAAACCTCTCCCCCAAAAAAACCAATGCAATTCTGAGGACCAGCAGATAGCGTAATGGTTACATTACTGGACTCCCAGATAGTCAACTGTGGTTCCAGTCCTGGACCTGGCGACTTAAAGCTCACACTGGGCATATGTGTGTGCATGCCCAAAATCCCAAGAGGAGAATGGAGGAGAAGGGATTGCAACATGACCACCCCACCTAGCCTCCCCCCAGGGAGTGATTTTTTCGCTTTCTGTCTCTCTGGTGAGCACATGCATTCTATAGCAAAAAAAAAATCTCTCTAAAAAATGCAATTCTGAAAACATCTCTTTCTTGTTTAAAAATCTTTTAAAATAAAACCTGAATTTTTTATGTAACATACTTGGGCATCAGGCCCTTTTTTATAATTCTTTTTTTCATTTTTAGCATATCTAAAATAATGTGAAAATGTAAAATATTTACAAAGAATTAATGGTGTTTTTCTTAATTGATTCTAAGAATCTCGGACACTATCAATGAAGAGTGTTAGAGCTGGGTTCAGTGGTAAAAGGATTTATAACTCATAATCAAAATCTTCAATTTTTTTTTATTAAGGTGAGGAATTTCATTCCATATATTATAATTAGATATAGCCTTCTTTCCCCAGGGAGTGATTTTTTCGCTTTCTGTCTCTCTGGTGAGCACATGCATTCTATAGCAAAAAAAAAATCTCTCTAAAAAATGCAACTCTGAAAACAACTCTTTCAGAGATTCTTTGGAATACTTTCTTCTCTCTTGAATTAACCACTAAGTATATGTAGGCTATAGTTTGAAAGAACATTTTATAGAATTTAATAATTACTGCTTAAGGGACTAAGTGAAATACTGCCTTAGGAAAGTTCAGCCAATTTTTTTTTTTTTTTTCATTGCAAAGCAAGACTCTTACTCAGTTCTCAAGCATGAGTATTATGTTTTGGATAAGTTAGAAATGAGGATTTTAGGAATTATATTTCTCTAGTAAGGTGGAAATAAAATTCTTAGGAAAAATATGTCTGCCAATGATGACATATCTTGAAAACAGATATATTTTTCGATAAGCATTGACAGTATATGAATTGCATATTAGTTTTGCTGAAAACATACCATTCAGTGTCATTTATTGCTTTCTCTGTGTTATATAACTATGATCTTTCTAATTTCAAAGCATTTTAACACCCCCAAAGAAGACTCCCTATCCATTAAGCGGTTCTTCCCATTGCCCTAATCATTCTGCATTTGGTCTTTTCACCCAGCTTTTGAGCATTTGTCCTTTCCCCCAGGTTTTGATAATTTCTAATCTGCTTTCTGTCATTTTTGTTTTTTAAGAATTATTTTATTGAACTTTATTCTATTTTATTTATTTATTTATTTTAATTTGACCAGAGAGAGACAAAAAGCAGAGTGAGAAAGCAAGCCACCAGGTCTGGGACTCAAACCATGGTCAGCCATGTGGGCGTGTCCAGCGCCTTAACCCAAAATGCAACCTGCTGACCCCTGCTTTCTGTTTTTATAGCTTACCTGTGCTGTATATTTCCTATAAATGCAGTCCTAGGAAATGTGATCTTTCATATCTGTCTTCTTTAACTTGACAAATGCTTTCAATATTCATACGTATTATAGCATGTGTCAGAACTTTATTACTTTTTATGGCTGAATAATAACCCACTGTGTGTTTATATCATGATTTGTTTATTCACTAGTGCACATTTAGGTTTATTCCACTTTTTTTGGCTATGTGCCCAGTGTCACTATGTACATTGTATATGTGTATTTGTTAAAATGCCTGTTTTCAGTTATTCTGGATATATACCTGTGAGTAGAATTGCTGGAGCAATATGGTAATTCTGTGTTTGATTTCTTAAGAAACTGCGAAGTTTTTCACAATGATTGAATCATTTTACATTACTACTAGCAATCTGTGACGATTCCAATTTGTCCATATCCTCCATAATACGTGTTATTTTCTGTCCATTTGTTCATCTTCAGAGAAAAGTCAATACAAGTCCTTTGACTATATTGAAAGTTGAGTTGGGTTGGTCTGCAGAGTGGTAAATAGGGAAGCTGGATCCCACATGACTGACCAAGGTTTGCATCCCAGCCCTGATGGCTTGTGAAATATGCTGAGCATGTATGTATGTGGTGGTGCCCAGAATTCTGATGGGAAAGATGAATGGAAGAAAAGGAATTTTAACATGACCAAACTCCACTGGGGAGTGCTTTCTTTCTTTCTTCTCTTTCTCTTTCTCCCTGTTTCCCTCCTGCCCCTTGTTCTCTGGTGAGTGTACTTATCCTCTGTCAAGAAAACTAAAAATTTATGTGTATTCAGTGTATATAAAAATTAATATATATAATAGTGCACATATGTATGTATATATGTATGTATATGTATTTGGATACTGAAAATTTGAAAACATTTTTTCCTAGTCCGTAGGTCTTTTCATTTTGTTGATAATGTCTCCTTTTTTTTTTTCTTTTTTATTGGAGAGGTTTTTGCTACAGGGCGCGTGCGCACGCCAGAAAGACAGAGAGAGACAGAGAGACAGAAAGCGAGAAATCACCCCCCAGGGGGGATGGCCACACCGCAATCCCGTCTCTTCTCTCGGGATTTTGGGCATGCATGCACACGCGCCCAGCGTGAGTTTAAGCTGCCGGGTCCGGGACTCGAACCACAGTCGACTACATGGGAGTCCGCGACATAGCCATTACACTAACTGCTGGTCCCTTGATAATGTCTTTTCATGCACAAAAGTTTTAACTTTGTTGCAGTCCAATTTATCTGCTTTTTCCTTTGTTGCTTATGCTTTTGTTGACATCTAAGTTTTATCTCCAAATCCAAAGCCATGAAGAGCTACTGTATTTATTTTTCTTACTGTTTTATAATTCTTTTTTTATATTACACTTAATCACATATATATATAAATATATGTGTTTAAATATATGTTACAGTGTTATAACATTTCTTTTTCCAGCACAATTACCATGCATCTTAAACAAGACAAAAACATTACTATACACATCATTATCATTCAAATAGCTTTTCATTTTTTTCAGATTGTTATTATTATTTATTCTCATTATTACTGTTTTATAATTCTAACTCATAGTTAGGTCTTTTGTCCACTTTAAGTTAATTTTTTAAAACTTTTGCCAGCAGATATGTGCACTTTGAGAGACAGAGCAACAGAAACAGAGAGAGAGGAGAAAGCCCTCTTCCCCATTAGGGAGTGACCATGCTGCAATCCCTTTGACTCCAGTCTCCCACCTTTTGGGATTTTGGGCATATGCACACACATGACTGCCATGTTTCTAAAGCTGCCAAGTCTTAGACTTGGTGTTCCTTAAGCCCAAGGCCACAGAAATGACTCAAGTTAATTTTTTTTTTTTTTTTTTTTTTTTTTTTTTTT
>NW_006209268.1:523721-569379 GCF_000334495.1 Tupaia belangeri chinensis | reverse complement strand
ACTCACCAGAGAGAAACAGAGAGGCAAAAGTGAGAAGTCACCCCCAAGGGGTGGAGAATCATGCACAGTCCCTTCTCCATTGTCCTCTTAGAATTTGGGGAACAAGCACACACACACACCTGGCATGATTTTTAAGCCTTCAGGTTAGGGACTTGAAACATGGTCAGCCATGTGCGAGTCCAGTGCCCTAACCATCACACCACCTGCTAGCCTCTAGTTATTGAACATCTTCGTGGGGACAGTAAAAATTTTCAAAACATGCATGCAGTGTACAGTAACAGAAGTATTACCATATTCCTCGCTTTCAATAATGAACAGCACAATATGATGTGTACCTTCAATTTTTGCTCTACTAGTTTTTCTTTTCTTTTTTTATAAAGAGTTATTTATTTAACTTTATTTGTTGTTATTATTTTTTAATTTGACCATAGAGAGACAGACAGAGAAAGAGAAAGGGAAAATGAGAAAGTAAGACGCCAGGTCTGAGACTCAAACCATGGTCAGCCATGTGGGAGTCCAGCACCCTTAACCACCACGCCACCTGCTGGTCCCATCTTTTCTTTTTTCCTTTTTCGTTTCTTGTTTTTTTTAGATATATACATGTAAGATTGGCAACTTTCCTTTTTTTCACTTTATTGTGGTATGTCATTCCACAGCCCATTGCCCCATCTATATGCATTCCTGTATCTCTCTCTTTTTTTCTTTAATTGCCAGAGGGCATGTACACTTGCTAGAAAGAGGGGAGGGGGAGAGATAAGGCACCCCCAAAGGGGCAAGCTCATGCTGTAGTCCCCCTTCTTTCATTTATTTGTCCTATTACAATACTGGGCCACACGTGCATATGTGCCCAGCATGTTTCTTAAGCTGCCAGTCTGGGACTAGAATTGCAGTTGTTCATGTAGATGGGGCTTCTGATATGTTGCATTTAATCACTCCTCTGTTCCAGCAAAGACTTCTTAAACCAGATATAAAAAGTACTAAGTATAAACTAAAAAATATTTACATTGTACTATATGAAAATCAACTTTCAGAATGAGAAAAGATATTTACATTATAAATATATGCCAGAGAACTGATATCTAGAATATATGAAGAATTAGTATGAATAAATAAGAAAAGCATAGTCAACCCTATAGAAAAATCATCAAAACATTTGAACAGATATTTTACAATAGCGAACATCAAATGGCCAATACATATATGAAAAAGTATTCAACTTGATTTGTTTCTTCCAGCTTCTATTATTATTGCAATTTCTTCTTTTCTATTAAGTATATAACACTTCAGATATCCATCTAAGCATTGCTTTAACTGCATCTCACAACGTTTGAAATGCTATATATGTATATTTTTTTATGAGTACAACATATTTTCTAATTTTTCTTGAGTTCTTCTTTGAAAGAAAAAAGTATCTAGAAATGTTAAAGAAAAAATTATTCAGCAACATTTGTTAAACTATGGTAAGAGAGAGTTCACTCAGGATCATCATGATAGCTATAGGAATCACTATAATGGAATTTTGTAGTCAGGCAAGAGTGGTATTAATTCATGAGCAAGGAGCTGAGTGGGAGTCAGTGGATAGAAAATTACTGAGAAGAGGCATCAGGAGTAAGGGATATCCTAGCTAAACAAATTTATTAAGATATTTGGTGAAGACGGGCCAAACTGATGAGACATCACCTGGGGAATGGTGGAAGATGAGGAACCCAATCTACTATCAGGATGATCAGATAGCTGGGTGAGGGCTTCTTGTTAAACTGATTTAGTAGGGTTCTTTGTACCAGAAAGGATACAGATGGGCCTATTAGGAGGTTAAGGATCCTGACTGAAGTTTGGTCAAGCAGAGAATCTGTCAGAAGTAGGCGCTTTGGGACAAGCAGATGGCATAATGGTTATATTGCTAGACTCCCACACAGTCAACCACAGTTCATCTCCTGGACCTGGTGGCTTAAAACTGACACCAGGCATGCGCATGTGTGCCCAAAATCCCAAGAAGAGAGTGGAGGAGAAGCCATGGTCATTCCCTTTGGGGGTAGTTTCTCACTTTCTGTCTTTCTGGCGAGTTTATGTACCCTATAGCAAAAAAAAAAACAAAAAACAAACCAAAAAAACCCACTCTCTCTCTAAAAAAAAACAGTAGGTACTTTAATTCCAAATTTGGGGATTTTCCAGATATCCTTGTGCTATTTATTTTTAATCTAATCATTGGATCATTGGAAAAGTCATGGCACATTTTTCTGTGAAAAAGTATGTCATGACTTTTCCAGCGACACAATGTATTGAAGTCTAAGAGGATTCTTTATAGGATTTTGATCGATTTTAGCTTCATTGGTAACTATACTCACAGTGATCCTACATTGGCAAAGAATGTTTACCTTTCTGTTCTTGGAGTGTTTTATAAATGTCAGGTTAAGTTTTTTTATAGTGTTTTTTTTAAATATTCTATATCCTTACTGATTTCTGTCCACTTTTTCTGTTGATTACTAAGAGAAGGGTATTAAAATCTCTTTAAATATTTTCAGGTTTTCAAAAACACCTTGTTAGCACAGGTTTAGAGTATCCTTTACCAGAGACTTGTGTATCCCTTTCCTTTAAGATGACCCTCAGGGAAATGCA
The DNA here is from genome assembly GCF_000334495.1 of Tupaia belangeri chinensis. Lineage (NCBI taxonomy): Eukaryota > Metazoa > Chordata > Mammalia > Scandentia > Tupaiidae > Tupaia > Tupaia belangeri. The sequence goes on along the minus strand of NW_006209268.1, from coordinate 566,763 downwards.
AATCAAAACCACAATGAGATACCACATAACCCCAGTCAGCACGCCTAAAATTAAAAAGATAAAAAGTGAGTGTGATGAGGCTGTGGTGAAAAGGGAATTCTGCACTATTGGTTGGAATGGAAATTAGTACAGCCACTCTGGAGAACAGTATGGAGATTTCTCAAATGGCTACAAATAGAACTACCATATGATCCAGCAGTTCCACTACTGGGTATCTACCCAAAGGATAGGAATACACTCAGTCGGAAAATTACTTGCACATCCGTGTTTATTGTGGCATTATTCATAATTGCTAAGATATGGAACCAACCCATATGTCCACAAACAGTTGAATGGATTAAAAAAGTGTGGCACATAAACACTATGGAATACTACTTAGCCATAAAAAACAACAAGACCCTGGCATTTGATAGAAAGTGGACAAACATGGAAGATTTACTGCTAAGCAAAAGCAAGATTATGAAAGAGACATTGTATGTTCCACATAATACATACTGAACGTCCACACTCTATGGCAGAAACTGAAAGACTGGAAAATGTAAAAGCATGGAGAACAATTGTGAATACTATAGACATTGTGGAAGGAGGGTAGAAAATGGGGGAGGGTAATAGAAAAGGAATTAAGGGAAAAAAGAAAGAAGCAAAACATTTAAGGTACACAAAATAGGAGATTATCTGTTGATTACATTTTTAATTATATCTTTAACTGGACTAAATTATGCTGGGAAAATTCATTTTACAAGCTATAATAATAATATACAGTGATTATATGTGAAAAAATTAAAACATAAATAAACAATGGAAAAAGAAATGACCCTTTGTGTTCACTATTGAATGCTTCCAATGTTAAACAGAGATTCTCCTCTCTGACTGGTCACAACTCAAATGCCTCTGAGGGCTGTGTGATCCCTGAGAATGTTTATAGCTCCTGCTCTTCTTTGCCTGGTCTTGTTGTATTTCATACTTTGCGTGTGCAATGAAGTATTCAGCCACAGACTGAGGAGTTCCTGTGCAGATGTCTGTAGCTCCTTCTCATTATAGCTTTTTCCTGTCTGAGTACTGTGTTACACAAATACTAGCAGTTTTAGTTTTCCCCAATTTCAACCTTTTTTTCTATAGCTCATTGAGACCTTTGCATTCTTTTTGGAACACCTTTCCTTGTTTCACTGTCTGGAAAGTACTTCCAGGGAGAAATATGGACTGTCTTTAGAGTCTCTTTGTTTATTTGCTTTTTCTCAGGGAATCAGTTTTGTGCCACCTATGGTCCATGTCTGAATATAGCCATTTCATATAGTTTCTCTGTTATGAAATAGATTTAAATTGTCCTCAAACCATATGATCAGAAACATCAGAAAAACCGAATAGCTTGTCAGACTTACGTGATAGCCAACCTTATTCTGCTCGGGGTGCCAGGGCACTGATTCTGTCTGCCTTCTCCAAATACCCTTTAATATGTGGCTTGATGATGCTTAGTTTGATTCAAGAACATAGTGGTCTCTGATGTCTGTAAGTATTTCTTATGAAAAGTAGGGATTGTCTTGTTATTCCTAAAAGGAACAAACTGTAAGTGTAAATATTTCAAAAGAAGCAAAAAGGAACATTCCCAACAACTGTATCAGTGTGTGCTGCTGGGTTTGTAATTTGAGAGCCAAGAGAAATTGAGATGTTAATCTGCTTTTTCTTTGTGGAGCTGTCTTGATCCAGTCTGTTCCGTGGTATTAGCTAAACAAATCAGGAAGCTAATTCAAATTTGTGTGGCTGAGTGTATATATGTATTTGTCTGTGTTCCTCCTATTAATCTGTATTCCACCTGGGAGGCTGTAATATATGTCACAGGATTCCAGTTTTAAAAAAACCTCATACACGTGTGTATATGTTTACATGAATGAAAAATGAAAGTATACACATCAAGCTGTAAACATTCATTTTTTTCAAGAAGTAGACAGTGAAAAAAAGACTCATTTTTTTTTTTTACTTTGTATACCCTTATATAACTTTAATTATTGTAAGAATTTGGTGGGAGGGACCAGTGAATTGCCTAATGGTTGTATCACTGGACTCCCACGCAGTTGACTGCGGTTCAAATCCTGGACCTGGTGGCTTAAAACTCATATTTGGCCACATGTACATGCATGCCCAAAATCCTGATAAGAGAATGGAGGAGAAGGGATTGCTGTGATTGTTAGCACATGAAAGCTTAGAATCACTGTTTTCCTGGTAAAGCATTTCTTTGATAATTATGTAATTATCATCTTTATCCTTACATTTTTTTCTAAGTGTGTGATATTCATTTTTTAAAAAGTTACTTATCCCATGAGAGAGAGAAATAGAAATACTACTTATTTTCCTTTTGGATTGTTGATGTAAGAAATCTGCTTTTATTTCAGAGTTCTTTAGTTTAGAGATTTTTTTGTTTTGTTTTACTCTTTTCTTTCTGGTTGTCTCTATTTTTTTTATTGATAGTTTTACTGTGATATTTCTAAGTGATTTTATTTGTTTTACTTACAATTTTAGATACTCTCTTATTAATTCATATATTCTTTTCACTTCTCAAATCCTCACCTATTGTGTTTTGACTATTTTCTCTTTCTGCCTGCCATTCTCTCAGTTCTGTCTCGGAATAATTTCTTTTTCTTTTTCTTTTTCTTTCTTTCTTTCTTTTTTTATTTTTTTTGAGAGGTTTTTGCTATCCAGACAGACAGAAAGCGAGAAATCACCCCCCAGAGGGGATGACCACGCTGCAATCCCTTCTCCTTTCTCCTCTTGGAATCTTGGGCACGCACGCACACGCGCCCGGCATGAGTTTTAAGCCACCGGGTCTGGGACGTGAACGGCGGGAGTCCAGCGACATAGCTATGATGCTAACTGCCGGTCCCTTTCTTTTTTTTTGGAGAGGTTTTTGCTATACGGCGTGTGCGCTCGCCAGACAGATAGAGAGAGACAGAGAGACAGAAAGCGAGAAATCACCCCCCAGGGGGGATGGCTGTCTTGGAATAATTTCTATTGAGTGCTTTCTAGAGTACTCATTTCAACACATTTTGTATACTTGCATTATTTCCTTCTCTTAGTCTCCTCGTGGTGTCTTCCACTTAACCACTTTCATTAGCTTTTACTGCATGCTATCTAACCCATTCATTGAACTTTTCAATTATTATTATTATAGTTATTAATTTTCATTGCTTTATTTAGCATTATATATATTATTTGGTTTTTATGTCTTTTTGTGTAATAAATCTCAGTGTATTTATATACGTTTGTGTATGTGCATGTGTGTGTGTATATATATATATATATATGTATGTATATATCACTTTATCTTTTTTAAAAAAATTTTTAAAAACTCTAAATGTAAAAATAATTTGGGGACCTGCCAGTGATATGGTGGTTGAGGGTGGCTGGATCCAACATGGCCTGTGTGGTTTGAGTCCTGGACCTGGGTTAAGAAACACACCAGGTGTGGCCAGACTCTACTTGCCCAACACCTTGGGGTGTCCTACCAGCGTGCCCACAGCTTCCAGAGACATGGAGTTCTACTTCCCAGGAGTGAGCTTTTCTCCCTTGACAGTAGGAGAGCCTGGACGGTGCTGTGATGAGTTAGCCTCCTCCTGCATCAACCCCTGTACCTAGCACAGCATGCTCTACTTCAGCTTATCAGTGAGACTCACTCTGCACTACCACTCATGGCCAGCAGGGGGTTCTGGGCCTCAGCTGACCCAAGTCACCCTCCTCCTGAATCGCCCCAGACTGGCAGCAGAGGTCGCCCACCCGGTGCCTTCTGTCCCAGGAAACTCGGGTTCTTTTTTCTCCCAGTCAGTGCCTTGGCAAGCACAGAGGCTCCTCTTCCTTGGCCTGTACCAGAGAGCATTGCCTGGCCTTGAGCAACTTGCCACCTATCTGGTACTCAGTGCTCTGCTGTGTGTGGCTAGAAAATGCCAATTTTTCATAAGCCTTGGAAAGTGGCCCTGAGTGTCAGTGGAGTGCCCACAGCTCCAGGAAGCTGCAGGTTTTGCTCCAGTCCTTTTTGGGACAAGTCCTCCATTCAGGGAATTAAAATTAAGGAATGTTGTTGTATTGTGATCTCTTTGCCTGAGCTTCCTGAGTAGTTGAGACCACAGGTATGAGCCATCACACTGGCCTTTCCAGGTGGACCAGAACCTGAACTCAGGAACTCAGGCACTCAGGCCTCCCATGTGGGGTCAGCGTGCCAAGCAGCAGTGTCCAGCATATGGTACCATGCTTTTGGAAATCACTGCAGATTGAGCATCCCTAACCCAAAATCTGAAGTGTGAAATATTCTAAGGCCTGAAACCTTTTGAGCACCGACATGAAGTCAGAAGTAGAAAAGTCCACACATGACCTCACGTGCCAAGTGGCAGTCAAAAAGCTGCAATACAGAAGTGTTGTACACAATTTTCTTTGGCTATGTGCAGTAAGTATAGGTAAGATATAAGGTAATTTTTTGTTTAGGCTTGGGTCTCATCCCCAAGATCACTCATGACATACCTGTAAATATTCCAAAACCAAAAAAGCGAACACATAATCCAAAGCATCTTTGGTCTCAAACATTCCAGATCAGGATACTCAGCCTGTATTGTATTTTCTCTCCTGTGAGTTGACTGTTCCAGAAACCTCATATAAGTGAAACAGAACAATATTTGTTCTATTGTTTGTGAAGTTTTTGATATAGGGCGTGTGCATACACCAGAAAGACAGAGAGACAGAAAGTGAGAAATCACCCTCTAGAGGGGATGGCCATGCTGCAATCCCTTCTCCTCCATTCTCCTCTCAGGATCTTGGGAACACACACATATACACATACATGCGCGCGCACGCACGCCCCCGGCATGAGTTTAAGCCACCAGGTCCAGGACTTGAACCACAGTCGATTACATGGGAGTCCAGCAACATAGCCATTACGCTAACTGCTGGTCCCATGCCCAGTTTATTTCACTAAAGCATAAATGATTCTGGATTCAATAAGAAAGGAAGGAAGGAAGGAAGAAAAAAAAAAAAAAAGAAAGTAATGGGGAGGAGGAGGAGAGGGGAGAAAGAAAGAAAGACTCCAGGTATAGGGGAAGATGGGATTGTGACATGGCCATCCCCTCCAGGGAATGCTTTCTAACTTTCTCTCTCTGTGTCTCTCCCTGGCAAGCTCATACATTCTATAGAAAAGTTTTTTGTTTTTGTTTTTTTAATTTGAGTTCTATTATTTTTACTTCTTTATTGTACATTCTTCCATTTTGAGCTGGGCGACATGTAGACTTCCGTTCAGGACTTTGAACTTGTTCATACATTTATTCTTATTTCTAACTCTTTGAGAATTATTTTCTGTGGTGGTTTTTCTTTTGTCCATGTTTTAGTTTTCTTAGGAGCCTTAGAAATGTGTCTGCCTGAATTCTCTGGTATACACTGGCCATTTCCAAGTTTTTGTGTTTCAGTCTAGTCACATTTCTGGAAATGTATATAACTCAATTCTGAATATAGTAATAGAGTCTTAGGATTCTGATCCATGAGGTTGGCTTCAGACTGAGGCTGGAGGATACTTTTTCTTATCTTTTTAAATTATTAGTTTAATTATTAGTTTCTTCTTTGAGTAAGAGAGACAGACACAAACACTCGCAACAGAATCCCCATGGCATGCATTTTATGGTATACACATGCTCAATATGTTGAGTAGTTTCTAAATGTGAGTCTGGAGCCATCCCATGTCCAGTGAGCTTCACGGAGCTTCATGTTACTGCTGCACTACCATCTGGCCTCTGGATGGCTCTTTTTAGTGCAGCCCCAACCAGGTAAGCTCAGATATTAAGGTTCTCATTCAATACATATGGAACTCACAATTCTCTGAAATGATCTCAGTTTTGTCTCTCAGCCCTGTAGGATCTTGAGTTTAAACTTTGATCCCCATTCAAGCTTCAGTTTGAGGACCCTATCCATAGTAGTTGATCCAGGTCACGTACTTATCATGTAGCACAGTTCCATTTTACTGGCAACTGTTCTTTGGCTTTATTTGCCATCTAGAGATTTACTAGCCTTGCTTTCAGAAATCTGTATTAAGATTTTTTTACTATTTTACCTAACATATTTATGTGTTAGAAAATGGTCAAGCAACTCAGTACATGTTTTTTTTTTAAAGCATATAGTCCATCTTTTAAGTGTTTAGCATGTTCATTGATTAAAAAGATAACAGAAGTCATTTACTTAAAATATTTTAGTTTCTAAATTTTCATTAAAAGTCATGTGTAATTTTAACTACACTGTTAGTATAGTTGTGCTTTTATTTTGGTATTCTCTAATTTACATATTTTAAAATATAATTACTGTCTTTGCTGCAATATTCTATAATGTACATTTTTTAAGTTATTGTTTATTGCTTTAATATTTATAGGATGAATCTTCAAGAAGAAGTAGATGAACTTAAAGTACATATATCCATTGATAAGACAACCATACAAGAATTGAATAGATGTATAGTAGAGAAAAGAGAAGGTAAGTGTTTTTTTTTTGAAAAGTAATATTTAACAAAGGCATTTAAAAATCTTTTGTCTTGATGTTTTATTAGCTTCAGTTTCTTTTAAGAATCTTATATCTTTGCTCTCATTTTGAGCACTGTGCTCTTTGATAACACATGAATATTTTCACCTCTCATAAGAAAATAAAAATATTAGGACACTTAAAATTTGGCTCTATAATTTGTTAAACATTATAGAGAGATGTTTGATAAGGGGAAAAGATGTTTTTTTCTATTTCATTTTTATTTTCATTTATGAGAGTAAGAGAGAAAATGAGATGGTTATTTTAACAGAGTCTCCCCATGCCATGATCCTCTTTCCGTAGACTCCTACTTAGTTGTGCACACTATGTCTGTCCTGTTAATGTTGGTTTGAGAACTGACTGCAGGCTGTCATGCATCTCCAACCTTACTTAGTGGTACCCTATCACCTTGCCACAATGCTGGGTGCAGCACTCATTTTTATTATTCATTGATAATGTTTTCCTTAGAGAAAATACTACTGATTGATAAAGTTTTCCTTAGTAAAGATATTACTGATTTTAAATGCTTAATTGTATTTAAGTGAGGATTGTTGTTCTGTTGATAAAGATTAAAGTTGAAAACTTAGGTTGTCCTAAGAATGCAAAGAAAATAATTTGAGTTTTGGACATAGCTGTTGGGGAGCTATGACAACGATATAAATTAAAGGGCTCGGAGTTTTGGACATAGCTGTTGGGGAGCTATGATAACGATTTAAATTAAAGGGTTCACCTATTGGTATATGTGTGTGCATGTGTGTGTGTTTTAGTTACATTATTTATTTATTTATCTATTTATTTATTTTTAATTTGATCAGAGAGAGACAGAGTGAGAGAGAGCAAGGGAAAATGATAAAGCAAGTTGCTAGGTCTGGGATTTGAACCACGGTCAGCCATGTGGTGGTCTAGCGCCCCCAACCACCGCACCACCTGCTGGCCCCTGTTTGATTTTTGGTTTTGATAATTAGGTCTTTGGAGTAGAAACCTACCAGGAAACATATGCTTGTGAGTGCAAAGCTTCTGATAATGTGTGAGACAGTGGTAAAGGACAAGACATTATAGGCGTCTATCTTTCTAATATTTGTTTGTTATTAAGGTTGTGGCTAATGGATTAGAGCATATTAACAGTGTAGCTTTGAAGGATGCTAGAACGACCCAGAAAAGTGCTTTGATTACTATTACCAGAATCTGCTAAGTAGAAGAGATGCATAAGACAAGCTATGGGAGAAGGGACATGAAACTCTCCCATTCCCATCACCTTGATGTGTTCACCAACATGGAAGTTCTCTAAACTTCATCATTTAGTGTTTTTTATGGAGGTTCCATTATGTAGGCATGACTGATTAAATCATTGCCATTAGTGATTAAATCCAGTCTCCAGCCCCTCTCCCTTCTCTAGCCGTCTGGAGGTGGGGCTGAACATTCTAACCCTCTAATCATGGTTGGGTTCTCTGGTCCCTATACTGAAGAGATCTAGGTACAATTGAAAAGGGACTTGTTAGGAACAACAGAAGATATTCCTTTCACTCAGGAAATTGGGTTTTAGAAATTCCCTTACAGGAATTGGGGACAAAAACCAAATATACTCATAAAAACATTTTGGTCAACAGTGGTGCCCCCATAGCAATATAATAGGCTATATCATACCACCTAGGTATATAATGGTTTATACTATCTAGGTTTACATAAATACATTATGTGATGTTCGCACAAAGATGAAATCACTTAACAACATATTTCTCAGAATGCATCTCTGCTTAATGAGAGACTTTCCCCTTCCTATGTGCTTTGCCTATTATCTGTAAAGACTCAGCTAGGTTATTGTCAGCTTTCATGCTAGATCCATTCAAGGGAAAAGTTAAAGACTGATTTTCCTGAGGGTTAATCTGTTACGATAGACTCTAAGAGTAAGTATAATACAGAGACACTTTGGTTCTGTTGTGGCATGATTACAAATCCCCATTGTTAATCCTACAGTTCATTTTTGTGGAGTAGGGATGGTGGTCCAACTTCTGGAACTGCTTCATGCTGAACTGGGGTGCACTAGGGAGTTTGGAATGAAAGTCTTTGACATGGTAGAAGATACATATTTTTTTCCTTGGCCTGTTTTCTCAAAGGCAGAGCAATTAGTGGCAATTATTTTATCTGCTGTAAAAAGGGTTTTTGTTTTTGTTTTTGTTTTTGTTTTTACAAAGTCCACAGTAAAGATAGTAAAAATTAAGCATAATAAGCTTAAGGATCCCACACATACTGATGAACGTGTATTTCCAGGCCTAGAGAATTTAACCTTTTTCTGATGTGGTCTTGAGATAAAGTATCTATAATATTATATGAGCATTCAGTTCACAAGGCAAATTTGGTTTCAACAAAAGAATCAGGCACTCTGGCTCTTACAGGATGCTATGTTGTGCTGTTATGTTGGCCTAAACAACATTACAGAAATGGAAGGAATGGCTCCTGTTGCATTTTACTGATGACTCTTGTCACAGTATTATTCTCCTGTATCAACTCAAAAGTTAATTGAGTCTTTTCTTTTTCTTGATTTTTCAAAAGTTTGTTTCTTTTATGAGAAAGATGGAGTGCTTCAGAAAGAACATTTGCAGTGATGGGGATAATTGTATAGAAAGGAGACACGTTGTACATAATCGAAGGCAGAGGGAAGAAGGACTTGTCCAGTTTGGTGTTTCGCTGTAGTGGCCAGTCGTGTTCCTCATGGGGAGATCTGACCCACTTGTCATGTTGGCTCCTGAGGAACTGCTCTTGTAAGCAGCTCATCAAGAGTTGGACGTCATGTCACCTTGTGGAGAACTGGGAGGAGGAAAAAAGCCACAGGATGGCCCATTCAGTCTTAGGAAGATCTGGATGATTCTGCATAAGCAAAAATGACTTGAAATGTGTATATAGCTCCATCTCTACCAGTCCATCTCCAGCTGACTGAGGGTTGTGTGATGGCCCTTCTCCAAAGCAGGGGTGGAATGTGCTAGTTTCACCACAGAGTTTCTGCTCGTTTTATTTTGGAATCAGCTTATAGATTCCAGGTCCATTTGTATATAACCTTCTTTTGCTTTAAAATTTTTTTCTTTCATATTTAAAGCACTTGTATTAGTCAGTGATGCATGTTCAGCATTATTTGAACCATTCACCATTACAGAAAGAGAAATGCTTATTTGTGTTCTAAATAAAACTGGTGTAGCAAAAAAAAAAAAAAAAAAAAAAGAACATTTGCACACATGCACACAAGAGAGAAAGATACGAATACGGGATCCCCGTTTCCTAGCTCTTTAACTAGTCAGGATCTTGGATGTGTGTATCCAGTTTATTTCATGTCAGCTTGGCATCCAGACCCGTGGTTGGCATCTGACTTCCAGCACTGCAGATCAGAATGCTCCCCTCTGAAACCACATCTGGCTTATTTCCCTTTCTTAATTTTCCAAATTGATATAATCACAAACATAAAGTTTGTGTAGGAAGCATCATATTAGGGTCAGAAAAAAATATTGGTAATAGATGTCTTAAATAATTTGTTAAAGTAGTTAAAATAATCAAAAAGGACAATAAAACAGTAGAAAGTTGCATAAAAATTTAATTCATTGGTTAATGTAAGCCAGGAGGACTAAAAGAAAAGGAAAAATAGAAAATAGAGTAAGTTTAAGTTATTGTGAATAAGCAAAATTAAAAGTTAAAAAGAAATAGAAGAAAAGGGAAAGACAAGAAATTCTGGAAAAAATATAAATAAGGATGAATTTTTAAAGGAGTAAATGAAAGTAAAACATTTAAAACTAAAACATTAAAAATCTGGGAGGAGGGTGAGAGATGGCAGAAGGTGAGAGGGAATCAAGGATGGGGAAAAAAGCAAAATATACAGGAAACAAGAAATGGAAAATTATTTGTTGATGATAACACATATGTTGATATGTTTGATTGAGCCAATATACAGTGTATTTTGGATGGAAAATCTCATTTTGTATGCTGTAATGATGTACATTGAATGAATGTAAATAAATAAATTTAAATAAAAAAAAAGAAAACTAAGAAAAAATTAAAATAAATCCCCAGGCCTACTGTCGTGGCACACACTGCTGAGATGCTGTGCTCTATAGGGTGGGACCACATTGAGGCCAGAGTTCCATTGCCAGTCTAATCAAATGGCCTGACGCCTTGGCAGGCAACCATAGTCCCAGCAAATAGCGGTGGCAGGGGATTAGATACTTGGATCTGGACTGGGTAACATAGTAAGACCCTGTCTGAGGGAACTGGGCATGGTGGTATGTGCCTGTGGTCCTAGCCATCTGGGAGGCTGAGACTAAAGGATTGTGATAAAGTGAGACATTATTTAGAAACAAAACAAAACAGTGAAATAAGGCTAGTTCTGTGGCACAGGGGTAATGTGCTACTCAAGAGAGCACACAGCCACCACAGTTTGGATCCTCAGACCTGTCAGAGTGAAATATGCTGGACACTGGTGTCCCCGATCTAATGGGCTAGAGGAAGAAGAGTACAGTCTTGTTGGAACCTGTGAAGAGTACTTCTCCCTCTCTGTCTTTCACTCTCATGTGTCCACATGGTCTATCATAAATAACGAAAAATATTTAAATTAAATAATAAAATAAATCTCTAGTAAGTGGGACCAGCAATTAGTGTAATGACTATGTCGACGGACTCCCATGTAGTCGACTGCGGTTCGAGTCCCGGACCCAATGGCTTAAAACTCATGCCGGGCGTGTGTGTGTGTGTCCAAGATCCTGAGAGGAGAATGGAGGAAAAGGGATTGCGGCATGGCCATCCCCTCTGGGGGGTGATTTCTCGCTTTCTGTCTTTCTGTCTCTCTGTCTTTCTGGCAAGCACATGCACCCTATAGCAAAAAAATAAAAAAATAAATAAATAAAAATAAAAACCCTCTCCAATAACAACAACCACAGAAAATCTCTAGTAAGTGATGTACACACTTATACATCCTCCATAGGAAAAACAAGTAAAAGTCCTTATTTCTGACCAGATCTTCTTGGTTCATTTCTCAAATCTTGAAATCCTTGAAGAGGAGAGACTGAGAACTGTGAAATTATTCCTCTCAATGTCCTGGGCCTAACTATTTGAGTATTCTATCTAAAACCTGTGTAAGTAAGCAACAAACTTGTCATCGGACTACCCAGGTAAACATAGTTAACCAGTCTACCAGTGGGCTTTGCACATACCCAGGAGCAAAACAGCAGCAAATTCATTTTAAAATCAATCTTAAACTTTTATTTTATTGGAGTTATTTAGCTGTTTTTAGACTCTATGCCCTTTGAATATAGAACTATTATCTTTTATTTAAGACTAAATATTTCACTCAGAACGATTGCAGATATTTAAATGACTAGAAAAGATGAATTGTATTTGCATATTATTTCTGTATTGCTGAAAGAGTCTTGTAAATGAATTCAGCATCCCGGTGTTAAGGGACTAGAAAAAGAAGCTTGGGAACTGATAGATTATTATCAAGGTAAAGGTACTTATTCCCCAGGTGGTAAAATCTACCTATTCTAGCTTTTATTATCCTTAGGATAGTGTTCTATTTATTTCATGAGTACAGAAGTTTTAATTGGGTATGTCATGTTTCAAAGACAAAAGAAATGCCTAATTCACTCTAACAAACTTGTTAGTCACTGTTTATACCAAGAGGATTTCTACTCTACAGAGAATAATATTGTTTTCTTTTTCCTTTGTTGATAAATCAAAGTTTTACACTGACCTACAGCAGCTGAGCATACTTTAAAGCAAAATCATCTCAGGCTAATACAGATATGTATTCTTTTAACTTTATGTATTCTTTTTGCCCCCCTTTTTCATTCTTTTGGAAACATTATTTCAGAAATAATTTAGTTAGAAAATGTTAGTTAAATTTGTCACAGTAATTTAAATGATTAGAAAAAAATTTATAGGTTTTGGTATATTTCAATTTTAATAATATTAACTGGTTTTCTGATTCTTTTTTCTCTTTCAAGTTGGTAAATTACATATAGATTTTTGCTTGATTGAAGATTTTGGTAGTCAAATGCATAGCCAGTGTAAAAATGATTGATAGAAACAGCTTCTCCCATATACCTTGGTTCCTATTTGTTATGAAATCACAGTTTTTCTAGAAAATGTTATTTTTGATGATATACTCTACCCAGTGCATGATCTTTCACTTGAAAAAAAGGTGTTGGTGTGTGTGTGTGGGGGGGGTGTTACAGTTTTAGTCCATCCTAATTCTGTTACTGTTTGCTTTGTTCAGCAATCACTCTGATCCTCCTGGCAGGGTACAAGATCCAGAGAACAAAACTAGTAGTGACTGTAGATAAAAAGGCAATGAATTCTGCTTTTAAGGCAAAAGGGGAATAGTCTACAAAGGAATGAAAATAGGAACAAAAGTATAGCATTGTTAACCTGCAGATCTATTGTACTATTGAAAAATCTTACACTGCAGAAAAAAATGTGACACTACAAAGATACATAATTATGTGACTGAAAATCTTGAAAAGACGTCACTGTTTAGTTACTGACCAAACACTTGAGAAGAAAATAGATTAGATTATCCACACTTGAAAAATCATGAACCGCTTTTCTTTAACAATGATAGGGCAGTGTTTCAGCAGCATATGAGGTATCATAATACATTATTTATTCTCTACCAGAACAACTCTTTAGATACGATGAAGATGATGGGGTCAAGAAGAGTACTCCAGAGAAGAATGGGAAAGAAATGTTGGAGCAGACATTACAGAAGGTAGTCTAATCTTTAAGTTATTGAGCTGAGCAAGTTAAATCTGAATTTTAACATAAAGAATTATATTTTAAAACGAAGGTTCATGAACTTAAACCTTGTGTGAATCCTTACTTTAAATTCATAATTCAAAATCATTGGCTTGCCAAAATGAGGTAAAAAAAATCAATGTTAGTAAAATAAATGTGTAAACACTTGTGCTTCCATTGACATAGATTAAAAATATTTTCAGAGATGAAATAGAATGAAAATAATAGGAATTATTAAAAATTAGACTATATGTCATTATTAGTTCTAACTTAGCAGTTTAAGTTTAAAAAGAATCATGATGAGACTATGCCACACTTTAACAAACAGATATACTGTATTGGAACTGAAAAACTTAGGATGGTTGTATTTCTACCACATTTTAACCTTGAAAATATGTATGACATCTCATTTTAGATACAAGTTCATACTCATATGATAGCTTTTTATGTTTTAATAAAAACATGCAAATAAATCCCAGAGTAACAATATAGCATCATTGATAGTAAAATAAGTTTTAAAATGATTATCTTTATAATTTTATTCTTAACATATTTGTATATAAATCCATTGTTATCCAGTTCAGTTAAGTGGACCAGTTTGTAATAACACTTTCTGTTGTTATAAAGATGCTTTTTTTTTTTTTTAATTGCCAAAGGTGTGGGTACTTGCCAGAGAGAGATAGAAGGAAAAAAAGCACCCCCAGTGAGGTGTCATCATGCTGCAATCCCTGCTCCTTCATTTCTCCATCTTGTTGGGATTTGGGGCATGCATACACATGTGCCTAGTATGTTTTTTGAACCATGGTTGGCCATGTGGGATCTGGCTCCCTTTATCAGTAGGCCATAAAACTAGCCCTTTAAAGAGTTTAGTCTTATGATTGTCGTTTGGCTACGATGACTTGGTTTTATTCTTTATAAATTTTTAATACTTAGAACTGAAAATGCGAGATATATAAACAAAATATTAATATTGCTACTTTTATCTTGCATCTGCAGATTTAATTATAGAAAATCTAGTGATGTATAGCAAATGGGATTTCTTATACTTCTTTGTTTTTTGAGAGATTTTTGCCATAGGGTGCATGTGCTCGCCAGAAAGATAGAGACGGATTGTGAGAAACCACTTCTCAGGTGGAGTGACCATGTCACAATCCTCTCTCCTCTACTCTCCTCTTGGGACCCTGGGCATGTACACACACATGCCCAGCATGAGCCTCAAGTTACCAGGTCTGGGACCCAAACCGCAGTTGGCCATGTGGAAGCCCAGTGTCCCAGCCACTATACCACTCGCTGGCCCCGAGATTCCTTATACTTCTAATACTTGCCATCCATTCAGGTAACAAAGATTGTCATCTCATTATTAAGTGACACATCTGGTTAACATAATTACAGAATAAGAAATAAGAAATATTCATTTATCTTAAGGTAAAATGAGTAAGATAATCTATATATTACTAGCTGGAATTTCATATAGTTTATACTTGCTTATCATCTTTATTTCAGAACAGTATTTTTTGTTTGCTAAGTTTTATTTAATTTTTATTTCTGTGGATATGCTATCTACTGTCTAGATTATAAGCCTTCAAGAAATTTATTATCTCACTCCAACCACCATAAGTGATTACCATATGGATCCAGAAATTCATCTGAAGACCTGTAAAAAACAACACAAATTATTTTTATTAAACTGTATGGCACATTAAGCAAATGAACTTGTCATTTTTTTAAAAAGTTTCTTTATCTTTGTTTTTCTTTCATGAGATACAGAATGGGGGTTGGGGGCATGAGTATCCCCACTGAGTTGTATGCCATGACCCCTCTCCATGCCTGTACCAACCATCCAGGATCACAGACCTGCACATGTAACTCAAGAGTATAAAAGGAAAGGTTGACCTGGAAACCAAACCCTGATTTGCATATGGCCTCTAGCATTGCAGGACATTGTGCTACTACTATACCACCACTGTCTGGGCCTGTCATTAATTTTATATTACCTAATGCAGTTTTCTTAGTCATAATTTAATTCTGCATGGTTGTGTTTCCTTATTTTAAAAAAACATATATGAAACTCATTGAAGGTAGATTTAAAAAACAGTAACAAGATGAAAATAATATTTGTATATAGTAGAAATGAAGCATATATGCAAATTATTTAAAAATAATGTATTAACATTTCATATAGTTATTGTTGAATTTTGTCTCCCCAAAATTTCTGTATTAAAGTCCTAATCTCTGGTATCTCAAAACGTGGCTGTTTTCAGAGATAGGGTCTTTGAAGAGGTATTTAAGTTAAAATGAGGTTACTAGAATGGGCCTTAAGTTAATAACTAGTGTCTTTATGAAAAGGAAATTAGGACACAGACAGAAGGAAGAACAGGTAAACATAGAGAAAAAATGTTGCCATCCACAAGCCAAAGAGAGGTTTCAGAAGAAACCAGCCCTGAAGGTCCCTTGATCTTTGATTTCTAAAGTAAAGAACTATGGGGAATTTCTGTTTTTAAGTCATCCACTCTCTTATTTTGTTATGGGAGTCCTACAAAACTGATATAGAAGGAAACTTGAAAAAGTTTATAGAAAAACAAAATTGAAATACAAATTTATTTTGGTGCAAAAAAATTTGAAATCCCTGTGTAGTTTTTTTCATAATACATATTTTCCATGATTTTTTTTTAAATCCCTTTTTTACCCTTTACAGTATCAGTGGTTATATTTCAATCTTGAAAAGAGCCATCTATTAAGTAATCATTTTAAATATTTTGTACTGAAAGAAAAGTATGCACTTGAGCTGATATTACAACAAACCAACCAATGATTTTTCATTCCTTTTTTTTGGTTTTCTATTTCTTTGTTTTTGTTTTTGGTAGAATGTGCATGTGCTTGCAGGAGAAAGACAGGAGTGAGAAAGGGAAAGTGAGAAAGCAACCCCTGTGGGGGATAGTCACAGCACCATCCGTTCTCCATTTGTCTTTTTTCAATTTTGAGTACACACACACACACACACACACACACACACACATACACACAGTATATTTTTCAAGCCTTCAGGTCCAGGACTCCAACCATGTTGTCAGCCATGTGGGATCCAGCTGCCTTAACCACATACCACCAGCTGGCCCAGTCCCTCAGACTTTCATCCTCAAGTACTGTATACTATGTTGAGATTTGCCTTTTTGTTGTTGAAGGCTTAAAATCAGTTTAACATTTTTGAGAGTAAACCATGAATAACATTTTAATAATTGCTGTACACTCTTCAAAATTTTAGAAGTCTCAGGAACCAGCAGTTAGCGTAATGGCTCCACTGGACTCCCATGTAGTCGACCGCGGTTCACGTCCCGGACCCGGTGGCTTAAAACTCATGCCGGGCGTGTGTGCGTGCATGCCCAAGATCCCGAGAGGAGAATAGAGGAGAAGGGATTGTGGTATGACCATCCCCCCGGGGGGTGATTTCTTGCTTTCTCTCTCTCTGTCTCTCTCTGGCTGGCTGGCGAGCGCACGTGCCCTATAGCGAAAACCTCTCAAAAAAAAAAAAATTAGAAGTCTCTATCTTGTTATTTGTTATCCATTTTAAACTTAAACATAAATAATTTTAATCAGTTTTCATGATTAAATGTAGATTCACATTAGGCAGTTTACAGACTTTACAACCCCAGATATTTTTCACTGGTATGTGTAAAAGTAGACAGTACTAACTACTTGCCTATTAGAAGAGTCACAGCCAATATTCCTGTAACAAATGTCAGGTTAATAGGGGCAGGCATAATAATTTATTTAATCAAAGTTTTACATGACATGGGTACATTCAGATATTAAGACCCAAAGACCCAGGAAAAACTATTTTTATGGTTAGGTGATGAAGAATGGATAGTCAGATAGAAATGTGATTGCTCAAAAGAATATGATCTTGTACGCCCTGGGCTCAGATTCTTCTTGGCCTCTCTGTGTGGCATTCCTTCTTCTGGGTATAGGGCATGACCGCTCTGAAATAGGTCGTCAAGGGAGAAAGGAGAAGGGAGAGAGTGAGCTCTGTGGCTTGTTTGGTGGGAGAGCAATTCTACAATAGTTCAGTTACCTGCCATGGTGAAAAGGAGTTCTGATTTCAATGACTCACTTCTGGATAAAAAAGAGAGATGGGAGACACAGGGCAGGAGATTAGAGAGACCTTGTTTCTGAGGACCTTTCAGTGTCTTTTAGTCGAAAGTGCTCAGCAAAACAAGGTGTGCCATAAGCTGGGTTTTGTGTTCTGAGCCCCAACATATGTAAAATCTTTATGAATTGTTCTCAAACTCAAATGGCTTTTAGTCAAAAGAAAAACACAATGCTAAGCTCCAGATTCAAAATTTCAAATTTAAGATATTTTTGCTTCATTTGTTCATAATATTTTACGAGTGGTTGATTCCTTTATGAAAGAGAGAAAGTGGGGATAAAGGAGGGAGAGAGGCATGGATAGGTATTTAATTGCCTAAGGGCATGTGCACTCACCAGAGAGGGAGGGAGAAAGAGGCAGAGAAAGCACTCTCCCAACTATATCATGCTGTAATCCTTTTCCCTCTATTTTTCCATATTGTCCAACTTTTCGCCTGTTTTTCAAGCTGTTGGGGCTGGGATTTAAACAGTAGGTGGCCTTAACCACTGGCTCCTTTAATGCTAAGCTTGGGGCCGGTCCAAGAGATAGGTATTCCTGACAGGATCTGGGTATATTTTAATCCTCCCACCCAGTTTTCAAGTTCGTTAGGATTATAGGCAGCCATGGTGAGTGCGTTCAGACTGGCCTGGGGACTGAACCCAAGCCTCTGATGTTAGTGGTCTGATGACCACTGCTAATAGGTCAACATGTGTTCTGATAATTAAAAGTATAAAGTTTATTTAATGGCTAATTCAGAATATTCTGAACAAGTAATTGTGTTTTAGTTCAAGCAATTTGTTAGGTAGCTGCTAAGATTAATATAATAATAATAGATATAAAAATGATGACAATGATAATAAATTGTTTAGTACTTACTAATCTGCCAGGAATAATGGCTTATAATTATATTCAATAAAACAAACCTATTAGATAGATATTATTATTTTTATTTCACAAATGAGTAAATTAAAAGTAAAATAGATGAAATATTTTGCCACTTAACCTTTTCCTTGAATGTTTTGAGCCCCTCCACCACCACCCCCATAGTCTGGTATAAAATTTTTCATATGCCTTTACTCCAGATCAAGAATAGGACTTATAAGGATATGAACCCAATAGTTGGTGAGTATATCATACTGCTGAATAAAAATAATTAAAATTATGTGAGATTCTTCATATTGTATTTGTAAATATTTATGCTCAGGGATAGGATAGTCAATCAGTAAATGGTAAACTAAATTAAAGAGGTTAAACTCACATGAAGAATAGCAGATATGGAAGGATAGGTAAATCAGAGATGACTACATGTTTAGAAAACAGCTTATATCATCACCATCATAAATAAGGTTCAGTAAACTAGAAAGTTCTGAGAATGTGTATGTTGGGGTCTTCAACAAGTAGATGGAAAATGCATATTGTAAAAACACTAAGCATTTTGGGGCCAGCATATAGCATGGGTTTAAGGCATGGGACTCCCACATGGCTGAACACAGTTCGAGTCCCAGATTTGGCAGCCTAAAAATCTCATTAGGTGCATGTGTTTATGTGCCCAAAATCCTAAGAGGAAACTGGAGGAGAAGGAATTTTGGCATGTCCATCTCCCCTAGGGGGAGTGATTTCTCACTTTCCTTCTCTCTATCTGGTAGGCACACATGCCCTATGGGGGGAAAATCTTTTTAAAAACAACAAAACACACTAAGCTTAAAAGGATATTTTTTTTTTTTTTGTACACACAAAAATTTGTGCTTTAATTTCTTTTTTTTTACAAACCTTTTGGAATTCCTTTGTACAAGTTCTATCTTGTACATTTCTGATATATTATTATTATTATTTAAAATCATTGCTTGTTTCCTTGGTCTTTTCAGGCTGCTAAAACAAAATACCAGTAAACAGCAAAAATTTAAATTTGTTTCTCATAGTTCTAGAGGCTTGAAAGGCCAAGATCAAGATGCCCTCAGATTTGATATCTAGTAAGGCCTGCTTTCTGGTCATAGGTGATGCCATCTATCTCTGTCTTCTCATGGCAGAGGGAACTAGCTAGCTCTGTGGAGTCTCTCTTTTTTTTTGGGGGGGGAGGAGAGGTTTTCGCTATAGGGCGCGTGCGCTCACCAGACAGAGACATAGAGACAGAAAGTGAGAAATCACCCCCCAGGGAGGATGGTCACGCCACAATCCCTTCTCCTCCATTCTCCTCTCAGGATCTTGGGCACGCACGCACACACGCCCGGCGTGAGTTTTAAGCCACTGGGTCCGGGACGCAAACCACAGTCGACTACGTGGGAGTCCAATGACATAGCCATTACGCTAACTGCTGGTTCCCATGGAGTCTCTCTTATAAAGGCACTGATGTCTTCAAGAGGGCCTCTCAGTGGGCTAATTACCTCCCAAAGATCCTACCTCCTAATACCATGACATTGGTGATTAGGTTTCCATTTATGAATTTGGGAGTCACTAGCATTAATATCATTGCAGTTGTCAACACATTATATTTCTCCTTGAAGAATTTTGTTTTAGAAGTAAATATGAGTCTGAGACCAGCAGGTGGCATAGGGTTAAGACACTGGACTCTCATGTGGTTTTTGGCAGTTTGAGTCTTGAACTCTGCAGCTTCTTGAAATTCATACTTGGCACATGTGCATGCATGCCCAAAATCCTAAGAGAAGAATGAAGTAGTAGGGATTGCAGCCTGGCTATCCCCTGGAGGGGGTGATTTTTCACTTTATGTCTCTCTCTACCTCTCCAGTGAGCACATGCACCCTATAGCAAAAATCTCTCTCTTAAATAAAAAGTAAATATCAGGACCAGCAGGTGGTAAAGTGGTTAAGGTGCTGGACTCCCACATTGCTGGGCAAATGTGGTTCAAGTCCCAGACCTAGTGACTTGCTTTCTCACTCTCCTGTCTCTCTTTCTCCCCCACTCCTTTAAAAAAAAGTATATATGAGCCTGTATAGTTATTCAGTCATTTAGATTTCTTGCTTGCCTTTAGTTTTATATTCTAGTTCTTTGATTTCTTGGTTGTCTTTAGTTTTTTACTCCAGGTCTTTGTTTATTTTCCATATATATCTGGGTACACTTCTTATATGGCTTGTAGAATGGTGAGAGAGGCCCAAAATTCTGATCTTGAATCCCAGTTCAAATCAAGAAAAGTTTACTTCTATGTGTAAAGTATTTAGGATGTCTCCCTTTTCTTCTGGAAATACAATTATTGGTTCCACTTCCCTCTTTTTTTTTTTTTTTTGGAGAGGTTTTTGCTATAGGGTACATGCTCTCACCAGTAAGACAGAGAGAGACAGAGAGATGGAAAGTGAGAAATCACCCCCCACCCTCACCCCAGGGGGATGGCCATGCTGCAATCCCTTCTCCACCATTCTCTTCTCGGAATCTTGGGCATGCACGCACACACACGCACCTGGCATGAGTTTAAGCCACCGAGTCCGGGACTCGAATCACAGTCGGCTACATGGGAATCCAGCGACAGCCATTACACTAACTGCTGCCCCTCCACCCCATGTTTTTGATGATCAAAAGAGATCATGTTGATGAAAATATTTTGTAAAGGGAACCAGCAGTTAGCATAATGGCTATGTCGCTGGACTCCCACGTAGTCAACCGCGGTTTGTGTCCCGGACCCAGTGGCTTAAAACTCACGCTGGGCGCATGTGCATGCGTGCCCAAGATCCTGAGAGGAGAATGGAGGAGAAGGGATTGCGGCGTGACCATCCCCCCTGGGGGTTGATTTCTCGCTTTCTGTCTCTGTGTCTCTCTCTGTCTGTCTGGCGAGCACACGCACCCTATAGCGAAAACCTCTCCAAAAAAAAATATATATTTTGTAAATAGTAAAATGTACTCTGCAGACTGTAGCACCTGTCATCAATTTTGTAAGCTCTAAGTAAATTCCTCTATGAAATTTTTGTACCTATAAGTTAGAATTAATTGCTCTTTCCTTTTTGTTCAGACTTATGGCATTTAGATCATAGTCTTTATTAGGTTTATATATATATGAATGTCTGGCTTTTAACATAGATTTTCAAATTCCTTAGGGTCAGGAAGTATATGTTACCCTTGGTATGTACTACAATATGAAAATTGTTTATTGAAATAAATGGGGGAAATTTTCATTTATATGAAACCTTTAAATTGTCATTTTAAATTATTAACTTTTTTTTGCTAAAATTTTCCATTTTTGTATAAAATAAGGACTTTGTGACTATGACAGTTACATTTTTCTAATTTAGAAATAAAGCAGTCTTAGTGTATTATTTTACAGACATCAGTTTTTCCTGACTGTTCAGTGATGATGAAAATATTATGTATTAATACAGTTTCTCTGCGTGTGTCTTTTTAAACTTTTTGTGTAAATTATTTTTCTCTAAAAATATATGCCCAAGAATAGTATTTATAGCTAAAGCAGTTAGGAGCTCAGAAAACTCTACACTTTATTAACACATTTAGTTCTGTGTCACTTTATATAGAATTTTAGAATTATAGAATTCTTTTTACCTTCTGTCTATTATTCAACAGATGTATTATTGCATTATTGAATGTATTCATCTACACCACCTTAGAACTATTTAGAAATTAAATGCTTTAGATTTATTTTGTCCTTGTGCTAAATATAACTTTTCTTTCATAAGTTAGAAATGTTAATAAAAATACAGTACACTATGGTTTTGATTTTAAAAGAATAAATTAAACTCTTCTGTTTAGGTCATTGAGTTGGAAAATCGGCTAAAATCTTTTGAGAAAAGATCAAGAAAATTAAAAGTAATGAATAAAAAATTAATGAAAGAAAATGATTTCCTGAATTCCCTCTTAAAAGAGCAGCAAGAAGATGCAGAGACCAGAGAAAAAGAGCTAGAACAGCTACGAAAGGGAAGTAAAAGTGTAGAAAAAGACAGAACTGAACTTCAAGTAAAAATCAATGAGCTGGAAGGAGAAGTCACTTCCCTAAGGAGACAGGTGGCAGAAACAAATGCATTGAGAAACGAAAATGAAGAGCTGGTGAAGCCAGTGGAGAAACCACTCCATTCAGCAGACAAAGCCAAATCTGAGATGGCTATCACGGAAGTGAAACCTGGACAGTATGATTGTAAAACAACTACTACCAAGGTTAAATTCAAAGCTGCCAAGAGAAAGTGCTCTGTGGGTAGTCACCACACTGTTCTCAATCACTCCATCAAGGTTATGAGTAATGTGTTTGAGAACCTCAGCAAGGACGGCTGGGAGGATGTGAGTGAAAGCAGGTAAGGCCCTCATTAACTTAGCTCTGTGGTGGGGACACTGTGCATATGTAAAGCACTGGCAAATGGAGATTGAATTTCAACTACTGTCGATTTGGTATTCAGAAAAAATACTGTCAGATCCTTTGAAATATCTTGGGAGGTCTTGTTCTGAGCTTATTGACTGAAATTTGCATGCAAAATTAGCCACAACTGCATGAGTATTTGAATAGGTGCCAGGAAACCCAAAAGAAGGCAATGCTTGATTTCTTCCAGTGATGCTATTTTCATGCAGTCATGAGGCTTGAAATTGACAGTTTGGCAGGTTGATTTAATTTGCTGGCCCTTTGCATATTCACCACTGACAGCTAAGGATTCCCAGGCAAGCCTACTAAGTCGGTTTAGTTATCTTGTGACATGCCAACCTGGGAGGAGAAACATTTTTCCCCCTTAATTTAGTTAGATAAATTTTGAATGACCCATTTCAGCTTGTTACCAGATGTCTACAAGCTGTTTAACATCCTTTAAATTAAGAACCATCTTCACTAATTATTTCATGTATGTATTATGCAAAGTCATTGTATTAACTTTAATTGAATGGTGGTTAAAAATTAGTTCTTTAAAGTTATAGCTCTACAGATTCCTAGTTTTAAGTTATATAACCCCTAGTGAATAGCAACAGGAGAATACTAAACATCTATAATATTTCTTTCCTTAACCCCGGCTATACATTCGTATATGCATTTGAAACATGTTACTAACACCACAAAGACAAATGAATGATAGAAAACCTCATTTTTATATGTAGACAGTAGAGAAGTTTAGTGTTGTCATAATTGCTAACAGTTTGTCTGGTTAAAAACTGCCCTGTTGGGGCCCACAGGTGGTGTGGTGGGATAAGTGCACTGGACTCCCATATGGCTGACTGCCATTCGAGTTCTGGACCGGTTGGCTTGCTTTCTCAATTACCCTTTCTCTCTGTCTCTATATATCTCTAGTCAAATTAAAATAATAATAATAACAAATGGAATTAAATTAATAATTTTTTAAAAATATGCCTTGTTTATAATGACATATACTTCCTTTTATTTTTTTTAGTGTTTTGTTTTTAAATTCCCAAGAGTGGTTCTATTTTAGATTTACAAAGTCTCTCAATAGTTTTCTTTTTAAATTAAAGTTTATTTATGGATTTCCATGATGAAGAGAGAGACATACTCAATGAGGTTTTCATGCCATAGTCCTCCCCAGGCTTAGCCAGACCAGATCAGACATATGCTGAGTTCACTCAGGTAGGTCCTGGGATGCGAACCCAGTATGTTTCCTGTGAGTACAGTGTCACCACTGTGCTACCTCCTGGCCACTGAATAGCTTTTTTAATTACAAAGAACTGAAAGTTATCTTAAAATATGGTTCCCCAACTTGTTTGTATATTGGAATCACCTGGAGGTCTCACAAAAATTCCAAAGCTCATGCCACATCCCAGCCCAATTAAAATAGAACATTTTCGGCAGAATACAGGCTTCACTAGCTCTGGAAGCTACTGTTTTAATTGATCATCAGCCCAAGCTCCTTGTCCTCACACAGGTAAAGAAACTCAAAAAATAAATTTATGAATATAAAGCCAGAGGACCAAATCTCATTTCCATTTCCTTGTTATCTTTTCCCAGGTTCCTCTTCCCTTCTCTCAAAAGCAATGAGAGAAAATCTTACTTAAAACCCACTAAACGTTTATCTATATGTTCAAGGAAATTCTAGTTTCAGTTGCTAATTATATCTCAGCCACCTGGTATTGCCATACCATTTAAATATGGTGGTGAAATTTACTTATGTGCAAGTGTGTAGATATGACTACATGACAGGATTCAATTTCATTCTATTAGTGGATGTATACAAGGTCACATATTTGGAGAGATGTATCACACAGTATCTTTTACTATTTAGAATTGTCATTTAAGTTATGTAGCAGTGGAGCATAATTTTATACTGTGAGGATTAAGAGTTAACATTTCCTGCCTGACTTGAACACTCTCAGGAATCACTCAGCTGCAAAGAATTGTCAAGTAGTTCAAAATTCTGTAGTGGAACTTCAGGGATTTCAGATTTTATTTCTCTTAAGTTTTTATAGTCTGAAATATAGGAAAATTTCTTGGATGCTGAGAAAAATAGAACTTAGTCCTATGTATATAACATTATATTATATAATTATCACTTTATTAATATTTATGTTCCATAGTTGCATAGCATTTACAAAAGCAGGCCTGCTTAGTGATAATCAAAAGTTTTTTATACCTTCAAAAAGAAAAACAATTTTAATATCCTTAGCAAATTAAAGAAGGAGAGAAGTGAAATATATGGAGAAAAGCACAGAAGTAAGAATTTTTAAGAAGATTATAAAGGGTGGCAGAATGTGCCACCTCCAAATACACTCACTTGGTAAAGAACTATTCTGGGCTGCAGACAATTGAGAACAAGCAGAAAAGAGAAGCTCTCTGCCCTTTCTATAAAAGCATAACATAATTTTATAAATATGTTTCTTCTCCCCTCTCTACCAGGAAAGATGAAAGCTAATCATTGAAGGGAATTTAGTTAGACCTTAATCAATCAGCATAGGCATACCCCAGAAGAATCTATATGACAAACTTTATTAACTAGCCTTGATCTACTATTAGTATCCCATGTATGTGCCTTCCCCAAATTTGCTGATCCTTGGGATTCAAGGTTTTTTCCTCTTGTCACTTAAATAAAAATTTATTGCTATTGGTGAAGATGCTATATAAGATGCCATTCTAAGCTACATCTTTAAGTTACTCACTTTGGGTACTTCCATGTGTTACATTTGAGATACACATGCTAATAAACTTTTTTGATTTTCTTTTGTTTATCTGTCTTTTGTTACTAGGCCCCAGTTGAGAATTTTAGAAGAGTAAAGGGAAATTCTTTTGTTTTCCATCTTCACAATTACAATTCTTACCTCCATTTTCTATTATTATTATTATTAAATTCTTTCTTCAAAAAGAATTGCTTTTGAAGAATTTCTTGTTGCTTTTACAAAACATGTAAACATTCATGATTCTATGCCTTTATTCTAACCAACATTTCATCTTTATCGGCACATTTTATTGTCATTCAAAATTATTGTTAAAAGACATTAATAATCTTTGAAATCATTTTTGTTTGTTTCTGAAATATCATGCCATTTGGATCCTTTGAAAGTTTTCAGTCTTAGTCCTAAAGCTCTTTTCATCTTTCTTCCATTTTCACTTATAAAGCAGTATATTCACTTTACCACCATTTGTAAACAACTGATTCCAACTGAAGTTCCTTTCATCCCTCATCATCCTTCTTAAATAATTCTTTTCACTGTCACCACCACATTGGCACACCCAAAGGTCCTCATCCTTGACTGCTCAACAGTATTTGACACAGTTAGTTTCACTTCCTCTATTTATACTTTATCATCTTATTCTTTATTTTCTCCTTTTCACTGACATTTAACCTCAGTGCCATTTGTTGGTTTTGAGCCTTCCCCCCATCTCTTAGTGTAAAAGAGTATCAGTCTTTGGGTGTCTTTGTCCTTTTTGGACTCAATCCTTTGTGATCTTGTACCATTTAAATCTTTACCAACTATGTGCCAGCTATCCCCAAATTTTTATTTCCTGTTTAGGCTTCACTCCTGAATTTTATACTTGTAAAGTTAACTATCAATGCAGCATCATAACTTGGTTATCTTATTGCCTAATCTATATTCCTGCCCTTCACTCTACAAAACCTGTTTCAGCTGCTTTGTTCCTTTTCCTAACAAATGATAATTCTATTCTTACCATTGCTCTGTCCAAAATCTTGGAATTATCTTGATTTCAGTCTTTCACTGCCCACATCCAATCTGTTAAGAAATCCTGGTGGATTTCTTCAAGTATTCAGAATCTGACCACTTCTCATCATTTCTATTGTTATTACCTTATAGCTATCATTATTACTGCCTGGATTACTACCAAAAGTGCCCTAATATCACTGCCTTCAACCTTTTCTTTAGTCCCTCTTTACTGTGTTCTGCCCACAAGGAACAGTGTTTTGCTCCTTGCCAGGGGGACCTTCTGCCTCAGGAATTTTAGTTGATCCTGACTTCTGCCTGGGATGCATTTTCCCAGACATCTATACAGCTAACTTTCCGTAAACCGTTGCTCCAATGTTACTAGTAGGCAGTGTTTATCAAATTGCAACCTGTTCTCATTTCAGGAAGAGAAAGAATCTGTTCTCTTACGTATTCTGGATTTTGGCCTCTTGTTCTGCTTATTTTTTCCCTCCAGGGGCAGTTATTACCTTACAGCATACTATGTAATATTTCAAATTTATTTTGTTTCCTGCTTAGTGTCCCCCCTGGCTAGAATGTGAACTTCATGAGGGCAGTGATATTTACAGAATTTGTTCATTAATCATCAC
Source organism: Tupaia belangeri chinensis (assembly GCF_000334495.1). Taxonomy (NCBI): domain Eukaryota; kingdom Metazoa; phylum Chordata; class Mammalia; order Scandentia; family Tupaiidae; genus Tupaia; species Tupaia belangeri. The sequence continues at coordinate 539,676 of NW_006209268.1, read as the reverse complement.
TCATACATAGGGCATAGAAGATATTCACTTAATATTGTTTTAAGTATAAATGAAGAATTATAAGGGAAAGGGGGAAGCACTCTGCCCTACCCTGAAGACATCTTCCCAAGAGGGCCTCTTTAATTGATTTTAAACAGTTTCTTCTTGAGAATTTCTCGGTGGTAAATATATTTATGCCACCTTTCTTACCATTTTAGTAATTACTTATTGAATTGCTATTTTGGGGGCAAACAGAAAAAGAATAGAATACAAAAAGAGGTGAGCAATAATAGGAAAACATTTCTGATCCAGAAATGCTGAATTACAGGATATCAAAATAACATGTAGATGTGATCAATTACTGTTTTTTTGAAGGAGAACCCGAAAGGTATAAGAATAGAGAAGACACATTTGGTTTTAATATTTAAAAATGGGAAGAAGGGCATTTCTCTAGTTGATGTTTTAAAAATAAATCCTAAATAAGATTCTAAGACATTATAAAAAATTGTGAATGTTTCTGAAAAGAAGCAGTAATTTCTCAAAGCTAGCATGGTTTCTTCAAGGGAAATTCCTACTGGATTAACCTATCTCTTTTAAAAACATGATTGTAATACTGATAAATACTACATTTCAACAAAGCATGCTTATCACATTTGTAGATAACATGACATTAAAGGGGATGGAAAATAATTTATAAGATAGAATCAAGATTCTCAAAGATCTCGATAGGTTGGGAAGATACAGTTACACAAAAGAATACTGGGTAGCTTTCTTGGCTCTATAATTCAACTATCCAGCGGAAAAAAATGTGGCTTTATAATCGCGTATGCAGAAATATTTTAGAGGTTTTGTTAAGTCTTCTGTAAGTCTTTAGTATGGTATACATGTTGGAAAAAACATAGACAAGTATTAGCCTACTTCTAACAAGAGTTCATCGAAGTACTTTTCATAGTATACCTGGAATATGGAATTGAAATCTGTACATATTGCTCCATCCTGATAAACTAAAACACATTCAAGAGTGATCTCGGTGGTTAAGCATCTCGAAACACATTAGGGATGTTTTTCTTAGAGATATCTCATGCAGCATGTAACTGTGTCCAAACAGTTAATAGATTGTCCATGTAGAAAAGGGTCTTAAATGTTCCTCTCAATCTCAATGTTTCTTTTTGTATTATTGGGTTTTTTTTGTTTTGTCATAATATAGTGTATGAGCACACATGTGAGAGTGAGAGACAAAGACCAAAAGGAACATCCTCCACGGGGGTCTGGTCATGCCGTGATCCACTCTTTCTAGTCCTCTTGCCGTTAGATCCTGGGCACTCTAGCCCATGCCTAGCAGGTTTCAGGCTGATTGGCCAGGCATTCAAACCATGGTCACCATGGGTTCTAGCTTTTATGAGCAGAATGTTACCACTGCCCCATGGATCTTCCAGTCCTTAACTTCTATACTTTTTAGGTTTTTTTTTTTTTTTTAGATTTTTTGCTATAAGGCATATATGCTTGACAGAGAAAGAGGGAGAGAGAGGGAAAGTGAGAAATCACCTCCCCAGGGGGTATGGCAACACCACAATCCTTTTTCCTCCATTCTCCTCTCCCGAGTTCAATCATGAACATTCACATGCTTGACATGTTTTTCAAGCTGCTGGGTCTGGGACTTGAACCACACAGAAAGCCATATGGGATACAGCCACCTTAACTGCCATGCTACTTGCTGACTCTTTAATCTCAATACTTTTCATCTCTCTTTCTTGTTTATTATTTTTTCTCTTTAACACATCACTATTACTGGATATTTTACCTTTTTCTTATTTCTCCTATCCTTACTAGGATAAAAGTTACATGAGGGAGGGAGGGTAGAGGCTTTTTTCTTCCTTCTTCCCACCCCCCCAAGGGCCCACGTGCTTCCTAGAGAAAGATAGAGAGAAAGGGAAAGTGAAAGTGAAGAAAGTACTTTCCCTCCTCCAAAGAGAATAGTCACACTGCAATCTCTTCTCCTCCACTTCTTCCTTTTGGGGTTTTGGGCACATATGCCCAGTGTGTTTTTCAGGCCACTGGCTCTGGACTCGAAATGAGTTGTCAGCCATCTGGGATTCAGCCACCTTAACCATCATGCCATGGCTGGCCCTTTTTCTCTTCTTTATTCATGCTATTACATATATGTAGAAAAGTACATGGCCCGTAGTGATGATTAAATATTATATTGAATGATAAATGAGCATTTAAGGGATGGAACTGGAATCAATGGGCAAAAGCTTCAGAGATTCAAATTTTGCCCCAGATGAAGAGCATATTTTCTGCTAGAAATATTGAGCATTTTTTTCTTTCTTTTCTTTCTTCTTATTTTTTTTTAAGGAGATTTTTGCTATAGGGCACGTGCCCTTGCCAGAGACAAAGACAGAGAGACAGCAAATGAGAATCACACTCCAGGGGGCTGGGGGAATGGCCATGCCACAATCCCTTCTCCATTCTTCTCTTGGGAATTTGGCACGTATGCACACACTCCTGGCATAAGTTTCAAGCCTCTGGATCCAGGACTCGAACTGCAGTCAGCCATGTGGGACTTCAGCAACTTAACCATTTTGCCATCTGTTGGTCTCAGAAATATTAAGTATTTCTAACTTGGCTCAGAATGTGGTGTATGTGCCAACTCTAGAAGTGTACAGCATGTGCTTCCTGAATTAATACTTGGTAGAAATATTGACACTTTAGAAATGATGCTAAAAAGGATTTGATACTGGATAATCTATTAATATTTTCTTGATGAAGTTCTGTAATTTTGTAAAATATATTTGAACTAGTTTTCTCTTTTTACATTGAAAACCACTAAGTGCCCAAAGTAAACTTACAAATGCACGGTTTCTGCTATAATATTATTTGGTCTTGAACTTAAAAGAAGCATGTGTAACACTTCTTCTTGGATTTTTGTATCCTCTGTTTTCTCTTTCCCCCCAAAAGCAGTGATTCTGAAACTCAGACCTCTCAAAATTTGGGAACAATTATTATAGAAACATCCCAGAAAGTAAGTCCGATAGAAGATGGAAGAGAGCAGAAAGAAAGTGACCAAACAGGAGACAGTCTAACTCAAGGAAAAGAAATAGTACAAACATATTCAAATACAGATGGCAAGACCCCAAAGGTATATGACACAGTTTTGCATATTGTAAGCTATGATTTTAATTTTATTGTATGCATCATAACTTTAATAAATGTTGCAGGTAATTTAATTTGAATTTTTAAAAATCAGGGCTTTGGAATACACAGTGAAAAATTCACTTTTAATTAATTTTCAAGTACCAGTTTTTTAGGACTTTTTACATACATGAAAATGGGAATAAATACTATTTACATAAATAGATATATTAAAGTATTTATATATGAACATAAAAATAAAAGTAGTAATAAGCATTTATCATTTTGGAATATATGAAATATACCAAGTAAAGAAGACATTTCTGTTTTCATATTAACCATTGTGATGATGGTCGTTAATTCTGACTAAATCTTTAAATTACCAGTTTCTGCCTAACTCTCTAATGTACTTTAAATCTTGAAGTATTGATTATATCTATGCATATTGTTCTCGGTCAGAAAAAAAAAAGATGACCATTTGTTACAAGTATACTTGGAAAATGTTAAAACCTCTCACTAACTCCAAATATAACCATTATCCTGATTAATTTACTTACTTTTCTGATTTTCTTTATAATTTTACATCCTTGAAGATCATGGTTAACTTTGCCTATTTTTAAAATATATGGAATCTATATTGTATTCCTTTTGTGTCTGGCTTCTTTGTTCAATATTATACAACTAATTAATTTTCATTATTGTAGATAGCATTTCATTGCCTGACTATGCCATGGTTTATCTGTTCTCCTATTGAAGTTTGGGTTGCTTCAGTTTAGATTTTTGCAAATATTGCTGCAGTGAATATTCTCATACATGTCTTCCATTGCACAAATGTGTACATTTCTGTATTAAATACCTAGGAGTGGAAGAATTACTGCACCATAGCTCATGTGTTTCTAGAATAGTAGTTGGTTATGTTGTTTTCCAAAGTATTTTGCTACTTTGTTGTACTCGCCACAGACTATGGAAATGTCTAATATTCATCAATATTGGTGTGGTAGTCTTTCCAATTTCAGTTACTTTTGTGTATATATCTAGGTATATTATTGTGGATTTAATTTAAGTTTCTGATTAATAAAGGTACTAAGTACTTTCTTATGGTTGTAGATCATTTGGAACTACTTAGTAAGTTGTCTGTATTTTTCTTACTGGTTTGTAGGAGTTCTTAAATATGTGTATATGTTTTCTGTATATATATATATATATATATATACACACACACACACACACACACACACACATACACATTATAGGTGTTGTTTCCCTACTCCATGGCATGCCTTTACACTCTTCTTAAAGGAATCTTTTGAGGAATATAAGATCATAATTCTTTTTATTGTTTGTTCTTTAAGATATTTTGGTATAGAATGAATGGGCTCACTGGAGAGACAGAGAGACAGAAAGTAAGAAATCACCACTCGGGGTGGTGGCTGTGCCATAATCCCTTCTCCTCCATTTTCCTCTCAATATTTTTGGTCACACATACACATGCACCCAGTATGAGTTTCAAGATGACAGGTCTGAACTCGAACTGCAGTCAGTCACGTGGGAGTTTAACACCTTGCCCACTATGCCCCCTCATGGCCCCACATTATCATTCTAATATGGTCAATTTCATCAATTTTTATTCTTGAAGAATAGAACTTTTTGTGTTCTATACAGTAAATTTTTTCTTCTCCCAACTTTGATATACTACCTTCTGTTATCTTTATTTCCTGAATTATTGTTTTGATTTTCATTTCAGTCTCTAGCATTGTTTTGTTTTGTTTTGTTTTCATGAAATGTAAGACAGGGGATTAAATTTCACATTTTTTCCCCACAGTGCTCAACAGTGCCACATTGGTCCGTGGATTTTCTCCCTACTATGTTCAACAGTACCACTTTTGTTGTAAATGAAATGTACATCTCTTGTGCATATTGATATGTCTAAGCTTTTTCTTTTGTTATATCATATATTTGTCGGCATCATGCTGGCTCATCACTCTTATAGTAATCTTTTCTTTTTCTTTTATTTTAACATTCGTTTTCTTTTTTTACTTAGAGAAATGCCTTCACCTCTCATATGGTAATCCTTCCCACAATTCTTTGCCAGCCAGCCAGCATCACTGTGCAACTGGCTTGTATAACTCACCTTGGGAATTGAACCCCAGTCTTCCATATGGCCTCAAGCATTACAGTGTATTGTGCTACCACTGTGCTCTTAACTATCATTTTGTTTTGGGACTAGTCTTTCTTTACTAACCGCTGCATTCTGTGTTACTATTTAAATGGAAGTTCCAAGTCACATGGGATTGTCAATAGTTCTACCATGAACTGGCCTCTCTATTGATTACTTCTTTTTGTCTCCCTAGATTCATGATTTTACTTTATTTTTGGCTTTCGAGAATTTCCAATAATGTTTTGTCATGCTAAAAAGACACTTTCAGTGTGTTTGTTTCAAAATATAAGAATTTTTATGAATTTTTAGCAGTAATACTATTAAACAGAAGTCCAGCTCTTTCCAATTTTAAGTAGTTAACTTGATACCAATTTAATTACCAAGTGACTAATATTGGTAATTAAATTGGTAGTTTTGTTTTGGAATTTTCTTTTACAGTGTTCAGTGTGTGACTGGCACTTAAATGCTAATTGAATCAATGGGGCAGTGAAACATTTGAAAAAATATCTATATATTCTAGTTCTAAAGACAAGTTCAAATGAAACATTCAGAAAATATTTTGAGAAATGAAGCACTGTTAAGATTCTATAATTTTTTTTTAGAGAGGTTTTTGCTATAGGGTGCGTGCATTCACCAGACAAACACAGAGAGACAGAGAGCGAGAAATCACCCCCCAGGGGAGATGGCCACACCGCAATCCCTTCTCCTCCATTCTCCTCTTGAGGTCTTGGGGACACACGCACATGCGCCCGGCATGAGTTTTAAGCCACTGGGTCCAGGACGTGAACCATAGTCGACTACATGGGAGTCCAGCAACATAGCCATTACGCTAACTGCTGGTCCCAAGATTCTGTAATTTTTGAAACTAATTAGTTTAAAGGAAAAACATCTTAGGTGCAGGTTTCTAGTGTATATGTAGTAATGAAATGAATCACTTTTATTACTTTAGGATGATGCCTTATATATATTAATACACTATAGTTTATGTATCCATCAGTATAAAGTTTGTGGCTCATTGTCAAAGGAACAGTAGGTCAAATGCATGTTTCCATCTAGTCTTTTATAATTATTTATTTGTTCCTGAGTTGAGATCTTTGAAAAAGTCCCTTTTAAAAAATTAAGAAATCATTTTCTAGGTGGAACATATTCCTTTTCCCCAGCAACAAATTCTTAAACAAAGCCGAATATTTTATTATTAGGATTTATAATATTAGGTTGTCGGAAAAAAATCATAACGTATTTTTTCTATGCCAAAATGCATCATGACTTTTCTGAAAACCCAATATTTTGAAAATATAATCCCGTGTAAAATTTTACCTTCCTGGGGCCCACAGATAGCATAGCAATTACGTCACTGGATTCCTACCTAGCTGACCGGGGTTTGAGTCCCTGACCCTGTGGCTTGAAACATGTGCATGCATGCCCAAGATCTTGGGAGGAGAATGGAGAAGGGATTGCAGTGTTACCATCCCCCCAGGGGGATGAGTTCTCACTTTCCTTCTCACCGTCTCCATCTCTCTCTCTCTCTTCATCTATCTCTGGTGAGTTCACACACTCAGAGGCAAAAACCTCTTTAAAAATGTTTTTCTTTGCTAAAATAGGTTTTGTTTTGTTTTTTTTTGAGAGGTTTTTGCAGTCGGGCACGTGCACTCGCCAGAAACACAGAGAGAGACAGAGAGATAGAAAGTGAGAAACCACCCCCCAGGGGGGATGGCCGCTCTACAATCCCTACTCCTCCATTCTCCTCTTGGGATCCTGGACACACATGCACACGTGCCTGGTATGAGTTTAAGCCACTGGGTCCAGGACTCAACTATATGGGAGTTTAGCGACATAGCCATTACGCTAACTGCTGGTCCCAATAGTTTCATTTTTTCCTTTTTCTTTCACCATGAGCAAAAGAGAGAAACAGAGAGATAGGTACCCCCAACAGGATCTTCACCCCTAACTTCAGCCAGCCATGTCAAAGAAGTCTCTAATGCTCACCTAAAACCTTCCAAAGTGGGTCAGACTCACAGAGCATTACATTACCGTCTCACCGCCTTTGGACCCTGGAAAGCATTTTTAAATTAGTGAAACATTTTGAAACAAAGCTCAATATGGCTTTGTTTGACTTGCCTTGGTTTATCAGAATGTTATGAGGAAAATATATAGCTTCAAGGAAAATTACTTTAGCAGTAACATTATTTTATTAGTCAGGAGTTCTTTTTTTTTTTTTTTTTTTTAATTTAGAGGTTTTTTGCTACAGGCTGCGTGTGCTTACCAGAAAGACAAGGAGAGACAGAGATACATGAAAAATATTATTTTTTTAGTGAGGGAGTTTTTTTTTTTTTTTTTTTTTTTTTTAATTTAGAGGTTTTTTGCTACAGGCTGCGTGTGCTTACCAGAAAGACAAGGAGAGACAGAGATACAAATCAAGAAATCACCCCCAGGGGGATAGCCACGCTGCAATCCCTTCTCCTCCATTCTTTTCTCGGGCTCTTGGGCACGCATGCACACACGCCTGGCATGAGTTTAAGCCACTGGGTCCAGGACTTGAACCGTGGTTAACTACATGGGAATCCAGTGACATAGCCATTACACCAACTGCTGTCCCCAGAAGCTCTATTTTTCATAAGCTTGTTTGTCTACATACAATAAAAGGACTTAGGTTTCCAAATAAGTTATTAAATATTTTAATTTTGTTGCTATCACAGTATTTACTTTATAAACTTTAAGCTGTCCCTGGGTTGAATTTCTACTTATTTTGAGTTGATTTTATGTTTATATCTTCTGCTTATCAGCTCATTGTTATTAATGCACACATTAAGTTCATTTATGCATTCTTGGTTTCAATTATAAAATTTCATTGTCCAGACTTTAAAAAACTGCATAGATCAATATTTATTTGTTAAGAGGTATTACTTATATTGGTTCACCTTACATTGTTATTGAATAATAATATAGTTTTTGTGAAACTTTCAAATTTAGGATTATTTTCATTATAAGAATACCAAAAAAAAAATATTTCAAAAGAAGAATGGTAATATGCAAAAGAGTTCACACACTACGGTTCCAGCCAAAGGTAAGAATGGAGATGACATTAGCAGTATGACTTTTTAAATTTAATCTGTTTGTTAAAATATTGTGAACAGCCTTATCTTTATACAGTCAGCAGAGAGAAGTACAAAAATATAACTGCCCAGAAATCATGCAGTAATATCATTTTATTGCGAGAACGGATTGTATCCTTGCAACAACAAAACAGTGTACTTCAGAATGCCAAAAAAATTGCAGAGCTTTCTATTAAAGAATATAAAGAAGTCAATGAAAAACTCCTCCATCAACAACAAGTATCTGATCAACGATTTCAGATAAGCAGACAGACAATAAAGGTAAAGAGAACTTTGAATTATAATAGAGTGTCTTGTAAAAGTGGGTATGTTGTTTTATATACGTTGTTTAGTTCATATTCTTATTAAACACATGTATGAAATTTACAAAGAATTCCAGGCACTGTTAATTAATCTAATCAGTTTCATTACTGGATTTCTATGATGAAGTCCATATTAAGGGACAATGTGCATGAGAAAGGGAACTCTACATCAAAAAGACAAATTCTTTACTAGCATTTGTTTTCAACTTAGTTTTTCTTTTCTTTTTAACATTTTTCTAAATTCCGTGTTATGTTTACCTTGGTTTTTAAAAGCTGGCCTCATAGATGCATGTAACTTGCCCATTTGTCCTTCTAAAACCTCATATTTATGGTTATAAATTACATTATGACATTAATATGGTCCTCAATTACACTTTGCAAATGCTGGTATAAAATGTAAATATTGTATCATAAATATCTTAATATGTTCCAGTAACCTATTTATGGTATTTTTTTTACTCAGATGAATCAAGTTTTCTGCAACAGTTTTTAGATATATTATACCTTACTCCTGGTTATCATAAATTAATCATAAAGCAAATAAAAAGAAAATATTTTTAAAAATAATTATTTTATTTAACTTTGTTTACTTATTTATTTATTTATTTTAATTTGACCAAAGAGGGACAGAGTGAGAGAGAAAGAGAGGGAAAGTTGAGAAAGCAAGCCACCAGGTTTAGGACTCGAACTGTGGTCTGCCATGGAGTCTAATGCCCTTAACCACCTGCCGGCCCCAGAAAAGATTGTTTTTTAAATCTCTATTCTTAAAGGTGTTTGCTTGTACAAGGAGTGATTTGTTGGAAATGTGATGTTTTATACACAAAAATTCATTTATTCATATTACAAAATAATATTTAAATCACTATCACATTTATTTAAATTATACTTAAATTCTTTAATTTTAAAAATTTAATATATTTTATTTTAATTTCTTTTATATATTTTAACACTATACATCTCTTAGCTTGTAATGTGAATTTTTCAACATGAATACATTTCTAATATCTAGTGCTTATGATATTGGAAACTTAGAAATATTTTAATTATAAATAGTGTTATACTTGATGTACCAGTAAGAATTATATTCTGACTTCATTCCCAGAGCAGCCTTATGCCCAAACCTTACCTCCATTTCAAATTTATACCCTTAAGTCTGATATTTCTACAGATTTGGGCTTTTAGGAATCTGGAGGTGAGACACCAGATTCAATTGTGCTCTGTGTTAGAGTTTTAGACACAGTAGCTGCTACTGTAACCACTGCGTCAGAACCACATTTCCCCAGATCATTTGATGAACGTGTATTCATTTTATTAGCTAAAATTGTCTCTTCTTTCTGTCTCTAATTTTATCTCCATCTTGTTTTATCCCTTTCTTTTTTCTGTCTCCCATCTTCCATTTCTTTCTCTAGTTAAACATTTGGTTGTTGGGAAAGTCATGACACATTTTTGCATAGAAAATCAGAATAATATGTCATGACTTTCCCGAAAACCTCATATTTGTTTCATATGTGATAGAGTAAACTATGTGTATCCCTAAATTTCTGTGCAAATAGCAATGGCAGTATAAAAGAACTCTTAAAAATAAAGAAAAATGTTCTTTATCATTACCTCTTAACCTTATTAACATTTGAACTGTCATCACAAAACCTATTTTGGAACAGTTTTTTTCATTGGCAGAATAAAAATCAGTGGTATAGTCACAGGCTTTGGAATTCATTAAATCATATATACTTTTTCTATGTAAAAATGCATCATGACTTTTCTGACAATCAAATGTGGTGCGTGGGGAATAGTATACTAAAGATTCAGCTAGAAATCTGTGTAAGACATACACATTTTTTTTTTCCTTCTTGACAGTGAATTCTCCTTATTTTTTTTCTTTTTTTTTTTTTGGAGAGGTTTTTTTTGTTATAGGGCGTGTGCACTCACCAGACAGACAGACAGTCAATTCTAATTTCCTTTATACAACTCTTGAGGTACCAGACTTGGTAGTACTAAGTATGAAATCTATGTGTTTATCAGAGATTTCAACTATTAGTAAAGTAAAAATTGGGAGAATAGTATACAGGTTAAATGATTTAACATTTTAATCATTTTTGTTATTTATTTTAAAAACTATTTACTCTTGCTCTTTTCTTGGAAGATTTCAGGCAGTTAATATTTATTATCATGAATTTTTTTTATAAATTCATTGAAAATAGAGAAATTCCATAGAGATATTCTCAGGTATTAAATATTTGGGTTTGTGTATTTATCGGGTTGTTGGAAAAGTCATAATGCATTTTTTGCATAGAAAAACAGAAAAAACATCATGACTTTTCTAACAACTCACTGTATTCTAGATGTTCTTAATAAGGAAAAGAATATTTTATAGTAATTTTTAAAATACATCTGCTTAAAACTCAGCATATGAGCAATGTATGGAAATGGGCAATAAAAATATACAAAGGAGGATTCATAGCAGCAATACCTTATTTATCTGCTTTTAAGTCTTTTCTCAGTCATGCTAATGTAAGGCTTTTAGCTGTAACAGAAGTTCTCTGTGATAGTCTTAAGAATTATTAACAGCTATTGTAGACTCTAGCAATAATTGTAGTAGTATATTAGCTATAGCTATAATAGTTATTTAAAGTACACATGGTTTAGTGGTTAGAATGTAGACTCCCACTTGATTGATTGCAGTTTGAGTCCCAGACCTGGCAGCTTCAAAATTATGCCCAAAACTTGTGTATGCATGTTCAAAATCCCAAGAGGAGAATGGAGGAGAAAGGATTATGTCACAACTGTTCCCCTCCTGAGGAGGGGTGGGAGGGTGAGTTCTCCCTTTCCCTCTCTCTGTCTCCAGTGAGCAGATGCACCCACCTTATGGTAAAAACTATTTAAAAAAAAAAAAAAAGGTAGCCAGCAAGTGGCATAGAGGTTAAGGCACTTGATCCCATATTTCCAAATGTGGGTTCACGTCCTGGATCATAGTAGCTTGAAAATCATGCCAGGAGCATCTGCATGCATGCCTAAGATCCTGAAAGGAGACTAGAGAAGGGAGTGTGGTGTGGCCATATTCCCTAAGGTGTAATTTCTCTTTCTCTCTCTCTCTCTCTCTTTCTCTCTCTCTGGCAAGCTCAACACACCCTATAGCAAAAACTTAAAAAAAGGAAAAAGAAGACAGAAATAATTAAAGAAAGAAAAAAAAAACATGAAAAAGTTCTTTCATTGTTTTTCTTTTAAGAACAGGGATATTATCTACTATACCTATGTAGTATAGAATACAATATGTATACTATAATAGGTAATATATTTATATTTAATATCAAATTAAGTTTAAGGCATTTAAATATTTTAACATTTATGGTATTTTAGGTTTACAAAGCATTATCATATTCTTTCAAAATTTGATAAATACAAAATCTCTATAAGCTAATTTGGATAGGAGTTATTATTCTATTTTTATATAGAAAGAAACAGAGACTACCTGGGTAAATCATGGTTAGTAAGTGGTACATCTAAAACTTCAGTCTTGCCCAAGGGGACTTCACAAAGTTTGTGGTAAATGTAAAGTTCAAATTTATTTTGGTATAGATAATTTTTGAAATCCATGTATTTTCCATGATCTTTTTGAAGACTTCTCATGTGACTGTAGAGTCCCCTTTTTCTAATCATCCTGAACAGATTATTAGGAAACTTAAAAAAATTACTGGTATATGGGGCCAGCAGGCTGCATGGTGGTTAAGCTGCTGGACTCCCACATTGTTGACTGTAGTTTGAGTCCTGGACCTGGCGGCTTGAAAATCACACCAGGTGTATGTGTTAATGCCCAGAGTCACAAGAGGAGCATGGAGAAGAGACTGTGGTACTACCATCCTTTGTAGGAGATGATTTCTCACTTTCCCTTTCTCTTTCTCTCTTTCTCTTTCTTTCTGGTGAGTGCACACGTCCTATGGCAAAAAAAAAAAAAACTTAAAACAAAACAAAACAAAACAAAACTGAGCTTCCGAATATCCACTGCAGAGTGAGTGGCAGGGAGAAGGACAAAGCTGCAGAGAGAGCAATTCATCTGTTTCTGCACTCCTCTGGTCTCAGATGTGTTATCTGGACTCTGGAGAGCCCCATCCCTCTCCACCCCTTTGCACCTTCTAAACATCCATTGCAGCATGAGTGGCAGGGAGAAGGATGGAGCTGCAGAGAGAGCTGCTCATCTCCACCTGCTCCCCTCCAAACTTTCAGGTGTATTAACTGGAATCTGGAGAGTCCTCCCTTACCCTGGACCTAATGAAATTGCTGCAGAGTGAGTGGCACAGAGAAGGACAGAGCTGCAAAGAGCTCATGGCACATGTCTACCTGCATGCCTCTGAACTCTCAAACTTCATAGTTCCTTGAATGTGCTGCACAACCCCTTCTGTTTACTTCAGTTGAAACCCCGAAACTCAACCCTGGGTGCACCTGTTCTCTAGAAACTGGGAGGACTTTGGAATATCCAGTTCCAATGACAAAAGTGCAGGTTTCTGAGTGAGAATTAGGGAGACAGAACTACAGAGAGATTGTGGATCACCTCCTCCTGCATGCCTCTGAATGCTCAGAAATAACTCCAAGAAATTAGAAAGAAATGTGTAATGCATCAGATGACCAGAAACACTACAGAGGCACAAGAAATATGAGAAACCAAGACAGTATCTCTCCCCCAAGGGACAAGAAAAACTCATCATCCCTAGACAGTACAATAGAACTCATAAAAATGTCAGATAAAGAATTCAGAATATTCATAGTGACAAAACTAAATGAGATGCAAGAGAAAAGAGACAATGAACTCTAGAAGATGCAAGAGAAAAGAGACAATGAACTCCAAGAGACAAGGAAGTCCTTACATGATTTGAAAGAATAAATAGAAACCATAAGAAAGAATCAAATGGAACTGTTACATATGAAGACTATAATGCAGGAAATTAAAACCTTCCTTGAAAGTATTAAAAGCAAATTAGAGGGACCAGCATTTGACATAATGGCTATGTTGCTGGGCTCCCATGTAGCTGACTGCGGTTTGAGTCCCGGACCCAGTGGCTTAAACTCACCCCAAGCGCATATGCATGCGAGCCCACCCAAGATCCTGAGAGGAGAATGGAGGAGAAGGGATTACGGCATGGCCATCCCCTGGGGAGTGATTTCTTGGTTCCTGTCTCTCTGTCTCGCTCTGTTTTTCTGGAGAGCACACACGTGTTATAGCAAAAATCTCTCCCCAAAAAAATCAGAGAGAAAAAAAAGCAGATTAGATCATGCAGAAGATCGGATCTCAGATGTAGAAGACAAAACCTCTGACTTAAAGACTGAGAAAATAGTCCCCCAAAATGAGACTAATATATGAGAAATACTAGATACCATTGAACACTCAGACATCCAATTGGTATTGCACAAGGGGAAGAAACTAAGAAGGGCATTGATAATCTATTCCATGAAATCATGCATAAAAAGTTTCCAAACCTAAAGAAGCATTCAGACATAAGACCCAAGAAATACAAAGGACCCCAAATAGAATCAACCCAAGAAGATCTCCAAGGCACATCATAGCCAGATTGACTAAACCACAGATAAAGATGAAATACTGAAATTGGCAAGAGAGAAACGTCAAGTTACCTACAAAGGTTACTCCATTAGGCTAACTTCAGACCTCTCAGTGGAAATAATACAAGCAAGGAAGGAATGGGAAGGTATATTCATTCTTAACCAAGAATACTATACCTGACAAGATTATCCTTCAGATGGGAAGAAAATATAAAAACATTCTCAGATAAATAAAACCTGGAAGAATTTCCCAACACCAGACCAGCTCTTCCAGAAATTCTGAAGGGAGTGCTATACCAGGAAAACTAAAGACAATCAGAAATAAGCGGAAAAACAAAACCAAGAAAATGGCAACTTAACCGTAGGAATATCAATAATAACTTTGGATTTTAATGGATTAAATTCCCCCATCAAGAGATACTGAATGGATTTTTCACAACGGGTTTGCCGCCAGAACACAGATGTCGTGAAAACCACCGCTAAATCAAAGCTACAATGGGAAAGGAGAAGACTCACATCAACATTGTTGTCATTGGACACGTAGATTCCGGCAAGTCCACCACTACTGGCCATCTGATCTACAAATGTGGTGGGATCGACAAAAGAACCATCGAAAAATTCGAGACGGAGGCTGCTGAGATGGGAAAGGGCTCCTTCAAATACGCCTGGGTCTTGGATAAACTAAAAGCTGAATGTGAGTGTGGTATCACCATTGATATCTCCCTGTGGAAGTTTGAGACCAGCAAGTATTATGTAACTATCATCGATGCCCCAGGACACAGAGACTTTATCAAGAACATGATTACAGGCACATCTCAGGCTGACTGTGCTGTCCTGATTGTTGCTGCTGCTGTTGGTGAATTTGAGGCTGGTATCTCCAAGAATGGGCAGACCCGTGAGCATGCCCTTCTGGCTTACACACTGGGTGTGAAACAACTAATCGTTGGCATTAACAAAATGGGTTCTACTGAGCCACCCTACAATCAGAAGAGATATGAGGAAACTGTTAAAGAAGTCAGCACCTACATTAAGAAAATTGGCTACAATCCCGACACAGTAACGTTTGTGCCAATTTCTGGTTGGAATGGTGACAACATGTTGGAGCCAAGTGTTAATATGCCATGGTTCAAGGGATGAAAAGTCACCCGTAAAGATGGCAATGCCAGTGGAACTACACTGCTTGAAGCTCTAGATTGTATCCTGCCACCAACTTGTCCAACTGACAAACCCTTGTGTCTGCCCCTCCAGGATGTGTACAAAATTGGTGGTATTGGCACTGTTCCTGTCGGCCAAGTGGAGACTGGTGTACTCAAGCTTGGTATGGTAGTCACCTTTGCATCACTCAATGTGACAACTGAAGTCAAGTCGGTTGAAATGCACCATGAAGCTCTGAGTGAATCTCTTCCAGGGCACAACATGCGTTTCAATGTCGAACGTGTCTGTCAAAGATGTTCGACGTAGTAATGTTGCTGGTGACAGCAAAAATGACCCACCAATGGAAGCAGCTGGCTTCACTGCTCAGGTGATTATCCTGAACCATCCAGGCCAAATCAGTGCTGGCTATGCCCCTATACTGGATTGTCACACAGCTCACATTGCTTGCAAGTTTGCTGAGCTGAAGGAAAAGATTGATCGCTGTTCTGGTAAAAAGCTGGAAGATGGCCCTAAATTCTTGAAATCTGGTGATGCTGCCATTGTTGATATGGTTCCTGGCAAGCCCA
>NW_006209268.1:402953-523665 GCF_000334495.1 Tupaia belangeri chinensis | reverse complement strand
TGAGACAGACAGTTGCTGTTGGTGTCATCAAAGCCGTGGACAAGAAGGCTGCTGGAACTGGCAAGGTCACTGAGTCTGCCCAGAAAGCTCAGAAGGCTGAATGAATATCCCTAATTCCTGCCACCCCAGTCTTAATCGGTGGTGGAAGAACAGTCTCAGAACTGTTTGTCTCAATTGGCCATTTAAGTTTAATAGTAAAAGACTGGTTAATGATAATGCATCGTAAAACCTTCAGAAGGAAAGGAAATTGTTTTGTGAACCATTTCATTTTTTTGTGTGTGGCAGTTTTAAGTTATTAGTTTTTAAAATCAGTACTTTTTAATGGAAACAACTTGACCAAAAATCTGTCACAGAATTTTGAGACCCATTAAAACAAAGTTTAATGAGAAACCTGTGTCTTCTTTTGGTCAAAAATGAGACTTCATAGAAAAATGTTAAGGAAAAAAGCTGAGTTTGTAAATTACTCTTGTATTAAGAACCTGTTGGAACTTTTTAAAGAATATGATAATTTAGATAACTTCTTTCTGGGTTGGGAGTTTGGGTCATTTCTAGTTTGGGTCATTTCTCACCTTTCTAAGAAGGCAGAATCTTAATAGAATGCCTGTTTACATACTTCTCTAGAAGGCCAAATCCTGTAATAGTGGCCATGTATTGCATATGCAATTTTGTAGTTAATCAATATTAAGTAATTTGTTTGAACAATCTCAAAAAAACAAACAAACAAAAAAAAAAGAGAGATACTGAATGGATTAAAAAAAAACAAACAGAAATTGTCAATCTGCTGCCTGCAGGAACCTCATCTCATGGATAGAATAAAAGAATAAAATAGAATAAAAGTGAAGGGCTGGAAAAAGATATTCCATACAAGCAGAAACCACAAAGGAAATTGGAATTGTGATATTGATCTCAGAAAAAATAGACTTTAAAGCAAAAAAAGAAGGAAGGACCTTTTACAGAGCAGTAAAAGGGCTAATTCATCAAGAAGATATGACACTTACAAACATCTGTGCACCCAACTCAGAAATACTGCAATACATAAAGACTGCTAGATCTAAAAGGAGAGATAGACTGCAACACAGTAATTGTTGGGGAGCTCAGCACCCCATTATTTCCTTTAGACAGATCATCTAGATAAAAATATGCAAAGAGATTCAGAATCCTAATGATATTATAAATCAAATGGACTTGACAGACATCTACGGAACCTTTTACACCCAAACCACAAAATACATATTTTTCTCATCCCCACATGGAACATGATTGAAGATTGATCACATGATAGGGTACAAAACAAGCCTTTACAGAGTCAGCATCTTCTCTGACCATGATGGAATTAAACTTGATACTAATTTCAGGAAAAACCCTCGAAAATACACAAACACATGGAAACTAAATAATCTTCCCCAGAATGATTTCCCAGCTACTTGAGAAATTAAGACTGAAATAAAAAGATTCATGAAAACCAATGATAGTGAATACATGAATCTCCATCATCTATGGGACACAGCAAAAGTAGCCATAAGAGGGAAGTTCATAGCAATTAGTGTGCATAAGAAAAAGATGGAGAGGTGACAAATGGACAACCTAACATCATGCCTCAGAAATTGGAAAAAAAAATCTAAAAAATGTTAGGAATAAAGAAATAATAAGGATTTGAGCAGAAATAAATAAAAAATAAACAAACCATACAGAAAATAAATGAAAGCAAAAGCTGCTGCTTTGAAAAGCTAAACAAGATTGACACACCAATAGCTAGACTAATTAAAAAGGGAGATAGGAACCAGATAAATCAAATTCATAATGAAACAGGCAGTATTACAACACACACAATAGAAATACAAAACATCATTAGAGAATACTGTGAGTGACTGTACGCTAACAAAGAAGAAAACCTGAATTATATGGACAAACTCCTGGATGCATGTAATCTACCCAGATTGACTCAGGAGAACATAGAAAACCTGAATAGACCCATAACAATGATATTGAAGCAGTAATAAACAACGTCCCAACAAAGAAATGCCCAGGTCCTGATGGTGTCACTTCTGAATTCTACAAAACTTTTAGAGAAGAGTTAACCCCCATTCTATTCAAATTATTTTTAAAGATCCAAAAAGAAGGAACCTTCCATCACCCTTATCTCCAAAACAGATAAGGACACAACAAGAAAGAAAATCTATAGACCAGTATCGCTGATGAATATAGATAAAAAAAATTCTCAACGAGTTACTGGCAAATCATATCCAACAATATATAAAAAAGATTATTTGTCCCAACCAGGTAGGCTTTATTCCAGGTATGCAAGGGTGGTTCAACATATGTAAAACCATAAACATAATGCACCATGTTAACAGAAAGAAAGATAAAAACCATATGATCATTTTAATCTATGAAGAAAAAGCATTCAACAAAATGCAGTATCCCTTCATGATTAAGGCTTTCAGCAAAATTGGCATAGAAACACCATTTCTCAACACAATAAAAGCCATCTTTCAAAAACCTGTAGCTAATCTTATACAAATGGGGGAAAACTGAAAGCTTTTCCACTAAAAAGTGGTACAAGACAAGTCTGCCCACTTTCTCCACTCCTTTCCAACATAGTGCTGGAAGTCCTAGCCAATGCAGTCAGAAAAGAGAATAAAATAAAGGCCATTAAAATAGGGATTTTTTGAAGAAGTGAAATTATATTTGCAGATGACATGATTGTATGCATATAAGACCCAAAGGTATCCACTAAAAAACTTCTGGAGGTAGTAAATTAATACAATAAAGTGGCAGGATACAAAATCAACATACAAAGATCTATAGGATTTCTATATACGGACAACAAGCAAACTGATGTAGAACTGAAAAAATTAATCCCATTTACCATAGCGACAAAAATTATAAGATACCAAGGGATAAATATAATCAAAGAAGTTGAAGACCTCCACAAGGAAAAATACGAAAAAAAAAAATTTTAAAAATGAAATAAATGACACAGAAAAGTGGAAGGATATCCCATGTTCTTGGACCAGAAGGATTAATAATAAAAATGGCTATTCTACCCAAATTAAGCAACATATTTAATGCAGTCTCAATCAAAATGCCAGAGACATTCTTTACAGATTTAGAAAACACAATCATAAAATTTGTATAGAATCATAAAAGACTCTATTGCTGAAACAATCCTACACAAGAAAAGTGGACTAGGAGGCATCGTACTTCTTGACCCCAAAATATATTATAAAGCTGTGACAATCAAAACAGCATGGTATTGACACAAAAACAGACATGCAGACCAATGGAACGGAATAGAGACCCTGGAAATAAATCCCCAAACATACAGCTAACTGATTTTTGACAAAAGGTAAGGGTACCAGTCAATTCAGAAAAAAGAAAACTCTTTAGCAAATGGTACTGGAAAAACTGGGTATCTGCCTTTAGAAAGATGAACCTGGACCCATATCTCACACCATTAACAAAAATCAACTCAAAATGGATCAAAGAGCTTAACCTAAGACTGCTAACTATTAAACTACTGGTGGAAAACACTGGGGAAACTCTGGGAGACACTGGGGTAAGTAAAGACTTTTTACCTAAGACTCCCAAAGCACAGGCAATAATCCCAAAAATAGCCCAGTGGGAATTACACCAGATTAAGAAGTTTCTGCACAGCAAAAGACACAGTAATTAATGTTAATTGACAACCCTCAGAATGAGAGAGTATTTTTGTAAACTCTGCCTCAGATTAAGGTACTGATAACCAGAATACACAGCCTACCCAAAAACCTAATTAAAAAATGGGAAAATGGTTCCAGCAGTGGCATAGTGGTTAAGGGCTCTGAATTCCCACATAGCTAACCGTGGTTCAAGTCTTGGACTGGGCAGGTTGCTTCCTCCCTTTCTCTCTCTTTCTGTCTCTCTCTGTTCAAATTAAAATAATAATAACAAATGGAAATAAATAATTCTTGAAAAAAAGATGGGAAAATGAGCTGTGCAAACAACTCTCTCAAGAAGACATATGAACAGCCATAAAGCATATGAAAAAGTGCTCAACATTTCTTATCACGGAGATGCAGAACAAAATCACAATGAGATACCTCCTAACCACAGTCAAAATGGCGAAGATTAAAAATTAAAAAAATTATAAGTGCTGGTGGGGCTGTGGTTGAAAGAGGAACTCTTATGCACTGCTGGTGGGAATATAAATTGGTCCAGCCACTGTGGAGAACAATGTGAAGGGTCCTCAAAGTCTGCAAATAAAACAACCATATGATCCAGCAATTCCATTCTTAGGTATCTACCCAAAGGATAGGACAATGCTCAGTCAGAAAAGTGTTTGCACATGTGTTTATTGCAGCATTATTCATAATTGCTGAGACAGGGCACCAACCCAAATGTCCATGAACAGGTAAAAAGGTTGAAAAAGTGTGGCACATATACTCTATGGGATATTACTTAGCCATTAAAAACAACAGGACCCTGGCATTTGATGAAAAGTGGACAAATATAGAAGATTTACTGCTGAGTGAGGCAAGCCAGACTATGAAAGAGAGACAGTGTATGTCTCCACTTAACACGTACCAATTGCACTCTATGGCAGAAACTGAAAGACTAGAGGATATAGAAGCATGGGAAATGGTTAAGGATACTGAAATCAGTGTGGGAAGAGAGTGGGAGAAGGGGGAAAACATGAGAAAGGAAATTAAGGAGAAAAATGGAGAGGCCAGACATTTATGGGACACAGAGATGGATTATGTCTCTTGATAGTATACTGGACTGGACTTGTGTGAGGTGTGTTCATGTTGGGTAAATTCATTTGACAAACTAACTGATGTATACTGACTGAATGTATAAAATAAATTGAAATTTAAATAAAAATAAATTTACAACATGTTGCATTGTATTTTGATGATGCAAGTGCAAAAAGAACCTGAACTAATAATAAACTACAACCTCTTAGAAAGACTCATGAAAAGCTAAATTAAATGAACTGTCTTTTAAAAATCCAGGTTTTAAGTATACAAAGTCTATTCTTGAATAAAGTAATCATGTATGTGTGTAAAAAAAACATACTGATATAGTTTGTATTATACCTCTGTTAAATTTAGTAGGATGTGGGTTCTTTTTTAAAATTTAAGTTATAATACGTTGATTTAAAAAATGTTAGATTTACATATGAATCAAAAGATGTTAGATTTACATATAAAACATGGCTAATCAAGGAAAACTGTTTTTGTTTTTTTGCTGTGGTGTGTGTGCTTTACAGAGACAGAGAGAGAAAGAGAGAGAGAATTAAAGTGAGAAATCACACACACACACACACACACACGGTCTGGAGAAATGGCCACACTACAATTCCTTCTCCTCCATTCTCCTTTCAGGATTTTGGGCATGTGAACACACACACCTAGTGTGTTCTTCAAACTGCTGGGTCTGGGAATCAGCTACTCAGCTGGCCTTGTAGGATCCAGCTATCTTTAACTTCCTCTTATTGTATAAATAATATAATTACTGCCTTTATTTTTCATATTAAATAATTAATTTAAAGATAGAGGAATTTTTATTATTATGATCAACTTTTTTTTTTTGGAAAGGTTTTTGCTATAGAGTGCGTGCGCTCGCCAGAAAGACAGAAACAGACAGAAGGCAAGAAATCACCCACCGGGGGGATGGCCACGCTGCAACCCCTTGTCCATTCTCCTCTTGGGATCTTGGGCACGCACACAAGAGTTTAAGCCACCGGGTCCGGGACTCGAACCACTGTCGACTATGTGGGAGTCCAGCAACATAGCCATTACGCCAACTGCTGGTCCCATGATGAAATTTTTTTTTTAAAGACTATAGAGAAAACTTTATTGACAATGTAAGAGATTCTTGAAGATCATTTTGAGCATGCTAGATTTTGCCCTTAGTCACAGTCTTTAAAACCTAAATACCTTACAGGGACCAGCAGTTAGCGTAATGGCTATGTCGCTGGACTCCCACGTATTCGACCACGGTTCATGTCCCGGACCCAGTGGCTTAAAACTCATGCCAGGCGCATGTGCGTGCGTGCCCAAGATCCCGAGAGAATGGAGGAGAAGGGATTGCAGCGTGGCTATCCCCCCTGGGGGGTGATTTCTCGGTTTCTGTCTCCCGTCTCTCTCTATCTGTCTGGCGAGCGCACGCGCCCTATGGCAAAAACCTCTCCAAAAAAAAAAAAAAACTAAATACCTTACAAGTTCTGACTCTGCTGTACCAAAATGAAGAGTCTGAAATGAACTTTTATATGTGTGAGTCTCTGCTTTGGGAAATGAACTTAGATAAATTTACATGTGGAAAAATTAGAGTGAAATAGAATATGAAAGATGAATAGAGAAAATTTATCAAGGACCCAGAAATGAATGACATGGTATAAACTGACAGCTGACATGTTTAAAAATATCTGTAAAACACAAGAAACTATGTAAGTGGTCTAGTATATTTGAAAAGAGCCATATAGAGCTTTTAGAAGTGAAATAATAAGTAAAATGAAAAATACATTGACTATACTTAGGTACAACTAAAGAGGGAATTAGTTAATAGATAGAATTTACCCAATATATGGCATAGAGGCAAAAGAAAAAAAAAATAAAAACAGAAGATTTGAGTCATGGAGCACAAAAAAGGAAAGCCTATCATTCAGGCTCCCAAAGGATAGGAGATGAAATGGTTAAAAATAATTTTTTCAAGAGAAGTTAGAATAGCAACTAATGTCTCAAAAACAGTAAAAACCGTAAGACAGTACAATAACATTTTCAGTATACTGAAAGAAAGCTCATCAGTACAAATTTCATTCGCAGTAAGAGTATCTTTTAAGATTAGGGCCAAAAAAGATTTCAGATCTCCAAAAGTTATCTGTCAGCTGATTCTCACTTAAGGATGCTTTCTTTATTTCTTTCTTTTTTTTTTCTTTTTTAAGAATTATTCTATTTAAATATATATATGTGTGTGTGTGTGTGCATATTCTATTTATATATAAATAAAACTATATAAATTAATATATATTCTAATAGTTTTATTTAAATATAAATAGAATATATATGAATATATATATGTATACATACATATATGTATGTATATGTATATATACATATATGTATGTATACATATATATATAAAATTTTGACCAGAGAGAGAGAGAGAGGAAGAGAAAGTGAGAAAGCAAGCTGCCAGGTCTGGGACTCGAACTACAGTCAGCCATGTGGGAGTCCAGCTCCTTCAACCATCAAGCCACCTGCCAGTCCAGGAATGCTTTTCAATTATAGAAAAAGTGACCTGAGATGTAATTAACAAAATTGAAGAACAATAAAGAGATAAATATACTGTTGGCTAATAACCAATTGGCTGGTAGTTTCTGTCTTTAAGGTTAACCTTTAAGTATGCTTAGTATACGTTTTGACAGACAACATATCAAATTAGGGAAGTTCACTTTTATTCTCTGCTTTCTAAGAATTTAAAATTAATAATAATTGTTTAGTCAAAGAATTCTTTGGCATCTATTAAAATAATCACAAGGGCTTTTTCCCAATGTAATCTGTTTATATAGTGAATTGCATTAATAGCCTTATTGATGTTGACCTATTCCTACATTTATGGGATAAATTCTGCTTGGTCAGAGTGTTCCCTTATTTTATTTAGAGATAGATGATTGATAGATCACTTTTCTTAAAGTTTTATTTATTTATCTTTTGACCATAGGGTGTGTGCACTCACCTGAGAAAGACAAAGAGAAACAGAGAGGGAAAGTGAGAAATCACCCCCTAGGGTGGATGGCCATCCCACAGTCCCTCCTCCTCCTTTCTTCTCCTCAGATTTTGGGCACACATGCACACACACCTGGAATAATTTTTATGGTCTGGGAGTCAAACCGCAATGGGCCATCTGGGAGTTCACACCAACTCTGTGAGTCAAAGCACAGTTGGCCATGTGGGAGTCCAGTGTTTAACTGTAACACATCCTGCTGGCCCAACCTAATTATATTTTTATGGCTGTAAGATATGTGGTTGTATCTCCCATTCCATTTCTGTTATTAGTGACTTGTATCTCTTGGTGAATGTTTGTGGTATTGGTTGGTTTTTTAAAATGACAGCTTTTTGTTTCATTAATTTTTATCTTTTTCTTTTGTCATTTTCATGGTTTTTTTTTTTTTTTTTTTTTGGAGAGGTTTTCGCTATAGGGCGCGTGCGCTCACCAGACAGACAGAGAGAGACATAGAGACAGAAAGCGGGAAATCACCCCCCAGGGGGGATGGTCACGCCGCAATCCCTTCTCCTCCATTCTCCTCTCGGGATCTTGGGCACGCACGCACACGCACCCGGCGTGAGATTTAAGCCACCGGGTCCGAGACGCGAACCGCGGTCGACTACATGGGAGTCCAGCGACATAGCCATTATGCTAACTGCTGGTTCCCATTTTCATGGTTTTTTTCACTTACTATTTTTAATTTGCTTGGCTGTCCATGCACTCACTGGAGAGACAGAGAGAGAAGAAATGTGAGAAAGCACTCCCAGGAAGGATAGTCACACCACAATCTGTTCTGCTTCATTTCTCCTTTTGAGATTTGGGGCATACATGTACGTGTGCCCAGTGTGTTTCTCAAGCTACTGCGTCTGGAACTTGAACTGTGCTGTTGGCCATGTGAGATCTGGCCATTTCAACCACTCTGCCACCAGCTGGCCCTCTTTTCTTCTTTTTATTTCTTTTTTCATTTTATGTTTGCTTTGTTTTTACTTTGCTCCTGTTTCTAGCTTCTTAATATAAGAAATTAGAATTCTCTTTTCTGATATTGTTATTTAATATAATAAATTTCCCATCCATCACTGATTTAGCTACACTTCATATACTTTTATATACTGTGTTTTCCTTTGCATTAAATCTTAAGTATTTTTATAATTTCCTCTGAGATTGCCTCTTTGACATGTGTATTGTTTAGAAATGTGTTGTTTAATATCCTAGTGTTTATAGATTTTCTTCTTGCTTTTCTGTTATCAGTTTTTGATGCTATTACGATCATAGACCATACTTTATATAATAATTTCAGTTTTCAATTTTTTGAGTTTTGTTTTATGGCCCAGGCTATGGTCTGTCTTAGTGAGTATTTCATGGGTATTTGAACAAAAGTATGCCTTCTGCTCTTATTGACTAGACTGTTCTAATTATGTCAGTTAGGTCCTGTTGGTTGATTGGTTGTTCAGATCTTTATCTTGCTTATTTTATGTGTGGTTGTTTTATCAATGGCTAAGTGTGGGAATGTTGACTCTAGGTATTGTAATACACATGTATAACTTACCAAAGTTTACTGGGGTCAGCCGTTTACGACTTCCATTTACTTCCATTTCAGTCACCTTACCCTTTCCACCTTTTAAATATAATTGTCCCATGCATTACCTCTACATCCACTGGGCACTATATCAGATGTTTTTTTTTAATTTCTTTAGCCATCTAATATGATGTGAAAAACATGAGAAATATGATTGTCTGTTATATCTTACCATATGTTCTTTACTTTCTGAAATTCTAAGTCATACTCTGTTACCCTTTCTGTTTAGAGAACATACTTTAATCATTCTTTAAGGGTAGGTATGCTAGAAGCACATTCTATTAATTTTCTTTTGTGTAAGAAAGTTTTATTTTTGCCTCATTCCTTAAGGATATAGAATTAGTGGTCAACAGATTTTTTTTCTTTTCTTTTTAATAAATAGTCCTCTTTTTTTTTTTGAAAATTATTATGCCGCTTCCTTTTCTACCTCCGTAGTTTCAGATGAGAAATTCACTGTCATTCAAATTGACATAGTTCTGTAAATAATGTAACATTTTCTCTTGTGACTTACAAGATTTTTTCATTGTATTCAGTTTTTTTAAGTTATTTTTTCTAAATAATTTATTTCTCAAGTTTTTATTTCTTCACAAGTTATTAAGAAGAGTACCTTCTGTTATCCTAAGAAACTGTTTTTTTGTCTGCTTATAAGAAATGGAGAAATTGTCTTTAAAAAAAATCAGTAACCCATGACCCACTTTTCTCCCCCTTATGCTTCACTTCTGGAGTTCAGTGCCTACAGTTCTGGAAATATTCAATGCTTTTGTCTGCTTGTTTTTAAGAGATTTTTTTTTAAAGAGAGGCTCATTCTGGCCTCTTATACTTTATAGTTTCTGGAAACTCTTCACTGTTTCAATAATGCTTTCTTTTTATGAATTTATTTTTATATTAGTTTTGCATCACAATGATATAAGTAAGTGGAAAAAGACTACCCCTCCAGATGTGGTAACTTTTATACCCCTAGGCCTTTCACAAAACAGCATCAGCTAGCATTTATTCAATGACTATTGGGCCTAGTTTCCAGGCATTTTATTTTATTTTACTTATTTTTGCTAGAGGTCATATGCAATCACCAAATACAGACAGAGAGAAGGAGAGGAGAAAGCACCCCTCATGGGGAATGGTCACACCACAATCCCTTCCCCTCCATATCTCCTCCTTTCAGGACTTTGGATACACATGTATACTCACCCAGTGTGTTTTTCAAGAAACTGGGTCCAGGACTCCAATGGTGTAGTGGGCCACATGGGACCTGACCCCCTTAACCAGCAGACCATGTAGCCAGCCCATTATTTTTGTTTTCTATTAGCTCTTTGTAATGGCCCTCCACAAAAGATATTGTCCTCAAATTATGTGATGTGATTAAGGTTTAAAGAATTGAAAGAGGACCTCTCAATTTTGACACAATAATAAAGTAGCACTCTGGGGGCCAGCAGGTGGTGTGGTGGTTAAGGTGCTGGACTCCCACATGACTGTGATTCGAGTTGCAGACCTGGCGGCTTGCTCTCTCTTTCTCTCTCTCTCTCTGTCTCTCTCTGGTCAAATTGAAGATGAATAATAAGTACATAAAAATTAAAATAATTCTTTATAAGGTCCCTGGTTTGTATCTAGAGGTCTGCCTGTACAGGCAAATATGCACACACTTGCCTGTGATCCAAGCTGGCTGAGGCTGGGGATGGATTGTGGTAGTAAAGACTGTTGGGTGCCTATCTCTCTCCCTTTCTCTCATGAAAGAAATAAAATAAAGTTAAAAATTTAAATAAATCACCTAATATCAAGATAATAAATTGGTGCTCTAGAATTGTAGCCTTCTATCTGTCTGGGTTTTGTGTGTGTGTGTGTGTAATTTTTGCTATAGAGTGTGTGTGCTTACTGGAGAGACAAATAGAGACAAAGAGACAGAAAGTGAGAAAGAAATCACCACCACCACTACCCCCCCCCCCAGGTAGAATGGCCACACCGCAATCCCTTCTCCTCCTTCTCCTTTCATGATCTTGGACATGCACGTACACACACCCAGCATGAGTTTGAAGCCATTGGGTCCAGGACATGAACTGTGGTTGGCCATGTGGGAGTCCAGCAATGTAACCACTATGCCACCTGCTGGTCCCATATATATGTTTGTTTGTTTGTTTGTTCGTTTTGTTTTGTTTTGTTTTTTTCTTAAGAGGTTTTTGCTATAGGGCACGTGCGCTTGCCAGACAGAGAGAGACAGAGAGACAGAAAGTGAGAAATCACCCCCCAGGGGGGATGGCCATGCTGCAATCCTTTCTTCTCCATTCTCCACTTGGGATCTCAGGCACGCACACACACGTGCCTGGCGTGAGTTTTAAGCCACCGGATCCAGGACACGAACCACAGTCGACTACATGAGAGTTCAGTGACATAGCCATTACGCTAACTGCTGGACCCCATATATATGTTTTTTAATCCTAACTTCATAATCTTACTTTTCTAAAATACCCTTTTGTTTTGTTTTGTTTTATTTCTGGTTTTTTGTTTGTTTGTTTGTTTCTTTTTTTTTTTTCTTTACAGAGAGATTTTTGCTATAGGGCACATACACTCACCAGAGACACAGAGAGAAACAGGAAAAAAAGTGAGAAACCACCCCCCAAGAGGGGATGGCTATGCTTCAGTCCCTTATCTTCCATTCTCCTCTCAGGATTTTTGGGCATGTACTCGCACACATATGCACCTGGTGTGAATTTCAAGCCACTGGGTTTGGGACTCAAATTACAGTCAGCCACATGGGGTTCAGTACTTCCTGCTGGCCCCCTAAGCTACCTTTTATATAATTTTGCACTTAATATATATTTTTTGCCCTCAAGAAACTTATTAGCATCTAGTTATAACAGAACTACCAAGTGTCAAATGTTAGTTATAACTAGTTGCTAATTAACTTATCAAGAGCAAAAGCTATCGGGACCAGCAGTTAGCGGAATGGCTATGTCGCTGGACTCCCATGGAGTCAACCACGGTTCCAGTCCCGGACCCAGTGGCTTAAAACTCACGCCAAGCACATGTGCGTGTGTGCCCAAGATCCCGAGAGGAGAAAGGAGGAGAAGGGATTGCAGTGTGGCCATCCCCCTGGGGGGTGATTTACTCTCTGTCTCTGTCTGTCTGGCGAGCACATGCACCCTATAGTAAACCCCCCCCCAAAAAAAAAAGAGCAAAAACCATATATTATATATATTCTGTAACTTTCCCAGAATCTAGTGTAATTGAAATCATAGTACATTTTCAATAAAGGGGTGAATATTGACTTACTGACTGGTTTCATTCAGAGTGAAGAACTGAAGGCATTGATATCATTGAATGAGCTGAATGAAAAGTTGACAAACCGGGACCAGCAGTTAGCATAATGGCTATGTCACTGGACTCCCATGTAGTAGACCGTGGTTCGAGTCTCAGACCCGGAGACTTAAACTCACGCTGGGCACCTGTGTGTGCATGCCCAGGATCCAGAGAGGAGAATGGAGGAGAAGGGATTGCAAGGTGGCCATCCCCCTGGGGGTGATTTTTTGCTTTCTGTCTGTCTCTGTCTTTCTGGTGAGTGCACGTGCCCTATAGCAAAAAAAAAAAAAAAAAAAAAAAAAGGGTTGACAAACCAATTGATTATGTAGTGTCATGAGCGTGTTAGAGGGTATGAATTTGATATAGAGATTAATAATGTTAGTGGCATGGTACTTTCAAGGAGAATAAGGCATACCATTTCCTGTTTGTCACAAATCCTGCTCAGCCTTCCACACTTATTTATGTTACTTTTCAGGTACTTACAGTTTTTAAATCTTCTACTTCCTGATTTGCACAGTGACCCTTAATGTATTCTAAAGAAAGAGAGTACTCCTTTTAGTTTTCAAAAAGGCTATTTCTCGATATTAATAAAACTACTCTGACTAGCCACAATGTTCACAGAGGGAAGTACTACAATATTCCTAAAAGTTAGAGAGGAAATCCTTCACAAAGTATGATCTGGAGAACCAGACTTAACACTAGATCATTGAGGCCTAATAACCTTTAATCTGCCTTTGCCTCAAGTCCTTATCTGCAACAGGTGTAAGTGAGCCTAGAACACGGATATAACCTTTAAACATTAATGTCATAAATAAATGCAGCTGTTTATTTTATGATTAAACATCACTATCTTCTCTGATTTCCTGATGAATTCTTGATTCCCTTACCCTCTCAGTTAAATATAGCCAAATTGCACAATAGCATATTTTGTTCTCAGAAACAGGACTTGTGTTTCAAACTTGCTTCATCTCTTGACTGATACATTAAACAATTAATCTTAAATTAGTTGACTCAAACCTCAAAAATAAAAGACTTTTGCCAAGTGTCAGAATCTGGAATTAAAAATAGCAGAGCATAACCCACTCAACAAATGCTTTGGGTTCTTGGGTTAATCTAACATATAAACAATGAGCATACAAACTATTAAACCTAGAATCTTTCAACAAACCCTTTAATTCTAAAAGGACCAAATTTTATAGATCTTAATAAAATTAGTTCATGTATTTAGATTTATATGATTGTTACTGTACCCTTAATTACATTTTTTTTAGTTTACATTTGGTTATATGCTCTTATTCAACAAATCGAGGGGGTTACACTGTACTGGAGCCCTTCTCCTATGAAGAATTACAGAATTTTAAAGAGCCTCATTTCTGTTTTGGTATCCGTGTTTACACCTTTAGTAATAACAGAGTCAAAAACTACTCTCTTATTGTAGTTCACTGCTAATCTCCAGAGTTTTCTTTCACATTACCCTGGTAGCTTGTGCAGTACACCTTCCTTGTAGGGTATTCAGTTTATATATGTCAGATTCTCTAGGGCCATGGCTTTTGCCAGATGAAGCACTTTTGATTTTGAGGCTGATGAAACACAGTACACTTATTGATCTGTGCATGACATAGCCTGTCTCTCTCCTGGCAGAGTGTAGCAACATTTATCCAGGAATTTGTGAAATGTCACTAGGATCATGTTCACAAGGTAAACTGTGCAAAACCTAGGATCTGAGTGGAGTGTCCATGTGGAATTAGACGTGACTGTCTTATTCCTATATCCGATCTTCTAGATGAACCAAGTGTTAATTTTTAACAGAATGTCTATGTCTTACATTAGACTTTGTAAGGAACTAATATTATCCCTTAGAATACTATGTACTATAAAGTGATACTTTTACTGTTTTCAGATTCACTTCTGATCTTAGCACAGACTATACTGAGGGATGAACAGCAAGAACACATTCCTTTTCTGTTTATAATGCAGCAGTGTTATATCGCACAGTCTCATATTCCTATTAGTCTTTTCATTCTTTGCATCATCATACCTTCAGGTGTATGTGTCCCATTAAAATATCAGTATACCTAAAAGTGAAAAATAACATTTTCTGAGTAATGGATTATTATTATATTTATGCGTGTATTTTGGAGTTTGGTTTTAAATGACTGCAATATTGGCTTGCACATGGATGGATATATTTGTATTTGGTACAATTCCATTTCGTTTACTGTACCTATCGCATGTAGAGTGCTATAATAATGGCAGTGTTCAACAGTGAATTAATTGTGATCTTTGTCCCCTGTGCAAGATGTTAATTTGAGAATTGACATGTGTATCATCTCAATACAAGGAAACTATGAACTATATATATGTGTATTTGTGTGTGTATAATATACTATGAGTGTATAATGGAAAGAGAGAACCAATCATTTGTTGCTATTATTCTTTAGTGAAGCTTTTATTGGAAGTGGAGTTGGGGCTTAACCTTTTAATTAATTAATTAATTTGTTTTATTTAATTTAGTATTTATTGATTTGTTTGTTTTAATTTGACTAAAGTAAGAGAGGCAGTGAGAGAGAGATGGAAAGTGAAAAAACAAGCCACCAGGCCTGAGACTCGAACCACAGTCAATGTGTGGGAGTCCAGAGCCCTTAACTACCATGCCACCTGGTGACCCCATCCTTGATAATTTTTAAAAGCTCTCAGGTGACTCTGAGGTAGAGAGGACTAAGACTAAAGTTTGAGGAAAAGAAATGGAATGCAGGCAACTAAGAGATTGTTTAGTGAAGCAAATGATAATAAGGAAGTAATCTAGACAGTATTAGCAGAAGTAGAAGGAGTTTAAAAGCAACCAGATTTTTCAGTGGTATAAAATACAGGATAATAATGAATTGTTTGTGGGAAAGTAAAGGGGGATTATTGAAGGTTCTTTCCAGATTTCTAATTAAAGTAGCTAGAGAGTTGATGGTAAAAAATATATATATATTCATAGCAACATAATATTACTAAATTCTTTAAGAAGAAAATACCAAGGAATTTAAATAAAATGTAACAAATATCTTTTTAAGTGCATACTAGAATGTGGGAAAAGAAAGAAAAAAGGAAGGAAGGAGAGCAGGAAAGAAAGTCCATCACTAGGAAGTTAAAAATCAGTGACAGCTTATCATTGTAGCTAAATGGTAATTTGCCACCAAAGTGGAGATATCAGGTAAATAAATAGCATGGTGTAATCCTAGCTAACTGGGAGGCTGAGGCAGGAAGATTACAACATGGCAAAACATAAACAGGGTCAAAAAACAAAACAAAACAAAACGCAAAATAAACCCCTATCTCCTTTTTTACTCTCTTTCCCTCTTTTCCCTTCCTTCCTTTCTCTCATTAAAAAGAGAATGAGGTAGACTTTCCTGTACAAACAAAAGCAGAGAGAGTTCAATACCACTAGACTTGCTTTTTAAGAAATGTTACTAAGTCCTGGGACCAGCAGTTGGCGTAATGGCTGTGTCGCTGGACTCCCATGTAGTCGACCGCGGTTCAAGTCTCAGACCCGGTGGCTTCAACTCACGCCGGGCGTGTGTGCATGCGTGCCCAAGATCCCAAGAGGAGAATGGAGGAGAAGGGATTGCGGTGTGGCCATCCCCCCCGGGGGATGATTTCTCGCTTTCTGTCTCTCTGTCTCTCTCTGTCTGTCTGGTGAGCACACGCGCCCTATAGCAAAAACCTCTCCCAAAAAAAAAGGAAATGTTACTAAGTCCTTAAAGCTGAAAAAAAAAGATGCTATACTGTGACTCAGAAGCATATGAAGTTTAAAAACCCTGGTAAAAATAAATACATAAATAAATACAGGGTACTATAATACTATTGTATAATAGTAGTGTATAACCACTTTTAATTGTAGTATAGAAGTTGAAAGACAAAAGTACAAATAATTATAATCAAAATATATTAATGGATACACTATATAAAATATATGATTAGTGATATAAGTCTGTGAGGGGGAAATAAAGTGCAGGGTTTAGGGTACAATCAAAGGCAAATTGTTTGCTTAAAATAGATTATTGTAAATATAAGTTGTATGTAAGCATCAACAAAGAAAATACCTATAGATGATACACGAAGGAACGACAAGGCAGAAGATAATTAACAAACTGTCAGTGTGAAGTCGTTCACTATCAGTAATAAATTTAAATGTAAATAGATTAAACTCTTCATTTAAAAAAAAAAAGAAGTGGAAGAATGGATAAAAAATGATTCAACTAAATGCTATCTACCAGACTTCCTTTAGACTTCAGGATACATAGGCTGAAAGGGTGAAAATTATATTCCGTGTAAATGATAAGCAAACGAGACTAGGACTGGCTGTAGCAATATCAAACAAAACAGACTTTAAACAAAAAACGTTACAAGAGGCAATGAGGACTGTTTGTAGAGACATTCACCTAAAAGGAATCAGTTCACTAAGGTATTGTAAATACTTATGCACCAAGCCTCAGAGGCCCTAAATATATGAACTAAACTTTGGAAGAACCAAAGGGAGGAGGAAGCAGCAACACAATAATAGCAGGCTTCAATACCCAACTTTAAGAAAATGGATGAACAGCCAGACAAGATTATAAAGAAAGTAAAGGACTTGAACCAAACAATAGACCTAACAGATGTGTATAAAATATTCTGCCCAATAACAGCAGAATATACATTTTTCAACTGTATATGAAATATTTGCCAAGATAAACTACATATTAACCACAAAACTAGTGTTAAAGAAGGTTGAAATCAGACAAAGTCTCTTTTCTAATCAGATCAGAATGAAACTAGAAATCATAGCAGAAAGAAAAGTGGGAAATCTACAAATACATAGAAATTAAACAGATCTAGGGCCAGCAGGTGACATACTGGTTAAGATGTTGGACTCCCACATGGCTGATCGTGGTTTAAGTCCCAGACCTGGTGGCTTGAAAATCATGCAGGACAGGTGTGCATGCATGCCCAAAATCCCAAGAGGAGAGTAAAGGAGAAGGGATTGCATGTGGCCATCCCCCCACAGGGGGTGATTTCTCACTTTTTCTCTCACCATCTCTCTCTCCAGTGATCACACACACCCTGTGACAAAAACGTAAAAAAAAAAAAAATTAATTAAAAAGACAAAGAAAAAAAAAGAAATTTAACATAACATTCTTAACCAGTTAGTCAAAGAAAAAGTCATGGGCCAGCAGGTGGCATGGAAGTTAAAGTGTTGAATTCCACATGGCCAATTGTATGGTTCAAGTGCAGGACCTGGTGGCTTGAGAATCATACTAGGCACATAGGTGCATGCCCAAAATCCTAAGAGAAAACTGGAAGTGAAGGGATTGCAGTGTGGCCATCTTCCCGAGGGTAATTTTTCACCTTTGCTCTCTGTCTCTCTCTGGTGAGCGAATGCATCCTAGAGCAAAAACTAAACAAAAAAGAGAGAGAGAGAGAAAGGAAAAGTCACAAAGAATATTAGAAAATACTTGAGACCGATGGAACTAAACAACATACCTAAATTTATGGGCTTTCATGAAAGCAGTACTAAGAGAGAAGGTGTTTTTGTTGTTGTTGTTGTTATTGTTGTTTAATTTATTGATTGATTGCATTTCACAGAGAGAGGTGTTTTTTGTTTGTTTGTTTGTTTTTGTTTTTTGTTTTTTGTTTTTTTTTTTTTGCTATAGGGCACATGTGCATGCCAGAAAGACAGAGACAGAGAGACAGAAAGCAAGAAATCACCCCTTGGGGGAATAGCTATGTCGCAATCGCTTCTCCTCCATTCTCCTCCATTCTCCTCTCGGGATCTTGGGCACACACGCACACACGCCAGGCGTGAGTTTAAGCCACCGGGTCCGGGACTTGAACCGCGGTCAACTACATGGGAGTCCAGCGACATAGCCATTATGCTAGCTGCTGGTCCCACCCCAACAGGATTTTGATGCCACAATCTACCCCTAGTTTTGTCTAGCCCATTCTGAGCACACGCCTGCTTGGCACACTCAGGGAGATCTCTGAGACATCATCCCTGAACCTTCAAGTGCAGTTCAGCCTCACAGTATGCAATTTACAGCTGTACCACATTCTGGCCACAAAGGGAAGTTTGTGTATTTTTAAAGTGTTTTTTTTTGTTTTAAACTTCAGTTTAAAAAATGTAGGACTGGTCCTGTGATCTAGTGGTTAGAACTGCATCACAAATGGCCAACTCTGATTCAAATCCTGGCTCCAACAGCTTGAAAATCTCACTGGATGCATGTGTGTGCCTCTAAAAATCCCAAAATATAAAGAAGAAATATAGGAGAAGGGATTGTGATGTGACCATTTCCCACTGAACAGTGCTTTCTCCCTTTCTCTCTTTCTGTTTCTCACTGGTAAGTTCATGTGCCCTGGGGAAAAAAAAATAAAGGAAAAGATTTTTTAAAATTCCAGACAATCATGGGACCAGCAGTTGATGTAATGACTTTGTCGCTGGACTCCCATGTAGTCGGCTGCAGTTTGAGTCCCAGACCCGGTGGCTTAAACTCACGCCAGGCGCGTGCACATGTGTGCCCAAGTTCCTGGGAGGAGAATGGAGGAGAAGGGATTGTGGTGTGGCCATCCCCCCTGTGGGGAGTGATTTCTCATTTTCTGTCTCTGTCCTGTCTCTCTCTGTCTGTCTGGCAAGCGCACACACCCTATAGCAAAAACCTCTCAAAAAAAAAAAAAAAGAAAAGAAAAGAAAGAAATCCAGACAATTTTTTGATAAAATCAAATACCTATTCTCAATAAATATTCTCTGAGCAAACTATCAATAGAAGACAACTTTCTTGTTATAAAGGCTGTCTGCCAAAAACTGGAAATGACCGCCTTACTTACTGTTGGAAATTCAAGCATCCCTTTTAAAATCAGGAAGAAGACATTTGTGCCTGTTATTATTGCTTGTCTTGGATGTTGTACTCAAAGGCAAAATCAGGGCTTAGCTAGCACATTACTATAAAAGAGGTAAAAGTCAAAAATAGTAGAAATAAAGAAACAAAACCATCTTTAGTTTTCAGACACTACTCTTACTCTCAAGACAAATTTCTATAAAATAATAGATTTTAGGAAGATTGCTGATATAAAAATCAATATATGCTAAACCACTGGGATGCATATTCACCAGCAATCAATAGACCATGCAGAGTAAAAGAAGAAATATTATTTAATTGTATGGTATCTGGGAATAGAAGATATATCGAATTTTAGAAATCTTAAAATGTAAAAAAGGAATGTCTTAAATTACTATGTTTTTTTGGAAATACATATGTATATAGTAAAAGTTTACGTAAATGTAAGGGAAAAATAAATACCACAGGTATTCAGGGAAGTTATTCTTTCTGGTGGGTCAGAAGAGAACTTAATAGCCTTTAATTGTATTAGTAATACATTATTTTAGTTGAGTGGTTGGTACATGGGCATTCATTGTATTTTTCTTTATCTACATATACTATGTTTGAAATAGTGTAGAAATAATGAAGAAGGAAAATTGCTCATGTTATTGTTCCAGAGAAAGAATGCTAGTGGTAGAACAATCCTTTGTAGCAAGTTAGTAAGTGTGGGAGAATCTGTTATATAGGCAGAAGAGGAGTCAGAGAAGAACAAAAAGAAGTGTACCCAGAAGGTGGAGAAAAGTCGGAGAGTGCTGGAATATAGAAACAAGAGAGAAAGTTATTACTTTAAAATAGGAGTGGGATATTTTTGACGAGGTCTAGCCATGTCATTATCCACCTGCTCCAGCCTCCCAGTTAGCTAGGATTCGAGGCGTGTGCCACTGTTCCGGCACAGGTAGGATGGTCTGGGAGAAGGGCCCTGACCTCTCATGCAGCCCCATCCTCACACATCAGCCCCTTAACACTTGCCACCGTGGCTGGCCTGGGAGAAACGTTTTGTCTTGTTTGGTTTTGCTTTAGATTTTAGTCATAGAGAGCACGTGCTTGGGGGATAGAGACAGAGAAAGTGAGAAATCTCCCTCTCTTCAATTCCTTCTCCTCCAGCCTCCTCTTGAGATTTTTGGGCATGCACGCACACATTCCAGGAGAGGGAAAAAAAATTTTAGTAAGAAAAAGAGAATATTTGGTCAACAGTGTCAGATACCACAGAGGAACTGAAAATGGAAAACTAAGAGGTTAGATTTTACTTAGAAGGCTGTATTCGCAGGATTCTTTTGATAGCATGTGATAGAAACTGAACTGTAGGCTCATTTCATTATATGCATATTTTTACCTCCATGAATAATTGGCAAGAAATTTAAAAGTCACACAGAATACAGGCCAGTTTCTGTTGGGCAGTACGGATTCACATATTGCAATGTATTGAGCATTCGTGGCGCTCACCCACTTCCGTCGGTCCTTATGGCGCTCACACGTGCCCTCACACGTTTCCTCTTTGAGAATAACTGATTCGGGAGCAAAGCAAAGAAGCCAACTTGATAATAAAAACAAAAAGAACGTCCAGACTACTCTCTTCCTAAATTGCGATATGAATCATGGTACTTTATGTAGCATAACTGACTGAGAATCAGATATTTATTTGACTATAGCATAACTGACTGAGAATCAGATATTTATTTTATTATTGAGTGACTAGCCTGTTAGGTCAAACCTTACTACCTGAGAGAATATGATAAACAGAAGATAATTCTAAATAAAAAAATGAAGTGAATGATGGAAATGTGGAACTTTTGTATGTTAATTTAAAAAGTAGCATTTCATTGAAATCTAAGAAATACCTTGAATAATCTAAATTTAAGCTGTCTAAATCTTTTTTATACTGTAAGAGAAATTTATACTGATTGGCATGAAAGGCATTTCTTTAGGAATTTTCAGATACATTATTTTTTAATGAAAAAAAAATCCCATTCTACATGATGTAAGTAACTTTCTATCTTATTAAATGCAAAGACTGTAAGAACTTTTTTAAAGACTCCATGTTTTTACTCTCTTGAATTTTTATAAAACTTACATAGAGAATAGAGAAAATATTATTGTTTCTCTTGAGAATTTTAGTAGAGTATATTTATAAATGATCAACATCATATGAATACTTAGTATTGCTACTGTTAAATTTGTAATGAGTTGTAGGGTTTTGGTAATTCCCTGACTGGCTTTCATCCAAGTAATTCATTTGCAGGGCTTAGATATAGTACAGCCATGGAGTGACGTACACTT
Organism: Tupaia belangeri chinensis; assembly: GCF_000334495.1. NCBI lineage: Eukaryota > Metazoa > Chordata > Mammalia > Scandentia > Tupaiidae > Tupaia > Tupaia belangeri. The sequence goes on along the minus strand of NW_006209268.1, from coordinate 501,873 downwards.
GACTACTGACCTCATCATTAAAATACTTTGATTTCTGAGTGTTAAGATGCTATTCATACTTAGGACATAGTTAAGGAATATAATATCATTTCACTAGTTTGAATATATAAAGTTGGACCTATGAATGATGATTTTTAACCTCTGGGTTTATTACCCAGAAAGTTGGTAATATTTAGTTTAGATTAGTGAATTAATGTGGGTTTTCCTACTGATTTGCATATAATTAATTTAATATTCATATACATGTTTTCAGAATAAAAATGCTTTATTTTATAAAATATGAGTTTCAGAAATATGGCCTATTATAAATTTTTTAGAAGTAAAAATTTATTTTAGGAAATGTCAATGGTTTTCTTTTGAAGTCTATTTAGAAACTAGGTATTATGAGTAATTTTTAATTGTCTAGATTCTCACCATCATTTAGTAACAATGCTACATAAGCAGGCATTTATTTCCTCAGGCTACTTTACAAAGACATTTTAGAGCAATAAAATACAATACAGTAAGTAATATTATTGTAATAGTACCTCACTAAAGCAGAAAAATTAAAATATTGAAATCAGGTTTTTGGCAAATTTTAGAGAAAAATGATGCAGTCTTCCTGAGACTTCTGCAAATATTCTAGTGTTTGATAACCTCTATTCCTGATAACTCAATCATTATTACTTCATTTGAACATTTATGGCTAATCTTTATTAAATGATATACTGCTAATATCACCCTGAAACACCATCTATTATTTTTATTAATTTAGTGTGTTTAGTTTTTTTCTTTTTTATTAGTTGTTTGGGTAGTTTAAGTGGGGTAGACTTACACGGCTTTAGTAACTGGAAAAAATATTGATAAAAGGAGTGGAGGAATAGCAGCATTAAAGTGAATGTATATGGATCAGCACCCCATAGCATAGTGGTTAAGGGAGCTGGATCTCATATGGCCAAACACAATTTGAATTCTGGCCCTAGTGGCATGAAAGACAATGCCGTGCTTGTCTGCACCAAATTATAAAAGAATGAAGAAAAAAGAATTGTGGTATGACTAGACCCGATCAAGGGAGTATTTTCTTTCTCCCTCCCTCTCTCTCTCACTCTGGCACACACTTTGGCAATAAAAATGGTAGTGCTGAGACCAGTGGCTGTTGTAATAGTTACTTCGCTGGACTCCCACATGGTCGACTGCCGGTTGACCCGGCAGCTTAAAACTCATCCTGGGTACACATGCGTGCACACCTCCTCAAGATCCCGAGGGAAGAATGGACGAGAAGGGATTGTGATGTGGCCATCCCCCCTGGAGGGTGATTTCTTGCTTTCTCTCTCTGGCTCTCCAGCAAGCAAAAATCTCTTTTAAAAAAAAATTTGTGAGGGACCAGCAGTTAGCGTAATGGCTATGTCACTGGACTCCCATGTAGTCGACCGCGGTATGCATCCCGGACCCAGTAGCTTAAAATTCACACCGGGTTCATGTGCGTGTGTGCCCAAGATCCCAAGAGGAGAACGGAGGAGAAGAGATTGTGGCATGGCCATCCCCCCTGGGGGGTGATTTCTCGCTTTCTGTCTCTCTTTCTCTGTCTGGCGAGCTCATGCGCCCTATAGCAAAAATCTCTCAAAAAAAAATTTTATGAAAGGAAGTGCTTTCATTCTCTCTCTCTTTTTCTGGCATATCCTCTGGCAGTAAAAAAAGAGGGTGTGTATGTACAGTACAAATGAGGAATATATACTTCTCTTTAATTAGCTGAATTTAAGCAGTAGAAAGCAGGAGGAAAGTGAAAAAGAGGGGTTCAGGAAGACGTTACTCAGTTCCTCCTTTGGGATATCAAATGGCATGTCAATCGCTTTCATGCCTGTTGGGGAAAGGAGTCAGAAGAGGGATGCATTGCAGCCTCCTGGTCATCATTAAGTATGTCATGTATAGGCCAGCAGTTCAGGAGAGCTGCGAATATTACCATGTGAATATGAGAAATTGTTTCTTTAGTGGTGATGACAGATTAGTATACTTTTGGGTCCAAGTATCTGTTTCTATATTTAGCATTTGGTATGTAGGGAATTTTCTTCTGGTAACCTGAACATAGGATTTGAACTAACAAATTGACTGTTAAGCCCTACTTGCTATAAATTGACAGATAATAATTTTTCCCATGAATACTTGAAAGTCAATTGTATTAATATTCCAAATTTCCCTTATAATACATTTTACCTTTCATTATTTTTCTCATAATTATGGAAACAATTTTAAGAGATACAATTTAAATTCAGTCTAGCTAGAATGGTTATTCAGATTACTTTGAAATACACTACACTGCTGATAACACATAGATTAAAATTTGTCATAAATGCCTATAATGTCAAAACTTTTCATACAAATTAAAAGATACATCTGAAATTTTCTGTATTTGGGCTCTTTTGATGTTTTTCTTTTTAAGATTTGTTTTTGTCATAAGGTGTGTGCACTCTGGAGAGAGAGAAAAACGGAGACAGAAAGAGGGAAAATGAGAAATCACCCCCCTGGGAGATGGCCATGCCACCATCTCTTCTCCTCCATTCTCCTCTCAGGATTTTGGGCTCGCATTCACATTCTCCTGGGATGATTTTTCAAGCCACTGGTTCCCAGACTCAAACCATGGTTGGCAGTATGGGAGTCCGGCGTCTTAAGCACCATACCACCTGCTACCCTGGGCTGTTTTGAGAAATAGAAGTATTTAGTTTTTATTTTATTCTATTTTGTTTTAAGAGAGATTTTTGCTATAGGGCATGTGTCCTTGTTGGAGTGACAGAAAGAGAGAAATCAGCCCCCAGGGGGAATGACCATGCTGCAGTCCATTCTTCTCCATTCTCCTCTCAGGATTTAGGATGAACACTCACATGTTCCCAGCATGAGTTTCAAGATGCTGGGTCCAGGCCTTGAACCTGGTCAACTCTGTGGGAATCCATCTTAAATACTGCGTTGCCTGCTGGCCCCCCAAATAGAAGTATTTGAAAACTGTCTTGAACAATTTGACATTTGAAAGAATAGTGTTGATTTTCATTTTGCAAACTCATATTCAAGCATATTTACAAATTAATTATTTAATTGTGCATTAGCTAGAACTCACATTACAAAGTGTAAGGGACTTGAATTAATTTTACTCCTTGTAAATGTTACTGAAAGTAGCATATGTGTTATCTATATACAGATACTCTTTATTTCTGTGAAAAAATTGAGCACATCAAGACAGATTGGCATTTTTAGTACCATAAAAAACTGATTTGTTAATTGCAAACCATATTTAGTATGACCTTATAACAAAATAGTATCTTAAGTGTCATGCTTTGTCTTTAATGTGCATACTATACCTAGGTTCATCTGCACTAGACAATTGCACTTCATGAAAAGAGTTTTTTCTTGATAGGCAATTAGCAATAATTAGGAAGATTCACCTCAATAAGATGTCAACATGAGATTGTTTAAAAAAGTTGAATGTCAGTGACTTAAAAAGAAAGTTCTTCTGACACATAGGTATAGCATGTGAAACATGAAATGTTAATTTAACTTTTCTGATTATTATTCATGCACAATATTATTTTGTCATTCAGACACTACACTGACAGAGTGTAAGGGTGTTAAAATAGTGCTGCTGGAATAAAAAGAGGATTAATCTACCATTGGCCAATTAGCCAAAGGGTACTTAATGGTCTCTAAAGGCTACTGAAGTCTAACTACTAGCAAAAGCATTGGTAAAAAGTCCTCTACATTACCTTCATTTGCTTGACATTTTGTGAAACATACTGCAGGCCTTTAATAACCGCATTTGTCTGAAAATAGTTTATAAATGAGTGATGCGGTAACTCCGAGAATTTTGTTTCTTTGTTCTTTTTTTCCCTTAAATTCATGTTGGCTTTTAATTTTTAATTCTTTCTCTAGATGATCTCAAGTATGTTAACAAAGGAAAACATGTGTTTTAAATTTAAAATTTGTGTTACTAAATTGAAAGACTTATTGATCTGAATGGTTTTTTATCATCTTATTTTACTTATTCTATACATTCAATCACTATACATCACTGCAGCTTATAAAGCGAATTTACCCAACATGAATACACTTCACCCTAGCCCAGGTGAAGATACCATACACATTATCATCAACCTTGGTAAATAAGTTCTTGTATGGAAAGTAGTTGCATTAGAGATCTAGAAATTAATGTAATTGTCTTAATAATTCATGTCATGTTTTAATTAAATGACTTGTACTTTTAGTGTTATATATGGATACCATACAGAACTTTATTTCTTTCAGTTTTATTCTCTGTAAAAAGTACAGTTTTCTTACTAAAATAATATTGATTCTAGGGCCAGCTACATAATCTAGTTGTTAAAGAGAATCTGGATCCCAGATGAGCAATCATTGTTCAAGTCCTAGAACAACAGGCCCATACCTGTGCACCAACAGGATAGAGAAATGGAGGAGAAGGAATTGCAATGTGACCATGCCCCATTGCAGGGTGTTCCCCCGACCCCAGGGAGCATATATGCCCTTTGGCAATTAAGAAAAAAGGCAAAAGAAGGAATAACAATTATATTCACACAAATAAATATTATTTAGATCATGGTGACTTATTAGGAGTTCTTGTCTATAAAGTGTCCATTTATTGGCTCATTGGAAAAGTCATGACTTAATTTGCATAGGAAAATATTGGAAAAATACATCTTGACTTTTCCGATGATCTAATAAATTGTTCAACTAGCATTTTCTCTCCAGTTGTTTTTACGTCATTTTGTTAACAAAATGTATAATTATTGAAAGTCACAATAACAAGATTTTTTTTAATAACTAGGGTCTCTCACAGTTCTACTCTCTTCATCTCCCAGCTGGTCCTACTGGTGAGTGCCACCATGTCAGACTCTTGGGATTTTTTGTTTGTTTGTTTGTTTGTTTGTTTTGAGAGGTTTTTGCTATAGGGTGCATGCACTCACCAGAAAGACAGAGAGACAGAAAGCGAGAAATCACCCCCCCCTCCCCAGGGGTGATGGCCACGCCGCAATTTCTTCTCCTCCTTTTGCCTCTCAGGATCTTGGGCACACATGCACATGAGCCCGGCGTGAGTTTAAGCCACCAGGTCCAGAACTCAAACCATGGTTGATTACATGGGAGTCCAGCGACATAGCCATTACACTAACTGCTGGTCACAAGACTCTTGGGTTTTTACTTTTAGACTAGGGCTAACTGTGTTACCCAGACTAGCCTTGTTACCCAGACTAGGTCCTTTTGCCTCAGTGTCCCTAGTCGTTGGGATTACAGTTGCATGTCACAGTGTCCAGCCTTTAGGTTGGACCAGGAATTGAACCTGACTTCTCATGTTGTCTCTGACTATAGAGCACAGTGTTTTGGCAGTGTGCACCACTGTAGCTGACCCCCATAATAATGAGATTTAAAGGCAGTGCATTAAGTATGAACCAAAATAATGAGATTATAAGAATATAAGTGAACTTATTCTGTATTCAACATTAAATAATGTCAACCCTAAACAAAATTAAGATAAAAATTTCGGCCCAGCCACAGTAGCACACTGCTTGAGGCTACATGAGAGGCCCAGGTTCAATTCATGGCCACTCTAAAAAGTAGACGACAGTGCTGTGTGCCTGAAGTCCAGTAACCCAGGAAGCTGAGGCAGGAAAATTGGGGGCTGACTGCTATCTGGGAACACAGCAAGACTGATTGTGAAAGATTGAGTCATCATGCCTCTGGTCTTAGCTTCTCAGGAGGTTGAGGCAGGAGGTTCATGACAAAGCAGGTCCTTATCTTAAAAACACCACAGTGCATGTACATATGTAAAAATTAGAGATTTTCGTGACATTATTGGAAATAGATCACTCCCATTTCATAATTTTTTCCCCTACTTTGACTGTCAAGGCCTTTGGCTTTCAAAAGGGGAAAGAAAAATTAAGAGATCACTCTACTGTTATAAATGGGAATTAAAATTCACTTTTTATTCTGGTTGTTAACTAACCATTTTCAATATCCAACACATAATCTTTGCCCCATCATGAACTGGAAGGAATTCTTTTGCCACTAGTCATTTCTTCCATGGGCTTCCCAGAAAACTTGTCCCCATAATTCTGCCATCCAATCTCATCTTTCGCTGGATTTTCTGTAATTTCCATATGTCTCTATTTTTCAGATCCAAATAAATACATTTTCCATATATTTTCAGTGACTCATTGCTTTATGTTTTTGTCCAATGGTGAAAAACATACAGGAAAAACTGGACAGTATCTTTGACTGCTATAGGCGATTATTGCTCAGAAAAAAAAATGGTACATCAGAATCAGTCTCTCTTTTTTTTGTGAGAGATTTTTGCTATAGGGCGTGTGTGCTTGCCAGACAGATAGAGAAAGGCATAGAGACAGAAAGCGAGAAATCACCCCCGAGAAGGGAACGGCATCGCTGCAATCCCTTCCCCTCCATTCTCCTCTCAAGATCTTGGGCACGCACGCACACGTGCCTGGTGTGAGTTTTAAGCCACCGGATCCAGGACGTGAACTTCAGTTGATTACATGGGAGTCCGGTGACATAGCCATGACGCTAACTGCTGGTCCCAATCAGTCTCTCTTTAGAAATGAAAAGGTATACCCCATACTATTCCTCTCCTTTGGAGCACTGTTTCTAAAGTAATTGAGTACTCAAAAGCACTTTCTTTCCCTGTGCTACAGCTAGTGTCAGGTCTGAATATTTTATTTTTTATAGACATCAAGGTCAAAGAATATCTAACAATATGTTGTTTTGGTAATGATTAGGGAAATTATTCTTTCAGGTTTTTGTCTAAGCCTTTTACTTCTCTTTATTAGGTACAATATTTTCCATGAGCCCTGTTTTATTTTTTTCTGATCATTTTGAATATTAAAATGTTTATGAAGATTCACCCTGATGGAGAAGGAAAATGTAATCTTTTCAGGGCTGCCTTCAGTTTACTCATCAGTGTTCTGGCAGGTATTTCTCTTGGGTAGAAGTTGGAAAGCAGGATGGAGTTGTAGTTTTAGGGCATTTAATGCCATACTTAGTTTCTAGGGCATATTCGATACAACAAATTAGGGGAAGGGATGTGGAAGGAGACTGGCTCTAACTAGCATTTACCAGACAGGTGTGCAGGCCACAGCAGTCCTCTTAGTTTCATTTTCTTTCTTCACAGCACTTACTATAGTTTATTGTTACTTATTTCTAAGCTATAGATTGGTAACTAAAAGAAGTATTATAACTTTGGTTTATCACTGAAAACACAGAATTAATACAGTGCCTGCCACATATTATATGTAAAAAGAATGAATGAAAGATATTGAGTCAGATTATATATACTCCCTATCTAAATCTTCCAAAAAATGTCAAGTTGGGGCCTAGAATGAAAACAATCTGTGAATGAAGTCCCGTATAAGATAAAAAGGAGAGGAAGCAAGACAGACTTATTTAGCCTTTTAGTGGGATTCCACAGTTGCTATTAGAGCACAAGAGGAAACTACTGACCAGAGGCTTTTTGCTTGGCAGCTATAGTACAAAATGAAAATCTAGTAAAGGCGATTTGTATTTCTAGCATATAAAATTTAACAATTTTTTTTTCTTGGAGAGGTTTTTGCTATAGGGCACGTGCGCTTGCCAGAGAAACAGAGAGAGGAGAGTGAGAAATCACTCCCTAGGAGATACAGCCACGCTTCATTTCCTTCTTCTCCATTCTTGTCTCAGGATCTTGGGCACACACGCACACGCGCCCAGCCTGAGTTTAAGCCACTGGGTCCGGGACGCAAACCGTGGTTGACTACATGGAACTCCAACGACATAGCCATTATGTCAACTGCTGGTCCCCAAAATTTTTTTTTAGAGAATTTTTTGCGATAGGGCACGTGCGCTTGCCAGAGAAACAGAGAGAGGAGAGTGAGAAATCACTCCCTAGGAGATACAGCCACGCTTCATTTCCTTCTTCTCCATTCTTGTCTCAGGATCTTGGGCACACACACCAGGCATGAGTTTTAAGCTGCTAAGTCTGGGACTTGACCAGCCATTGACTACATGCGAGTCTAGTAACACAACCATTATACCATCTGCTGGTCCCAAAATTGAACAATTTTAAGAGCAATTGAACAAATAAAATTGATACAAAATTATTGATAAGAAAAACAAAATTAAGCCAGAGTGAGAACATTTTATAAACTCTACACTATGAGGCTCAGCATCCTTACTTAAGATGGGATAGAGTGGCAGTAAGGGATAAAGGACAAATTCAGGAAAGGGGCTATTTTGGGCCAGCTGGTGGTGTGGTAATTACTGGATCCCTCATGGCTGACTACATGTTCAAGTGTTGGACCCAGTGGCTTGAAAAACACACTAAATGTGTGTGTGTCCAAAATCCTGAGAGGAGGATGGAGAAGAAAGGATTAGTGTGGCCATCCTCCCTAAAGAGTGATTTCTCACTTTCTCTCTTTCTCTCTCTCTCTCTCTCTCTCTGTCTGTCTCTGTCTCAGGTGAGTGTGTGCACCCTCACATTAAAAAAAAAGAAAAGAAAAGAAAGAGGCTGGCTTTTTAAAAAAGTAGGACTTGTATTAGTTTTCTGTGCTGCATAACAGATAACCACATATTTAGCTGTTTATAAGAAACATACACATTCTTTACCTCACAGATATCTTGAGCCAGGAGTCCAGCACAACCTGCTCTAGTATCACAAGGATGTATTCAGTGTATCAGCAAGGGTGCCCTCTTTTCTAGAGCTTAGGGTTCTCTTTCAAGGTCACATGTTTGTTGGAAAAATTCAGTTCCCAGTGGTTGTACAACTGAGATTCTTGTTTTTGTTTTTGTTTTGTTTTTTTTTTCACTGATGGCCAACTAAGAACCATTAACTCTTTGAGGACTCTCTTACGTTATTGCTTCCTGGCTCCCTTCATAGTTCTCTCATAACCTGGCAATTTACTTCATCAAGTCCAGCAGGAGAATCTCTCTGACTTCAGGAAAGGCCTGTGAAAGGGCTGATTAGGTCAGGACTTGTTAACAAGGATAATCTAGCTTTGATGAACACAGAGTCATTTGATTAGAGACCTTAATTTCATCTACAGAATTCCTATTCTGCACTTAATATAGTGATCTGATATTGATAGGCTATCAAATGCACAGGTTCCACCCACATAAGGAGGAGGGTATTATACCAGGGCATGGACCACTTGGGGGTCACCCTGAGAACTGTGTCTTGCAGAACTCGTTAGTAAAGAGTACGCTCTTTAGTATACTTGTGTTTCTTCTTATGGCTGCTTAGCTGGTTCTTTATCTTTCAGAGTCTTACCTTCCTCAATGTTATATTTAAATAAATAATAATACCTAGTTTTAAAATTTTATAGTGTTAAGTTCTATTTTATAACCTTTGGTTAGAAACAATTGACTACATATAAATCAATACAGAGCTCAGTATGTATTCTCATTGAAGTCAACTTTTAAACTGAAAGAGACTTTTAGTAGAGTGTGGATGGATTGTGCTATGGGGATATAGAGTCAGAGGAGTACGTCAGCCTTCAATAAGTATGTAGCCTATTAGGATCCTAAATTGAATCTAATTGAACAAGTAACGATAAATGAAGACAAACTAACTTTTCTGCCACAAGAGAACTTATAGAGCTATTCTATACATATAAACAAAGTTTGCTAGGCCAGCAGGTGATATGGTTGAGGTGCTAGACTCCCACAAGGCTGACTGCAATTCGAGTCCCAGACCTGGTGGCTTCCAAATCATGCTGGGCTCAAGTGCATATTCATTTGTTTCCAGAACTGCAGAATGGAGGAGAAGGAACTGATTGCAGTTTGGCCATCCCCTGGGTAGGGGGGTGATTTCTCACTTTCCCTCTCTCTGTCTTTCTCTCTCTCCAGTGAGCACACATGTCCGATGACAAAAACTCTAAAAAATAATTTTTAAGAAAAAGCCTTTTTCTATTAATCTAGGCCCTCAGCCCTTAGGACATTTTTGGACTTTATATGGTAGCATTTATCACAGGGTAATAATGCTAACAATAATACTGCACATTTAAAACTTACAAAGTGCTGGGACCAGGAGATGACAGTTGTTGTTTCTAGACTCCCACATGGCCGTCCATAGTTCAAGTCCCAGACCAGGTGGCTTGGAAATCATGCCAAGAATGTATGTATGCACCCAAAATCCCAAGAAGAGAATGGAAGAGAAAGGATTATGGCCTTGGCCATACCCCCTGGGGAGGTGATTTTTCACTTTCCCTCTCTCTGTCTCTCTGGTGAGTGTACATATTTTATGACAAGAAAAAATCTTTTTAAAAAATCTGTCAAGAGCTATCACAAACATTTTTTTTCAATGAGAGAAATAATTTTATTACTTTTAAAAAAATTTACATTTAATCACTGTACATCTTTAGGGTGTACAAAATTGTTCTTCCCAGCATACATACAGTGCATGTCAGTTAAGTCACAGATACTACTGTACACATCATCATCATCATCATCATTTTTGTATCTGATAAATGCGTCTGTTTTTGCTCCCTAATTCCCCTCTCACCTACCCCATCATAGATATTTTTAAAAATTTTGTTATCAAAATTATCCCTATTAGGTAGACAAGTATCACTCTTGTTTTTAAACTAAATTAGCCTAGGTTATTAATTAGCTAGGTTGTTAATTAATTACCCTAGGTTATTCAGCTGTTAAGCAGTAGACCTCAAGAACTAGACCCCAGAAATTACAGCTATTCCATCTATGCTTTGTTGTCATTTCTGTTTTTTGTTTGTTTGTTTGTTTTGATTTTGGTTATAGGCACATGTGCTCACCAGAGAGAAATAAAAACAGAGAAAGAGAGAGAGAAAAACTGAGAAATCACCCTCTATGGGGAATGGCCATGCCACAAAATCCCTTCTCCTTCATTCTCCTCTCAGGACTTGGGGTTACACACACAGGTGTCCAGTATAATTTTCAAGCCATGGGACCCGGCACTAGAGCTGTGCAGTCGTCTATGTGAGATTCATATAGCCTTACCCACCATGCCGCCGGCTGGCCTTATTTCTGTTTTCAATTTAATATGACTTAAATATTTTTAATTATTTGATTAGTGATAGAAAGGAATTAAAGAAAAATAGGAATTATGCTACTGATAGAAAAGGAAAATAATTATATGAGTAATCTTAATTTATTGGTAGATTTTTAACCACAATCTTTCTAACAAGGTCATCCATAAAAGGACTCTGATGGGCCAAACCAAGTATAAGCAACAAAAGGTACCTATACTTGTTATCTAATTTATGGCATTTGTCAAATAGGAAATGGAATTTTTGACCCAATTCCTGTGGCGCAGTCGGTAGAATACCAGACTGTGGAGCTAGAAACCATACACCAATCTTGATTTGAGTCCCCTGTCTGGCCAGACTGAAAGTATTCTGGATGTACACACATATGCTCAGGATCCTGGTGACCTGGAAGACTGGAAGAAGGGGATTGAGCAATGACTACATCCCGTGGAGGGCTCACTGCTTGCTCGCTCATCCTGTCTCTCTCTCTCTCATACACCATGTACTCATAGTGAGAAAGCAAGCCACCCGATCAGTCCAGGACTCAAATCTCAATAGGCCACATGGGAGTCTAGCACCTTAACCACCACACCAACTCTTGACCCCAACACATGTACTCTAAAGAAAAAGAGGGGAAGGGAGCAGCAGATGGCATAGTGGTTATGTCACTGGACTCCTAGATGACTGACTAAGGTTTGAGTCCCAGATCCAGTGGCTTGAAAAATCAGGCCAGGCACGTGTACGTGTGTGTGTGCGTGTGTGCCCAAGATCCCAGGAGGAAAATGGAGGAGAAGGAATTGTGATGTGGCCGTCATCCCTGGCGGCTGATTTCTCACTTTCCCTCTCACTGTCTTGGTCTCTCTTTCTCCAGCGAGCATACACATCCTAGGGTAAAAACCTTTTAACAAAAATAGAGGTAGAACTTTCAAGAAATAAGGTTCCTTTCTTTTTTGTTTTTTTTTTTTTTTTTAAGTTTTTGCTGTAAGATGTGTGCACCCACCAGAGAGATACACAGAGAGGGGAACTGAGAAATCACCACCCCCCCAGGGGCGGGGGAAGGGGGTGGCCATGCCACAGTCCCTTCTCCTTCATTCTCCTCCTGGGATTTTGAGTGCATGCACATATGCCCAGCGTGATTTTCAAGCTCCATGTCCAGGACTCAAATGCAGTCAGCTGTGTGAGAGTCCAGCACCTTAGCCACCATGCCACAGTCTGGCCCCAGAATGAGGATTCTTAACCTGACATAAATTAGTAACAGAGCCTCAGTTATTTCTCCAAAATGCCAGTGGATGAACAAAGGATTCTAAACTGATGGGATATATGATTTGTTTATTTCCTATTTTTTAACAGGTGCTCTGTAGCATTTCTGTGTATATATAACTAATAATAGAAATATGTAGATGTAAAGACTAGGTTTTGAATATCGTTTAATCAAAACATTATGTTTTAATAAAGTAGAAGTCATTTTGTTTCGTTTCCATAATTTGAGTGACTCTTCATTTAATTTTTTATATTGTTAAATTGAAGTTGAAATATATATATTTATGTCTTTTAGAGAAATATATTTATTGGTTTGGTCTTTTCTCAGTGGAGACACATTTATAGTGCCAGGATCTGCCAGTGTGGAAGAAACAGACAGAAATCTCATGGCATATAAATGTAGCAAATGAAAGAAGCCACCCTGGCTCATAGGAAGAAAAAAGCCTTATCAAATTTTAGTCTTCTGTGTTGCCTGAGATTCCACCTAGAATTATAGCCATGAATTATGTCTTGCCAGACTGAAATCTCAAAATGTCTAATTTAGATGCAGAAGATTGACTTCAGGCTTGAGAAAGACTCCCATGCATACTACTTAAGTAAAAGCATAATTACTTAATACTACATTAATAATAAAAGGTATTTTGATTTTTGCACTCATAAATTAATAGATCTTAAATAAAAGCTACACTTTTTATGTGTCATTATACTACCCTATAATACAAATAAGGAGATTTGAACATTTTAAACCACCTTTTTGGATATTTTTATTTTTTATGAGAGAGAACAGTAGGGAGGGGGCAGAGAAAAGAGACGTGTTTTTGACAGAGGTTTATGATGTCATGATCCTACTGCCAAAGGCTCCCACTTAACTAGGACCACAGGCATGTGCCACCATGCCCAGCCTGTTCATTTTAGGCCGCAAACTAAACTCAGGCCTCCCGTGTGACCACAGCCACAGCACAGTGGTGCCCTCCCACTTACGCCATTGTGGCCGGGCCATTGTTCTTATTACACAAAAGCATGTTTTTAGATACTATGGGTGGTGGGGGGATGCATAGGTGAATAAAGTCAGTCTTCTCTCAAGGATTTGAAATTTTCTGAGGAAAGAGGGAAGAAAAGAAAAGAAAAAAACGAAGCCTTCACGAAGGAGGGCATAGTAAGCCGTCTTTGATAATGGGGGATAATGGGCTAGTCTGTGGTGTGGTTAAGGCAGTTAGGTCCCACATGGCTGACAACCCTGCAGTTTGTGTCCCAGACCCAGTGGTTGAGAAATATGCCAGGTACACGTGTCCATGTCCAAAATCTTGAAAGGAGAGATTGTAGTGTCATCATTCCCCATGAGGGTGCCTACAACTTCCCCTCTCCCTGTTTTTCTCTACCTAGTGCATGTACCCCTGGGAAATTAAAAAAATAATAAAATAAAAGAATGAGGGGGCCCGCAGGTGGCGTGGTCATTGAGGGCGCTGGACTCCCACATGGCTGATTGCAGTGTGAGTCTTGGACTTGGTGGCTTCCTTTCTCATCTTCCCTCTCTCTCTCTCGCTCTTGCTCTCACTCTTGTTCTGTCCCTCTCTGGTCAAATTAAAAATAAATAAATAAAGTTAAATAAAATAATAATTATTTAAAAAGAATGAGATTCTTTAGTTGAAGGAAACACCAGGTGTAGTATCATCAATATAGAAATGGCAGGCAGCTTTGGGGAATGGCAGGCAAGTTTGAGTTCGGGTTGACATCTTAACTGAAAAATAAATTGAAGCTAAACCTTAGCCTTATTATCCACCAACATCTGAATTTTATTTTACTGGGATTTTGAAGAACTCTTGAAGTCTTGAATAGAGAATCCAGACCATCGGTATTTTAGGACGTTGTAGAAGAAAAGTGGTATAAAGGTTGGGAAACGTTGAGGAGAGAGGGAGGGCTGTTAGGGTAGTGTTAGTGGGATAATGGGCATCCGTGTTAAGAACATAGCAGAAGGGAATGAATCTGAGAAATATTACATAATGATAGAACTTGACAATTAGATGCAGGGAATTAAATAATAAGGAAGGGAGATGGATTCAAACTTCGATGATAACTAGGAAGATTTTCAGATTTAAGGAAGTTGTGAATTTGCTTTTAAACATTATTAGGTAGTTTTGGAACAATTTATAAATATTTTCTGAAAATATATAGAACCGTACTTTTAAGTCATAAGCTAAAATATAGCCAGAGAAATAATTTTTCATCAGGGCCAGCAGGCATGGTGGTTAGGAGTGCTGGACTCCCACATGAGTCCCGGACCTGGTGGCTTGCTCTCTCTCTCTCTCTCTCTTTGTCTCTCTCTCATGCTGTTCCCCTCTCATCAAATTGAAATAAACACACAAATAAAGTTGAATAGAACAATTCCTTTAAAAATAATTTTTCATCAAAATGTATTTTTTTTTTTGGAGAGGTTTTTGCTATAGGGCGTGGTGCTTGCCAGAAAGACAGAGAGAGATAAAGAGATAGAAAGTGAGAAATCATCCCCCAGCGGGGATGGCCACGCTGCAATCCCTTCTCCATTCTCCTCTCGGGATCTTGGGCACGCACCCACACGCACCTGGCATGAGTTTAAGCCACCAGGTCCGGGACTCGAACCGTGGTTGGCTACATGGGAGTTCAGCAACATAGCCATTATGCTAACTGCTGGCCCCTCAAAATGTACTTTTTATTTCACCGAAACACAGTTTGATCTAAAAAATATCAAGCCCTGGTTTAGAATCCATCATCCAAAATATTTGTATTTAATAATACATACATGCATATATACATGCATATATAAATTCGTACTTATTGGTATAGTTTATAGGAGCTATGTTTAAATATAGTGTTAACACTTAACCTATGTCCTGTGTTTATATTACTATCCATTTCATCTATGTATTTTGTTGTTTCTAATTGGAATTCTTAACAAAGATTTTTTTACCCTCTGAGGAATTATAGCATCATTTAATCTAATTGTTCCTTATGCTAAACTACCATATTATAAGCTTCCTTGGAATAATAAAATACTAGTGCTGTTACTCTCTTAAGGAGTTCCGACTTGTGCTGCTACAGTCTGGTGACATTCTGCTGACTACAGATTGGCGATTGATAAGGGCTCACATAAAGGCAGTTTGTTTTACCTTTCATAAAAACATTACTAGTATGTCATTTAGCAAAATGTTTGTTATTAAAATTCACCTGTAAGGAGTTTAGAACTCTTCCTGAACATTATAAAAATGAGTTGTCAAATATCAATCAAATGATTAAAACTGAGGGAGTTTATTTACATGCTATTTATTTGAACTAAATCTCTAACAAGCCTCGTCTGCTAATTGGACTTAACATTTATGTTGCTAAGCGAGAAGCATTTTGGCTGCTATATAGGGTGGTAAGACCTACTCAGTGGAATACACAACTAACATCTGTTACCCTGTCCTGCTCCAGCTTGGCTTTTATCAGTTAAGTCCATCAGCCCTGAAGTCAAGGTTATCAAATATGTGAATCTCTGGCTCACTCTGTATATATGAAGCAAAGAAATAGGGCACAATGAGTAAAGACCAGCCAACCAAAAGGTACTGAGTACAGCTGGTTCATTTTTGTTAAGCGTTACAAGCCCTACAACCTTAACCAAATGCTGATAAGGGTTAGAATTTTTGTGATAGCTTTTATAATAACTACTTTCGTAATTAATTTCAATTCTTTTCCTTAACACTTTTCTACCACAGAATATGCTATGTTGGGTTAAATATAGTTGCTTTTATAATATATTTATTTGTGGTTTTTTTGTTGTTGTTCGGAAAAAAGAAGCTAAATTTAGATTTGGCTGGGCTTCGGAAAGAAAAAGAAGATTTATTAAAGAAATTGGAGTCCTCATCTGAAGTTACAAGTTTAGCAGAGGAAGTTTCCCGGGTAACAGTTCCACGGATACAAGTAACAACACTTGGTCCTTCAAAGAGCATGGATTTGGAGATGAAGCAACTGCAGTGTAAACTAAAGGTTAATTATAAAGTTTACTAAGCATGAAAATATACATTAAGTTACTGAATCTTCAAAGATATGTTTGTATCAGCTCTGATTTATGGTAATACAGGTAAATATGGTATAAATAACCCACAAAGTGTTACTAATATGTACGACTTCATCAGTCAGCTTTAGCCTGGCAGAGACTTATCAGGTAACTCCTAACACTATTTGTGAAAAATATCTGAAGACACCAGGAAATTCTAACTTAGGAGCTGATGGAAAATGGCCTTTGTCTTCTACTCAAATACTCTACCAACTCCCTCCTGATCCCCATGCTTTCTCCTTTAACAGAACCCTCTCAAACATGTAATGTATCAATGTAAATAGAATTGCTTTCTCTCCCTCCAGTAGGAGGGGTTTTCACGGAGAGAAAGCAGAAAGCAAACATGGGTTGGCTTTAATGTCTGCCAGTTAAACCTCAGAGTAAAAATAAAAAGCAGTATTCCTTTTGTTTGTAAAGAATTGGATGTAAGTTCAGATGAAACCGTCAACAACCTAAAAGTAAGGCCAACCTTAGTTTTAACAATTATCTTATAAAATAAAACAAGAATTTAAAGAAATTAAAAACTTTTAAGTTTTTAATTAGAAAGTTAATTTTCATGCTGCATAAGAGAAGTTCATTTATTCCTCACACGTTTAATTATCTTCTTGAGTGGAGATTGCTAGCTGGAAGCTAAAAGAGCAGTATATATGAGACTACAGCTAGAGTAAGAGTCACTAAGAATAATGTTCTGATTGTAAATGTATCAAGTACATTAGAAATGGGATAACTGTGACTGTTAAGAGGGTATTGGAATATAGTGAGTCATAGGAAAAGTCATGATGTATTTTCTTTTTTTTTTTTGGAGAGGTTTTTCTTTTTTTTTTTCTTTTTTTTTTTTTAATGAGAAGCCAATTTTTTACCCCCCCCTTTTTTAAAACAAATCCAAGGATAATAGAAGTAATCAGGCCAATGTCCTAATTTATTTTATCATGTTATCTGTTGGCTATTTTGATTTTCTATGCGATGATTCTTACATCTCTCATTTCTTTTTCATGTCTTACAGCATACCTCAGGATACCTTTTTTTTTTTTTTTTTTTTGGAGAGGTTTTTCTTTTTTTTTTCTTTTTTTTTTTTGCTATTGGGCGTGTGCGCTCGCCAGGAACACAGAGACAGAGAGACAGAAAGCGAGAAATCACCCCCCACGGGGGATGGCCACGCCGCAATCCCTTCTTCTCTGTTCTCCTCTCGGGATCTTGGGCATGCACGCACATGCTCCTGGCGTGAGTTTAAGCCACCGGGTCCGGGATGCGAACCGTGGTCGACTACATGGGAGTCCAACGACATAGCCATTACTCTAACTGCTGGTCCCATGATGTATTTTCCTATGCAAAAATGTGTCATGACTTTTCTGACAACCTAGTAGAATTGTCAGAGTCACAGTTGTTTTCAATCCAAAATATGATATGCACACTCTCCCACTGATAATAATAATCTTTTAGTACAGGATTGCTAATAGGATAAAATACGATAAAATTTTAAATGAAATAATATAGATATACAAAATGACATTGATGGAGCTACTTTTTTAATACCATTTTTTTCAGATACTACAACATCTAGTAAGTTTTAATACTTAATATGATATTATAAATATGAAAAGCTAGTTTTGCAGGTTTGGGGTCATGTATCATCTCTTAAAAATGTATTATCTGTCTTTGGAAAAGTGGGATAAAATAGATAAATTGAACATTCTAACATTTAGATTCATATATGGAAGATAAAGTCACTGAGATTTCTTTAGTCTTATCTTTATAGTTCTGTAATTCTTTTATTTAAGTCTTTATGATGCTAACACAATTTTAATTTAAAGTAAGATAAAATGCTAGATGTGGTATTGTCTGAGTTCTAACATTTTTTAGATTGTTAATCATTTTAAGTTGATTTACATTTGACTTTTTTGATTTACTATAATACAAATGGGCTAATATAATTTTTTAGTAATAGTAGGTTCATATAAACATCTGGAAGTTATTTGCATTATGATATTTCCTAGTGTACATTTTAACTTATACATTAATATCTCGCTTGCTTTGAAGGAATTTGTGAGTCAGAAAAATGAGACTGACGAGACTGCCTAGGGCAATTTAGTTTGAAGTGCCAGGGTCCATATCTAACCTGGAGTCTTAGAATACTGATCAGGCTATTTGGGCACAAAAATGATAAATCTTTACTTTTGTCTATTGCATGTTCTGATATAGAAATTTCCTCGAAGATCAGGTACATGTATTAAGTAGGTACCCAATACTCTGCTACCAAAATGTTCAATTCAGTATTATATTAGTTTGCTAGGGCTACTGTAGCAAACTGGGTGGCATTAGAAGCAAACAGGTTTTTGTTTTTTGTTGTTTTTTTTTTTACAGTTCTAAAGGCTGGAAGTCAGATCAATTTGTCATCGATGTGTTTTCTGAGGCCTCTCTTTTGGCTTGTAGATAGCCATCTTCTTCCTGTGTCTTCACATGGTCTTTCTGCCATGTGTCTTTGTGTCCTAATTATCTTTCCTTATAAAGACACCAGTCATACTGAATTAGCTCCCCCAACCCAATAACCACATTTTACCTTAATTACCTCTTTTAATACACTCACATTCTGACCTACTATAGGTTAGGTGAGGACTTTAATATGTGCATTTTGAGGACACAATTTATCCTATAACAGATATCAAACCATTACTATATGGTCATTTTCTTAGAAATGTCTTATTTTCTAAATGATGTTTTTATGTTTAATTGACAACTTTAGTTATATTTGAATTTATTAAGGGTCTACATGCTTTTTTATTCTATTCAATTAATATTAAACTTTCTGGTGTACTTTCTTTTTTCTTTTGTTTCTTCATGAGAGAGAGAGAGACAGAGTCAAAGACAGAGTCAGACACCCCCCCTCAACAGGGTTTTCACATCACAATTCACACCCACCTTCAACCAGCTGTGGGTCATGGGCACATACAGACCTGGTGTATTCACGGAGGTCCCTAGATCTGAGCCCAGGACATTCCCATGTGGATCGGTCTCATGGAGCATTGTTACCACTACACCATTGTCTGGTCCTTTCTGAGGAATTTCTGACGTGTACTTTTCAGATGTCCCTGGTTTATTCATTACCATTAGAGTGCTGATAGGCATTTTCTGGACCTTCATTTTTATCTTTATTAGACATGTTTCCTCAAGGTATCTGTATATAGATAATAAAATATTTAAAGATATAAATTTCTTTCAGTGAATGATATAGACATCAATTTTCTACATTTATTTGTAATTCTTTACATAATCTGAGTTAAAAATATATCAATTTCCACTTGTGAGATTTTCTTTTTTTTACTTCTTGATTATTCAAGAGTTTGCCTTTTGATGCATAACTTGTTTTCTTCCAGTTTCCCAGTAAATAGATAATCATGAAGCATTGGAGCTTTTAAGCTGATGTTTCATGTTTATCACTACGTGATATTATAAATATTAACTCATTTAATTTTCATTTCAACTTTATAAGATAGACTCTGTTATGACTCCTATTTTAGAGTTGAAAAAGCCGAGACACAAAAAGATTAAATTACTTGTCCAAGGTTTCACAACTACTAAATGGTAGATTAGAGATTGAAACTCAAACCATCTGGCTCCAGATTCCATATTCTTAATCATTACATTATGCAACTTAAAACAAAATATTCAATAAACTTAGTATAGGAAAACTCTGAACAGGATGGATTTTTACCATTCTGTTTTTTTTGATGTATGCGTTTTACACCAGGTTTTAAGTCATGCTTCAGGTGAATGTTATGTAATAGGGAATGGAGAAGAGAGAAAGACCTGGGTTTTGATCACTTTTTGTTCATGAACATCTTGTGGGACCTGATCAAGAAAATCACTTAACTTATTCAGTGGTCTGGGATACCTTTTTACCCATCTCAAAGGATTTTTGAGGATCAAATAAAATAGCTGTCAAATTTAGAGATTTTGGTACAAGTATGTATCAAATTGGCACTGTTTTATTTACTATAATTCAGTAGCCCTTGAATTATCAAGAAGTCAGTTATCTCATTTTCAGTCATGTCAAGTACAGCCTTAATAGAAAGTATAGCCTGATACAGAAATGAATCAAAAACTACCTTAAAGTCCACTTAATTTATTCCATTGAAGATACCGTCTGGCTTTATTTACTACCTGTTGTCTTTTATTTTAAATACAACTCTAAGTTTATTTATTTTACTTCTCTACAAAACAAAACAAAACAAAACAAAAACGAAGGAAAAAGAAAAACTTTTTAAAAGCAGATTAGGGGACCAGCAGATAGTGTAGTGGCTATGTCGCTGGACTCCCACGTAGTCGACCACAGTTTGAGTCCCAGACCCGGTGGCTTAAACTCATGCCAGGCATGTGTGCATGTGTGTCCAGGTTCCTGAGAAGAAAATGGAGGAGAAGGGATTGCGGCGTGGCCATCCCCCCGGAGGATGATTTCTCACTTTCTGTCTCTCTGTCTCTGTCTTTCTGGTGAGCGCACGTGCCCTATAGCTAAAACCTCTCCAAAAAAATAAAAAGGCAGATTAGAAGTATGCATATTAAAGGACAGAATAATCAGTTTTTAGGCAGAAATACTGACAGAAGCACAGAGTTACAATCAACAGATTGAGAAAGAGAAAAAGGAAATATGAAAATGTTAAGGTAAATATAAAGTTAGAGAAACACAACAGTTTTGAGTCCATGTAGAGTGTGACGTTATAACACTTAGTCCCTGAAAGCACCACTATATCACAATATAGTGATGAGATAATACATGAGGGGAATGAGAAAGTTTGTGAAAAATAGAATTGGAGTCTAAATTTGTTTTGGTTAAAAATTTTGAAATCCATGCATAATTTTTTCATAATATGCCTTTTCCATAAACCTTCTAAAGACCCCTCATATAATTAATGTAGTGAAATATTTATAATGAGATATCACTACATTAAGATAACACTATTAGTATAATCATGATTCATATTTTTAACTGGACAAATGGTCATTCAAGAAAGAATTTAAGATTATGATTAAAGGGACCAGCAGATGGTGTAATAGTTATGTCGCTGGACTCCCAAATAGCCATGATTCAAGTCCCATACCCAGCAACTTAAAACTCACTCCAGATGCATGTGCTTGCGTGCCCAAAATCCCAAGAGGAGAAGGGATTGAAGCATGGCCAATCCCCCTGGGACATGATTTCTTGTTTTCTGTCTTTATCTCTCCAGTGAGGGCATGTGCACCATAGCAAAAAATGACCACAGTTTGAGCCCCTATAGAAAGAAATCTCTCTCTAAAAAAAAAAGAAAAAGATTATGATTAAAACAGAAGTTTCAATTATTTAGTAATTTCATAATTTTGTAGTATTTTATTCTGGCATTGCTGGAAATAATGCACTATATGCATCATTCATTGTAAACATGCAAAATATTGTGGAAATTTAGATTGCATTACGTAGTTCTGATCATACTTAAAACACTCAAAACAGTTGCTATGTGGAGGTAACTTTGAGTATTTTAAAAAATTAATTATCACATGTAAAAATTAAAATCTTTGACATTTTTACTTAAATATACTATGTGAATTAGACGTTTAAGTGTGTCTGATTAACTTGACTCACATTTCCCTTGTGATTGATAATTACATCTTTTCAAAGTCAAATTGTTTTTAGCACAAGTCAAACATCCAAACCTAGGAATAGTTCCAGTAGAAATTTATTGTAGAAAGATTAGCAAAATATAATAATTACTTTTTTTATTTTTTTAAGGTTTTTGCCATAGGGCACATGTACTTGACAGAGAGAGGGAAAGTAAGAAATCACCCCCAATGGAGCCAGCAGATGACATAGTGGTTAAGGTGTTGGACTCTGATGTGGTTGACCACAGTTTGAGTCCCGGACCTGGCAGCTTGAAACTCACGCCAAGTGTGTGTGCTTGTGTGATTGCGTCCCAACCTCCATGCCACCTGCTGGCCCCTCTAGCATAAGTTTTACATAATCTTATTGAACTATTAAAGTTGTTAATTATTCATACATTTGCATTTTACTAAGACAATTCATATTTTCCATAGATGTATTTTGAATCTCTTTTTTGAATTATATGACTGTGTTTCTCTATGGCTTGGCATGTTATATAAAAATTTCAGTATTAGTATTTTAATTAGAACATATAAAATAAAGCATTTTGTAAAAATTATTAAAGTGTTCATTTTATTGTTCATCATTAGTGTAAATTTGTTACTCTTGATGGAAATGATACTTATTTTTATGCTACTTTATACCAAGATTGAAAGATATATTTAAATTTGTCTGCTTTTAATCTAGAATGCAACCAATGAACTCACCAAACAATCATCAAATGTGAAATCCCTGAAATTTGAACTTCTGGCAAAAGAAGAACACATAAAAGAAATGCATGAAAAGTATGGTCTTCATATTTCTATCCATTGTATTTGGTGCCACCTAGTGGCAATCAACTCTGTTAGCCATTGGGCCCGAAATAAACAGTACTAACACATCCTTACCAATGACATTTTCCTTCCTTAGTTCATGTTTAATCCTACATAAGGTGATGGTTTAAAGAATATTATGTATAACATGATTAATGGAAAGCTAGTTACTACTTTAAAATTAGGTTCTAAATATTTAGTTATAGCTCATGTTTTAAGCATATTTAGTGTGGAATAAATGAAAATTAATGGCCTCAAGAAAATGAGCAAGAAACTTTAAAATGTAGCAGTTATTTGCCCTCACAAGATATATATAGATTAATACTTTTCTTGGGTTTAATGTTTTATCTTATAGATAGAGCAAAGGTGGACAAAAAAAAAGTTTTTGTTTGTGTTTAAAATAGTAGTTATGAAGGTTTGTAGTTTTTGTGTTTATTAATAAAAAGGGATTTGACCTAGCCACAGTAGTGCATGCCAAATGCTGCTACTTGGTAGGCTGAGGCTACATGGGAGACTGGGTTTGTTTCCTGGCCCACCCTAAAGAGCTGGTCATGGGCTTATACCTGTGTTTCTAGCTACTCAGGAGGGTCCTGATATGGTGAGACCCTGTCTGAAAAACACAGGCACACAAATACATGAAAACAAGGGATTGTAAATGCTCTATCTCATATAATTAAATGATTTTCTATTTTTTTATAGCTGTACTAGAGCTTAGATGTGATAAAATGTTCAGATAGAATTCCAGTCACCTTAAAAGTGAAGATCGCTTAAAAGTGATATTAATAGATACAAATATTATCAGACAAAAATATTGGTTGATCTTTTTAACTGAGACTAATGAAGTTATTTGTAGATTAGGAAGCTGTCTTGTTTATTGTGTAACAGTGAAGACTCCAAAGAAACACTCTGAATCGTGACTCCCCTAAATACTAGCTTTATGCCTCAGTTTAATATATTATTTTATAAGGTTGTTGTGAGGAATAAGGTAGTTGGTGCATGTAAAACACTTATAGCAACAACTGGAACATAGTAAGCAGTCAATAAACATATCTCTTTTCATTCTTGTCAAATTGAGCAGCAAAAGCAGAAGCCACAGTAGTAGTTGTCCCTGCATCTGCCATTTTATACTTAGGATTTCATCCACTTAAACTAAGCTAATACGTGAATTCAGTCTCTAATGATTTTAAATTAGAAGATATAATGCCTAATTTTAGTTTTTTAATATTAGATTTTTACATTTGTTGATTAAAGTGTATGATTGTTTCATATCATTGCTATGATTTTGATTATATCTAAATATCACTTGGATTTTTATTAGTAGTGTAATTTAAATATTAGATCGCTAGAAAAGTTACAATATATCTTTGCATAGAAAAATATGTCACAACTTTTCTGATGGCCTGATATAATACTTTGAATGTAATAATTCTAAGGTTTCCTAAATTTAATGAATCTCTTTTAATTATTTTCTTTGTTTGTTTTAATGCATATCTGTAATACTGTAATAACCAAATTACAAATAGATTATAGATTTTATAGACACTCAATTTTTTTTTTTTAGAGGTTTTTGTTATAGGGCGTGTGCACTCGCCAGAAAGACAGAGAGACACAGAGAGACAGAAAGCGAGAAATCACCCCCCAGGGGGGATGGCCACACCACAATCCCTTCTTCTCCATTCTCCTGTCAGGATCTTGGGCACACACACACGTGCCTGGTGTGAGTTTAAGCCACTGGATTCGGGACTCAAACTGTGGTTGACTACACGGGAGTTCAGCAACACAGCCATTACACCATCTGCTGGTCCCCGGCACTCAAAATATTAATAGAGCAATATTTCATTCAGTGCAAGTTACTTTACCGATTTCCAGTCTCAATAATTTGAATATAACATTTAAAAACTAATGGTAGGTATAATGTTGGATAATATATAAGATATCACCACAATTAAAGTTTTTTCAGTACTCTTGATAAAATACCTTTTTTCCTTTCAAGGATGTCTCGAATGGAGAGGGATTTAACTATGAAAAGACATTTGATAGAGGACTTGAAATTTCGACAGAAAGTAAATTTGGAAAGTAATGAGAGTTTTAATGAAATGTTGGAAAATCTTGAGAAAAAGGTACTGATTTTTACATTCACTGACACTAAAAACATCTTTTTTCATTGTATTTATTTTCTTAAAAAATCAGTACTAATTTATAGAAAATATTTGTAGGATATATGTTTATTGTTATAAATTTATACTATTTGCTCTGAAAGTACAGTATTTGTTTTGTTTTGTTTTGAGAGGTTTTTGCTATAGGGCGCGTGCGCTCGCCAGACAGACAGAGAGAGACATAGAGACAGAAAGCGAGAAATCACCCCCCAGGGGGGATGGTCACGCTGCAATCCCTTCTCCTCCATTCTCCTGTCGGGATCTTGGGCACGCACGCACACGCGCCCAGCGTGAGTTTTAAGCCACCGGGTCCAGGACGCGAACTGCGGTCAACTACGTGGGAGGCCAGTGACATAGCCATTACGCTAACTGCTGGTTCCCAGTACAGTATTTGTTTTAAAATCAGTACCCCAGAATCTTAAATACACACACACACACACACACACACACACACACACACACACACATATAGCCACATGTTCTGTTTCTATTAGTAACTATCTCATAAGGAGACAATCAAATTTAGTTTTAATTTTTTAAATTTGTCAGAGAGTTCATGTGCTTCCATAGAAAGACAGAAAGACAGAGAAGGGAGGAGAAAGAAAACACCCCCCAATGGGACATGGTCATGCTGCTATCTAGTCTCCATTTCTCCATCCTATTGGGCTTTTGGTTATAAACACAGATACTTCTTGTGTGTTTTTCAAGCCACTAGGGCCAGGATTCAAACTGCACAGTCAGTCAGTGGGATCTGGCTTCCTTAACCACTAGGCCATAGGGCTAGCCCACTAAGTTTAATTTTTAGTATTTCTGGAATACATAATTACATTTTATTCAGTATTTAATTTAAAACAATAGTTTATAATGATTGAATAAAGCTTAAAAGTTATTTGAGATTGATCATTAAAGTTTTTAAGTAGAAAAATGATAACCAACTATCAGAAGTTCTTTAAAATGTATACCTTTTTTTTTGTATATGGGAGGGGAGTTATACATAGGAAAGATGTTGTATTTAAAAATAGTTGCATGATGTATGAGCCCAAACCAGAAAGTTTATGTTTAAAAAGAAGAGGTGCTATTTGCACAACTCATAAAGCAGCTTGTGGTTTGGCATTCACTAAATGTTATCCTCTCCTGAGAGAGCATCTCCTTTGCTTTCCTTGTTGAAGATGAAAATGTAAGTATCTGTTAGTGCCAATGGATTTAAGCAAGAAAACTTCACAAGAGCACAACAAATGGATATGATTTTGTTTCTCTTTCTCTCCCACCCACCCAAATAAATGATAAGTACTTCCTTTTTTTGTATCATCCTTTAAATTTTGCTATTTTTAACTTTAATAGTCATTTCAAATGTAGCCGTAGACTTTTTGTATAAGTTAACTCATATCTTCAGTGGCATTAAACTGAAAAAGAAAAGTTTTCTTCTGTTATTTTTTAAAATGTACAATAAGTATGTTCTATTACTTCTTGAGTTTCATCCTAAAAAATGTATGTTATACCTACTTTTGAGCAAACAACTAAAAGTAATCCATGACTTGGTACGTTTCAGGGTCTAAAGTTTAGGTTAATAATGAAAAGATAGTTAACATGATATTGTCCGATGAAAGACCAATATTCATAAACTTCATAAACTTTTTATACAGTTTTGGCTTTTGTTATTAAGGATTATTCATTTCTTTTTCCTTTTTCTTTTTTTTTTTTTTTTTTTTGAGAGGTTTTTGCTATAGGGTGTGTGTGCTGGCCAGGAAGACAGAGAGACGGAGAGACAGAAAGGTAGAAATTGCCCCCCGTAGGGATGGCCATGCTGCAATCTCTTCTCCTCCGTTCTCCTCTCGGGATCTTGGGCACATGCTTACATGCGCCTGGCGTGAGTTTAAGCCACTAGATCCGGGACTCAAACCACAGTCAGCTACATGGGAGTCTAGGGACATAGCCATTACACCAACTTCTGGTCCCAAGGATTATTCATTTCTTTCATAAAGAATTCTGTAAATGTAGTACTTGAATTTGATACAAATATGAGTAAATAAATAGAATTAAACTCAGTCATTTATTCATTTAGTTTATGTTTAAAAATACGGTATGCTACTAGGATAACTTTACCAGTCATAATTACTTTTATGCTTTTAACGTAGGTAAAGACATTAACTGAAGAATGTTCCAACAAGAAGGTAACAATTGATTCACTAAAGCAGAGACTTAATGTTGCTGTAAAGGAGAAGTCACAGTATGAACAGATGTATCAGAAAACTAAAGAGGAGTTAGAAAAAAAGGTATGCTTTTAAGACATGTTAGCCTTGAAATGAACTATAATGATGTGTTTTTTATTATAATGTTTTTTCCACCCCAAACTTTGAGCTACTTAAATGTTTCGGGTAACTGCAAAGAACATTTGTATCTCTATTTGAAATGCTAACAATTTTTTTAACATTAAGTTAGTACTATATTAAGAGAACAGATTTTGGGGGCTGGCAAGTGGTGTGGTGGTTAAAGGCACTGGACTCCCACATAGCCAGCCACGGTTATAGCTGGATTTGGCTGTTTGCTTTCCCACTTTCTCTCTCTGTCTCTCTCTCTGTACAAACTGAAAACTAATGATAATAAATAAATAAATAATTCTTTTTTACAAAAAATGAGAACAGATTTTGTTTGTGTTAATGACTTCTCATAAATACAAGGTGCTTTACAATGCAGAGGCCACATGGGAAGGTCAGGTTCATGTCCTGAGCTTTCCCTGTACCCACCACTCACATATACTCTTGCCCATGATCATGGCTGGCTGAGGGTTATGGTGGATCACTGCGTGAAGACCCCTTTGGAGGTGACTGTCTCTACCCTACCCCATCTTTCTTTCTCATAGAAAACATAAATAAATAAAGGGGGGCATTTATATAAGTAGAAATAAAATTTTGTAGGTCTACCTAAACTCATAAAGTCATATTTCCATTTAATAAATGGGGATCTTTTTCTAAAATAACATCCATGTCCATAATGACTCATAATCTTTAAAAAGGGTAAACTAATTTTTCTTAGACTTTTTGCTATAGGAGGTGTGTGCTTGCTGAAAAGAGACAGAGAGATAGGAAAAATAAGAGATCACCCCCTCAAGGTTGGCCACTCTACAATCCTTTCTCCTCCATTCTCTCAGGATTTTGGACACACTCATACATACACATCCTTTGTGTTTTTCAGGCCACTGGGTTTGGGACTCAAACTATGAGTCAGCCATGTGGGATCTAGCACCTTAACCTCCCCACCACCTGCTGACCCAGGATAAACTAATTTTGATGATAAACATGCAAGAATATGTGTGTAGGATATTTTCTTGAAGATAAATTAAAACAATCATTAATTTTAACCAAATGAAAATAAATATATTCATAAAGAGAGTAAGTCTCTCCTCCCTTGACATGTATTACTAACTTTTCTGGGTATGTTTATGAAATATTTATTTTACAATTACTGATCTTTTGCAGGATCTCAAGCTTACACTCCTAGTATCGAAAATAAATGAAACTGAGTCTGCGATGGCAGAAATTGAAACAGCAGCATCTAAGCAGCTTCAAGGATTAGCTTTGCAAAGTGAGCAGGTCCTTGAAGTTACACAAAAGAAATTACTGTTAGCCAATGAGAAAGTGGAAGAGTTCACCATATTTGTGAAGGTTTGAATTATTTGTTATTTACTAATTTGTACTTTATTTCCGTCAGAGTGAGCAGTGGCCTACTTCAGATATGTTGGGGAATACTTGAAAATTTTTGCTTTCCTCACCCACAAAACATCTTCTATCCTAATGGTCACATTGCTCAAAATTCCTCTGTCAAAAATTTATTTTTTATTTTGGATTTACATTTTCTGCACTATTGTTAATATTTTTATTAGTATCAATTTGTTTATGAAATTATAGTAATCAAGTAATGAGGGTTGTAAGATAAAATAATTAAGTCATTACCACTCTACTCTCTTTTCAAAAATCATCTAAGCAAGAACAACTAGAAACTTGCTCATGTTTAATGAAGTTCAGAGACATCTGAACCCCAGCCCATAAGCTATCAAGACAGGAAATGAATAGAGAAATGTAATGACTAGAGAAATGGTAAATGACTTGGCAGAACAAAAAGAAGCTTAAGTGCCTGCGGAGTTGTGCCACCTAGATGTTATCGGAAAGCTGAAGAACCCCAGAAATGCTTGGGAATTGGCTGTGCAAGAAACCACTGAAGTTTAGAATGGAGAAGGGGAAGATACAGGGCTAAAATAAGTAGTTTTTTTGAAAGTCTTAAGGAACTATCCAATTTTACTTCTGCCCCATGCAGTTAGGCTTGAGAAACTGAGGAGGAGGAGAAACTCTGGATTTAGAGGTACCAGGTACTAAGGACTGGGAATCTGGTGATTGCCCTGTCCCTGTCAATCTTCTGTGAGTTGCTTACAACTGTTTAGTGCCTTTTATTCGTGTTTGTATTACAGTTGGTAAACAAATCTATTGCCACTAGATAAATTATGATGAGTTCCTTAAGGACAAGGACAATATTTGATTAATCTCTGCCCCTACAACATGTACCATAGTGCCTTATAAAATATAGGCATGGAATAATGATCACTAACTGATCAAATTAAGTTTTCATTAGGAGTAGGTAATTTTAATGGCAATCCTCTTGCCCATTAAAAATAAGAACCAGAAGATGGTGCTTTCATTGCTGGACTCCCACATAGTCAACTTTGATTCAAGTCCTGGACCTGATAGCTTAAAACTCATGCCAGGCATATGTGTGTGTGTGCCCAAATCCCAAGAGGAGAATGGAGGAGAAAGGATTGCAGGATGGCCATCCCCCCTGGGAATTGATTTCTCACTTTCTGTCTCTCTGTCTCTGTCTCTCTGGTGAGCATACAGGACTATAGCAAAAATCTCTCTTAAAAAAAAAAAGATAAAAATAAGAACTAAAACAATTTGGCTATATTGGGAGAGTAAATCCTTTCTTTCTCCCCAAATTACGATATGGTTTTGTAATCAGTATTTGATGAGATTGAGCTCCTTGTGTTACTTCTTCCATCAGATTATTATAATGGCAGATACTTACATACATAAAAATATTTTCAATTGTGGAATCTCTAAAATGAACGTTTAAATGTCCTCCTATAGAATAAACATCTATCACCACTTACTCCTGTTCTTTCCAAGATAATTCCACTGTCATTTGAACAACTCATTTAAGTTTTGCTATAATAATATATATTAAATTAAAAATATTTTACATTTATTAATTAATATGTTAGTATTTTCTAATCAGTTCTTTTTTTATTCTCTCTACATGGGTTGGTAGTTTGGCATAATTTAAGCCTCTAGTAGAAAAGGTACTCTACCTAACATATAAAAGAATATTTTAAAATCTCCTTAGATACTAATTTTACTTATAAATAATAATATTCCTGGACTTTTAAATTGAAAATATGTTGTCAAATAACTGGTTTTTATCTCAAATGCCATACTAATACCATATTTTTTAATTTCCCTAAAAATAGAGGCTTATAGTATATTATGCCACTGTTAATAGTATCCTGTTGAGAGAAAATTCCAATGTTGCTCGTTTAAAAAACAATCCTTGGGACCAGTAGCGTATTGGCTATGTCGCTGGACTCCCACGTAGTCGACCGCAGTTTGATTCCCAGAGCCGGTGGCTTAAACTCACGCCAGGCACGTGTGCGTGTGTGCCCAAGATCCCGAGAGGAGAATGAGAAGGGATTGTGGCGTGGCCATCCCCCCTGGGGGTTGATTTCCTGCTTTCTGTCTCTCTGTCTCTCTCTGTCTGTCTGGCGAGCACACGCCCCCTATAGCAAAAACCTCTCAAAAAAAAATAAAAAAATAAATAAATAAATAAAAATCCTTTTTCCAGTCTCCCCTTGGGAGTTTGGCACACACAGATGCACCCAATGTGATTTTTAAGCCACCTGGTCTGAGACTTGAACTTTGTAGTCAGCCATGTGGGATCCAGTCCCTAACCTCCACACTCCACACTACCTGCTGACCCAAATCATTCTTATTTATTTATTTGAGAAGTTTTTGCTATAGGGCACATGCACTCAAAAGAGAGCTCGAGAGAGGGATAAAGTGAGAAATCACCTGTCAGAGGGGATGACCACACTACAGTTCCTGCTCTTCCTTTTTCCTCTTGAGATTTTGGGCATGCATGTACACGTGCCCGGCCTGATAAGAAAGCATTAATTTTAGTAATTGTAATTTGCTTTCTCCAAATTTAAAATGTCAATTTTTTTCTAAATTCTTATTAAATTGTCTTATAATGTTTAATTTATAATGACATTCTCACTGAATATTATTACTTTACTTACGTGTAGAACTTTATTTTGTTATATTTTTTAGGTTTTTACCATGGGGCACAAGCTCTTGCTGGAAAGAGACAGACGAAAAGAGAAAGCGAAAGTGAGAAATCACCCCCTGTGGGGGTTGGCCACACCACAATCCCTTCTTCTCTTGGGATTTTGGGCATGCATGTACACATGCCCAGCATGATTTTTAAGCTGCCAGGTCCAGGACTTAAACCATGGGCAGCCTTGTGCAAATCCTGCACGCACCTTAACCATCACTCCACCTGCTGGCCCCAAAACTATTTTTATTATAACTATTAGCTTTATAAACTTTCATTTTCTTGATTTATATTCAGTTTATGGTTTTTATATGTCATGTTTTTAGCTGAGATAAATGAAATACATAATTATGAAATTTATTAAAATGCTAATTTTTTTTTTTTTTTTTTTTGCTATAGGGCACGTGCGCTCGCCAGACAGACAGACAGAGATATAGAGACAGAAAGCGAGAAATCACCCCCCAGGGGGGATGGTCATGCCACAATCTCTTCTCCTCCATTCTCCTCTCGGGATCTTGGGCACGCACGCACACGCGCCCGGCATGAGTTTTAAGCCACCGGGTCCAAGACGCGAACCGCAGTCAACTACGTGGGAGTCCAGCGACATAGCCATTATGCTAACTGCTGGTTCCCATTATTATTTTTTTTCTGAAATATTCTTTGTGGCATGTTTTAAAAAGAATTATTTATTTATTTAATTTTATTCATTATCATCATTATTTTTTTTTAATTGGACCAGAGAGAGACAGAGAGAGAGGAAGGAAAAGTGAGAAAGCAAGCTGCCAGGTCTGTTACTCGAACTGCATTTGGCCATATTGGAGTCCAGAGCCCTTAACCGCCATGTCACCTGCTGGCCCCCTTTGTGGCATTTTTTAAAAAGGATGGATGAGAATCAGAAGTTGGTACAAGACAAAAATGAATTTCACTATTAGATATTAATTATTATATACTTGAAGTTTTGTGACCTCTGTGATAAGGTGATTGATATATTTCTCTGCATAAAGTAGTTTAACAAAAATTGTCTTTGAATTCAGGATTGTTGTGGTTAATGGCTTTTTCATTTCAGTAAAGTTTTTTTTTTCCTATTCTTTTTCTGTGAATGAGTGCTCTCACCAGAGAGAGGGAGAAATTAGAAAACACTCCCCATGGGAAATGGTCACAGCCACAATCTGTTTTCTTCCACCTCGCCCTGTTTTCATGATTTGGCACATTCATGCACATGTGTCTGGTGTGTCTCTCAAGCCACTATGACTGAGACTTGAACCATGCAGTCCACCATGTGGGATCTGGCTACCTTAGCTACGAGGCCACAGAACCAGCCCAAGATTCTTTTTCTAATAAAAATTTTTAATAGAAAAACTTAAAGGTTGGGCCAACCTATAGCATTGTA
Source organism: Tupaia belangeri chinensis (assembly GCF_000334495.1). Lineage (NCBI taxonomy): Eukaryota > Metazoa > Chordata > Mammalia > Scandentia > Tupaiidae > Tupaia > Tupaia belangeri. The sequence goes on along the minus strand of NW_006209268.1, from coordinate 469,164 downwards.
GCTAAGGTGGCTGGATCTCAGATGGCCAACTATACTGTTTGAGTCCTGGACACAGCAGCTTGAAAAACACACCAGGCATGTATACATGCTACACAAAATCCTGATAGGAGAAATGGAGGAGAAGGGACTGTGGCACGGACAATCCCCTATGAGGGTGCTTTCTCACTTTCTCTCACTTTTTCTCTGTCTCTCTCTGGTGAGTGCAAGTGCCTACTAGCAAAATTAAAAATATATAAATTAAAGATTATGTAGTAGGTAAAGATAACAGATGAACTATCTTTAATACTCTTGGGATTTTTTTTTTTAAGTTTTTGCCTTAGGGCACGTGCACTCTCTGGAGATAAAAAGAGAGAGAGGGAAAGTGAGAAATCACACCTGAGGGGAGATGGCCACATCGCAATCCCTTCTCCTCCATTCTCCTCTTAGGTTTTTGGACACACATGCACGCTCATGCACCCACACGCACAGCATGTTTCAAGCCGCCAAGCTTGGAGTTCAGACTCCCATATGGAGGGTCATGTTCAGGGATTTAACCACTATTTGCTAGCCTCTCTCCCTCTCTCTCTCTCTCTCTCTCTCTTTTCAGAGAGGTTTTTGCTATAGGGCGTGTGCACTCACCAGAAAGACAGAGAGAGACAGAGAGATGGAAAGCAAGAAATCAGCCCCCAGGGGGGATCGCCACGCCGCAGTCCCTTCTCCTCCATTTTTCCTCTCGAAATCTTGGGCATGCATGCACATGTGCCTGGTGTGAGTTTAAGTCCAGGACTCGAACTACAATCAACTACATGGGAGTCCAGCGACATAGCCATTATGCTAACTGCTGGTCCTGTTAGTCCTTCTCTTTTAGAATGTTTACACTTTGTTTTAGTTTGATATTTAGTTCTTTTGTATCACAAAAATCTGATTCTATTGCATTTAAATAAAATTTATAATGTTGGGCTACAAACCTATTGATTCAAAATTCTGGTTGACGTGGGCCCCAGTAACCTATTAACTAAGTTAACTAAGCAGTTATTACGCATAATAAAGTTTTAGAAACACTACCTTACCTTATTTTTGAAAATTGAGTCTTTATAACAAAATATATACACATTGGTTTGATGTTCAGAAACACTCTTTACAGTTCATAACTTCTATTGGTAATTTGACATTTGTTATTCTTAACTATATTTTAAGGCCAGTATATAGTTGATACTGGCACCAGGTCTGCTGTTTATTTGTCTAATACAGGGTCACTAACAAATTAATGCCCAAACCAGAAATGTTGGCAAAGATAGGATATTTGGGTCTCGGGAAAGGGATATTGTGATTTTACAGTTCCTTGCCCTATGGTCCTAGGACTCAGTGGAAATTCTTAGGAGCCACCATCTGAGGAAGCATGCCATCCATGACTTGCTCTCTAAATCAGACTGCATTAGCTGCACTAGATGTAAGCTTTTACCTTTTTAAAAGCTTAAGACCTTCTATAATTGGACATTATCCTTCTTAGAATTGAATCTTCTTTCCCACTCCTCTCTGGCTTTCATAAATCTTTTCCTTATTTCTATCTTTGCTTAAGTTCTATTTCTCAACCTAAAGGTTTTCCCCCTCTTCATTCTTTCCTTCATATTTAACTCAGAGCCTTCCTCTCTCCATAATCCTTCAGCTCTTTGGTTTAGAGGCTAAAACACAACTCTACCACTTACTAGCTATGTTATCCCAGGTGAGAGATATAATTCCCTATGACTCAGTTTCCCCACCTATAGAATGAATGTAATTATGAAACATTCCCAAGGTGAGGATTTAAATAGCTGAAACTCAGAACAATGCGTAATATACCAGAAGTGCTATATAAGTATTAATTAGTAGTAGTAGTAATGGTAATAGTAACATTCTACAGTACTATAGCATAGTAGAGTAACAATTGTTGGTAACAATTCAGTTTATACTTCCAGAATAGTTAGAAGAATGTATTTAGAATGTGCTTATCACAAAATAATGATAAATGTTTGAGAAGGTGGATATGTTTGTTGTTCTCATTTGATCATTACATGATATATATGTGTATTTTTGTTTTTGTTTTTGTTTTTCTTTTTAGAGAGATTTTTACTATAGGATGTGTGCTCTTACCAGAGAGACAAAAAGCAGTCCCTTCTCCTCCATTCTCCTTGGGATTTTGGGCACACACGCACATGCACCTTTGGAGTACTGGCACATAATAGGGCACATTGAATTCTCGAGGTATTGGTTGTACATATGTTTCAAGACCTGGCTAGAAGGTGGCATGGAGGTTAAGGCAAATGGATACCACATGGCCCACTCTCTGAGTCAAGTCCTGGGCCCAGAGTCTTGAAAATCATGCCATACATGTGTGCCCTAAATCCTGAGAAAAGAATGGAGAAGGGTTGCAGCATGACCATCTGCCCTGGGGAATGATTTCTCACTTATCTTCTGTGTCTTTCTGGCACGTGCACATGCCCTATAGCAAAAACTAAAAAAATAAAATAAAATAAAAGATCGCCCTATGACACCGTATCCATAGTGCCTACTGACATTAAAAACTCTGTGAAGGCAGAAATTTTGGGAATGTACATGGTTCTTACATGGAAAATTATTATCATCAGGATTGATTCTGTGCAGATCTTAGTAGGGTATCATGTACACAAAAGTAATTAATGAATATTATTAGTAGTATTAATAGTAATAATGTTTGTTCTGGCTCTGTTGTAGAATCTGTATTCCCTTTAGTCTTTTCATTTATTCGTAAGGTACAACCAGATTATAGAAGAAGTGGAATGGCCATCTGTTCTAGATCTAGTCTTGAATATGGAATTTTGCCCTGGAGTGAAATCAAGTGCTTTGAGCATCTGGGCTGAATATATGTGGCAGATCTGAGGTTGGAATTCTCCTAATAACTGAATAAAACACACAAGGGAAAATTTCTAGAAGGATTTGCTCAGCTTGACTTAGCCCTGATATAAGCTTGTTACTGTGCTTGTATGTGAGTCATATGCCATACTGTATCTTCTCAAAGGTTTTTTGTTAGCTGTGAAATAAATACCAGACAAGGAACAATATTTAGCTGGAAACTTAAATGTTTTTATCATCAAAATGTACTGCTTTGGTAAGAGTTAGTAAGATGTTTGGGCATATACATTTCTTCTTTAGTGAAAACATTTGTAGAGTATTATAGTTTAGCATATACAGTTATTAGTATGTTAGTTATATGCTTGTATCTCTCTCTCTCTTTTTACTTTCTACAGGGTACCTGCAATTGCCAGAGAGACAGATAGAAAGAGAGATATGAAGGAAAAGTGAGAAAACACCGCATGAAGGAGATGGCCGTGCCAAAATTTCTTTCTCTTCCATTCTCCTCTTGGGATTTTGGTCATGCGTGCACACACACCTGGTGTGTTTCTCAAGCTGCTGGATCCTGGACTCAAACCACACAATCAGCCATATGGAATCCAGCCGCCTTAACCACCACACCTCTCCTGGCCCCCTGCCCTATTCTTTTAATTATGATTTTTAAACGGTTCTATTATAAAACTCAACTTTAATTATGTTCATCCTGCCATTATAGTTAAAAAGGAAAATAAAAGCTCTCTTAGAGAAAAATTTCTAATAAAAATGCATTGTCTAAGTTAGTGAACTTTACAGTATATAAATTTTACCAAAATAAAGCTGTTTAAAAAGCTGTTAGAGGGCCAGCAGGTGGTGTGGAGTGATGTGGAGGTACTGACTGAGGTGTTAAGGCACTGACTGTGTGGTTGGAGTCCTGGACTCAGCTACTTGAAAAATCATGCTGGCTCGTGTGCCCAAAATCCCCAGAGGAAAATGAAGGAGAAGGTATTGGCCCTTGTGTATGATTTCTGACATTCCCTCTCTCTCTTCCCCTCTTTCTCTGCAAGCACACATGCCCTACAGTGAAAACCACTTGGAGTCCTGGAACCAATGGCTTGAAAAACATGCTGGATGCGTGTGCGTGTTTGCCTTATAGCAAATTTAAGGAACAGAAAAGAGAACAAAACCAATCCAAAAAATTAACTTTCTTGTATTGGTGGAAAGTAAAATATCTCTATGAGACTTAGTGTAATGGAGGCATTACTTACTATCTGAAAAATGTAATTTGGAAGGGAAAAGGATTATCCATGCCCTGTGAAGTATATTTTAACACAAAAACGTTGTATTTTCTAACAATAAATGCATTTTAAGTAAAAGAATATGATGTACAGCATGTAATAACAATGCTGCTTATTATGGAGGATACATACTGTTGGTTGTTTCTACTTCATGTGGGACCTCTTTTGAATGACGCTTGAGTGGTATGTGTGGGTGGAAGGGTAGATTCTGGAATTCTTATGTGACTCATCCCTTTGTTAAAATTCTTTTGGGATGCATAAAATATAGAAATCATTTAAATAGATCAAACAAACCACTGGAACATATAATCACCAACCCAAATCCATTTGTATCTTACTGTATAGAACATTAGTCATGCAACTTAGCATGTGGATCATGGCCTTTCTCTCCAGCACAGTTCCGTTATGATTTTTTATGACTTCCCATTCATGTAGGCCAGCCAATACCTTGGCCTTCCAGCCCTTCTCATCTTTAATTCCATTGATTTGTTTGATCACATACTCCGTGTCTTTGGTTTTCAACTAAGGAGTACCACCCACCTTAGGAAGCACTTGGAAATGTGTTTGAGTGCTTTTGGTTATCATACTGATTGAGATATACTACTGCCACAGGAGCCAGAGTTGTGAAATATTCTTTATTGTGAGGAACAATTTCACACAGTAAAATTTTTCCATAAACCAATATTGTCCTCACTAAAAAACATTTATTTTAGTCTTGTCATTAGCAATAACTGTATCAATTCCATTTCTGATACCTGACCACCATTTCTTCTTGTATTCACATTACAACAGTTCTTTGACTTGATTACAACTTCAAAGTCATTGACTTCACCATTGTTTTACTAATTGTTAGCACCTTCCCCTCACATCTCCTCATTACCCTCTTCATGCAGTATGGATTCTTTGTTCTATCTTGGTCACATTCTTGCTTATATCTTCAGTTTTCTTATTTGCCTATTTGTTATATTCACATGGAATAAAAGGAGACAAAAAGTTAGTTTATTTGCTTTCTACATGAACCCAAGCAGGTTAATATGGCTGAAGAAAACTGTAACTATGCTAATTGGTCTTAATTTGAATTAATAACCAAGAACTTCTATGATAATCCTATTATATTATCCCAGTACATTCAGGCTCTGTTCCTAAACAATTCTTCCATCTTCTCAAACCTCCATCATGCCTCTTAGTTCCTCAATCTCAGCTTCTTATTTCATTAAACAAACAAACAAACAAAAATAAAAACTGAAGGAACTTGAAGAAAATTACCCTGCCTTTCCCTTTTCAGAGCCAATCACCCTCCTGAATCTGTACCCATAGACTGTCCTTTCCTTCGTATTACTAAGAATGAACTGCCTGTGCCCAACTTTGGAACATAGCCTAGGCCCTGTACAAGCAGGATGCCTAGTTAGTGACCACACCTGGCCATAGAACCCAGACCATAGCCCTGCCATTTTCTGATCCCAGGTCACACACAGGCAGGAAGCCTAGCTATTAACCCCAGTAGATAACACAGTACAGCTAGTCACCAAACCCAATAATGTAGCCTAGCCTCCCACCCCACCTAACTACGGGTACAGCTAGCATGCCTGTCCTAGGTAGCCCAACCAACAACCCTGCCCAAGGGTGGAACACATCAGCAGTCCCACAGTCAGCCTAGCCTGCAGCACCACTTGACCATAGAGCACAGCCTGTAGCCAGCCCCACCTGGGAGCCTGGAACAACATGGAGCAAAACCATGGGCCCCATGCAGGTGTGGAGAACACAGCCAATGACCCCTCTCAACCACAGTGTTTAACTTGTGGACCTACCAGATCAAGGACCTGAGTCTGTAGTACTGCCTGAAGACGGAATCCAGTTAAGCAACACCACTTCCCTCTTTCTCTCTCTCCTCTCTTTCTGAAATTCCTATAAAGCATATATATTGTTTTGTTTTGTTTGATGGTGTCCCATAATTCCTGTTGGCTTTCTTCACTCTTTTGAATTATTTTTTTCTTTCTTGATTGGATGATTTCAGATGACCTGCCTTCAGCTTCACTGATTCTTCCTTATGCTTGATCAAGTGTGCTATTGATCCTCTTTGTTGAGTTTTTCAGTTTAGTCATACTATTCTTCATCTTTAGGATTTCTGTTAATTTATTTTTAGTGGTTTCTATTTTTTCAATTTCTCATTTTTTCATGCATTTATTGCTTTCTGTATTTTGTCTAGGTATCTTATACTTTCTTGTAGCTCACTAAACATCTTTAAGTATTAATCTAATTTATCAGTTTGTATTCTCCACATCTTTAGGGTCAGCTATATGAGCTTTATTAGTTTCATTTATTGGCATCAAAGAATGTCATCATAACAGGAGTCCATTTAACATAATGGCTGAAGAGTTTTCCTATTGAGAAGTTGAGGAGAGAAATAGATTAATGAGGCCCAGAGGTTCTCAAAATTATGAACCCGAAATGTTTACAACAGAACAGATTATAGCAGTCAAAAGTAAAAGACAAAGAGATCCTTTTGAAAGTAGCAAGAGAAAAGGGACTCGTTACATAAAAAGGGGCCTCCTTAACACTATCAATGGATTTCTCATCAGAAATTTTGCAGGCCAAAAGTGTATGGGATGTTATGTTCTAAATATTGAAAGAAAAATATTGTCACTAAAGACTAATATAGCTGACAAAGCTGTCTTTCCAAAATGAAAAAGAGAGAAAGATTCTCAAGCAAAATTAGAGGGAGTTATGACTACGCAAAAGAAATTCTAAAGGAAGTTATTCGAAAGGCTAATTATAGAACCAAACTTAGAATTCTTTATTATGGTAATGGTGTTACATGAATCAATTCACTTCCAACTCTGATATGAAAAGTTTTAAAAAGTCTTTGAATAATTGTAATTACAATAATTATACATATACATGTATAAAAAGATACAGTTTGTAACCTTGATAACCTAAAATGCAAAGGGAAAAGTGAAAATAAAAGGATTTTTTGTATGATCAAAATTAAGTTAACAGCTTACGTCATGAAGTTACAAGACAGCAGGAGAGGAAGAAAGAACATAAAAATCAACAGGCAAAATGCCTTGAGCATCCCAAAAACTGTTGCTGTGACCTTTGTTCTTTACCAGTCTTTTGCTTTGACTAGACTACTTCCACCTCTTGATAGTCATTGCTTACATTGTGCTTTGTCTTCAGGATCACAGAGATAAAGCCACATGTCACCTCCTGTTACAGTTTGAAGAAATGCTTCAGAATCATCTTACTTGTTTAATATTTCCATTGAACGATCTGCTGTTGTCTTGCAGCCGATCTGGGTACAACAATTTTAGTACTCATCAATCAAAAAATGTGTTAATAATTTAGTCAGAATTGTGTAAGCTGAATTAATTGAATGTCTATAGTGTTGGCTGTTGTTTCTTTTGTCAACCATTTGTCCTTTTCAATTGGAGCACAAACAAGATTAATTTTCTCATAAATTGATGTGGATGATCTACCACTATGGGCATCATCTTCAACATGATCTTATTCTTTCTTAAAATCAATTATCTATTTATAAACTGATGATTTCTTTGAGGGCAGTGTCTTCATAGCTTTTCATAAAGCATCAATACCAGTCTTTCACCTAAACTTCACCATATTGCTTATTCTTGCTTCAATTTTAACAGAATTTATGTTGTTCCTATAAGGGCTCTTTTCAAACTGATGTTTTATCCTTATTAGTCCCTCAAACTGACTCCTGTTCAGACATGTTATAACAAGCTAGTCCAAGTTTATATTGGTACAAATAACTTTGAAATTCACGCATAAGTCTTTTTTTCCCAATAATATGCATTTCCATGAACTTTTTAAAGACCCTTTTATAAGGTTAACTAATATTTGGCAAGGACACCAAAAATTAACAAAGGGGAAAGGATGGTGTCATCAGAAAATGGTGCTGGGAAACCACATGAAAGAGCATAAAATTAGATCCATGAATACACCACTCAAAAACATTAATTAACAGTGGATTGAAAATTTAAATATTATACCTGAAACCATAAAACTCCTAAACGAAAACATAAGGAAAAAAATTTTTGTTCTGTATCTTGTCAATTTTTTTTTCAATATGAGACCAAAGCACAGGAACAAAAGCAGAAATAAATGTGGCTACATCAAACTATACTGAAAACAGTGTGTGGAGAAACATATTTTCACCCATCTATGAAAAGGTATAATTTGATACTGTCATGAAGGAGCAGGAATAGAATGAACTTATTGCCATCAATATGACGGTTGTACACATGCATAGATCCAGCTGTTTCACTTTTACCTATGTATTCTAGAGATACATAATTAATATATGAGCACTTTTACTTATTACAATGTTGCTTGACCTAACAGAAGGTCAGAAACAGTCCAAACATCTAACTGACTGGCTCTCAACTCACAAAACTGCCTGGAGGTATGGAAGTCTGTCCATTCAAGATAACCCCCCAAAAGTAGCTTTTCTTATGCACACATAGATGTATGGTTTGGGCTAGCATTTATTGATTTCTTAAAGAGGAAACTTTAAGAAATTTAAGATTGCTTTTGAAAACAATCTTAGAGTTCTTAGGATTTTTAAAAATCCTTTATCATCTTGCCCACACATAATTTATTTGTATTTTTACTCACTTGTCTTTCTCAACTCCTTCCAACATATGTCTAATCCAGTTTAATAAAATAAAAACAACTCTTTCTGCAGTCATTTTTGTCAGTTTGTTTTATAATTAAATGATTATTTAACTAACCTGGTAAGATTAATATAGTTACATTTAGGAATAAATAGAACTGACTCTTGGCATTAGGTAACCAGTAGTGGTTGTGCTTTAGAATAATTAACCATAGCCTGTCTACTATAAGCATTCACTAACCAAGATATCATTTGGTATTTCTGAAATAAGACTTGGAGCATTTGGGTTAATCCAGTGAGCTGGTTAAGTGATGATTTAAGAGAATTTTCACTGTATACTGGCAGTAGATAAAGAGAAATCCATTATATTAGAAAATAAAATTAGAATAATCCTAATAAAAATATTATGCTAGTGTTTTCACATTTTTGTTATGAATGCTTTGTCTTTATTATGACTTTCTTATAAGCCTGTATTCTTTTCAATATGTTGCAGGCTTTGGTCAAAGAGTTACAAAATGATGTTCATGTGATAAGGCGACGAATCAGGGAGCTTAAAAAAATGCAGAAAAACAGGAACACTTGTAAAACCTCTACCCATAAAGCCCAGACCTTGGCAGCTTCTATTCTGAATATTTCGCGGTCAGATCTAGAAGAAATATTAGACACAGAAGATGAAGTGGTAAGATTATTTAAATATTTATTAACAATAAGTACATATACTTTGTTTTATAATTCATAGAATTTAATCTTTAAAGGGGCCAGCAGATGGCATAATGGTTATATCACTGGACTCCTACATAGTCGACCACAGTTCGAGTCCAGGGCCCAGTGGCTTCAAACTCACACTGGATACATGTGAGTGCTAGCCCAAAATACCAAGAAGAGAATAGAGGAGAAGGGATGTGGTGTGACCATCCCCCCGAGGGATGATTTATCACTTTCTGTTGCTCTGTCTCTCTTTGTCTCTCTGGTGAACACAAGCGCCCTATAGCAAAAATCACTCTTTAAAAAATTAATTTTTTTAGGAATATAGATTTTTTAAAAGAGTTATTTAACTTTATTTATTTATTTATTTATTTAAATTTCACTAGAGAGAGAGAGAGAGAGAAAGTGAGAAAGTAAACTACCAGGTCTGGGACTTGAACCGCAATTAGTCATGTGGGAGTCCAGTGCCCTTAACTACCATGTCACCTACTGGCTCCCAAAGAATTTAACCTTTAATATAATCTTAATGGGGACAAGCAGTTGGTATGTTGGTTAGGCACTGGATACCACAAGGCTGACTGCAGTTTAAGACCTGGACCTGGTGGCCTGAAAAACATGCCAGATACATGTGCATTCATGCCCAAAATCCTGAGAGGAAAATGGAAGAGAAGGTATTACGTCATGGCTATTCTCCTTGCAGGGCGATCTCTCCCTTTCCTTCTCTCTGTCTTTCTGGGGTGAGCACACATGCCCTATGACCAAACACACACACACACACACACACACACACACACACACACTTAAAAAGGGTAATATTAGTAAAGACAAGATTGTTGAAGTGTCCAGTGAAAGATACACATCAAGTATTAAACAACTCAAAACCTTTAGAGAAATTTAGCCGTGTAATACAGAAATAGAGAAATAGGCCAGTACATATAAGTTTCTAAATTGCTTGTTTGTTTTTCAAGTCAATTATCCTTTCCTGTCTCCTTTCCTTCATTTTATTTAATTTAACTAATCATATTCTATGTCTAGTAAGCCAGTCTTTTTAATTAAGCCAGTTCGAGTGGATTTAGTTAAGCTGAGTTACCATTGATTAGAGGATTTTCACTCCTATATGAGATTTTTTTTTTAAGTTGTGAATCTGTGCCTTTCTGGCTAAATTCAAAATTATTGTTGATTAATAATTTTTTGGAAATATGTTTTGAAAAATACATTTGTTGCTGTAAAATTGGGTAAAATATTCCTGAGTGAATGTATATGCTTTTTTTTTTTTTTCAAGATTTGTCAGAGGACACATGTGATCACCAGAGAGACAGAGGGAAATGAGAAAATATCCCATTATGGGAGATTGTGACACTGCAGTTCCTTCATTTCTCCCTCTTTTTGGGATTTTGGGCATATGCACGCACATGTGCCTAGTGTACTTTTCAAGCCCCTGGGTCTGGGAATCAAACTGCAGTAAGTCACGTGGGATTCAGTTTCCTTACTCATGACGTCACAGGCTGGCCCATTTGCACTTAGGTGTAGGTCTTCAGTAGCAGTTCAGCACCTCTTGGATGGGGCTCTGTATTTTCAACACAGTTACTACCTCCTCAATAGGGAACATCATTCTACACATAGTCTTCTGTAAACCTGTGGAGGATTCTCAGTCCTGTTCTACTATGCCTCTGAACTTTAATTGACAAACATTAGTTTATTATTTGAGAAGATTAAAAAGATGATGGCACTAGTGGCTTCCCAATAAATATTGTTCAGTGAGTAAATGAAATGATAGACTTCAGACTGACACCATAGTCTAGTGGTTAAGGGCGCTGAATGCCACATGGCCAACCATGGTTTGAATCCCTGCGCTGGCTGCTTGAAAAACATGCCAGGTACATGTGTGTGCATGCCCCAAATCACAGCAGGATGGAGAAATGAAGGCTGTCCATGCCCCACTGGAGGGTGCTTTCTTTCTCTCTTCTCTCTCTTTCTTTCTCACTGGTGAATGTACACACTGTCTTAGCAATAAAATAAAGTAGAAAGATAAATTTAAATGTTTGTATGAAATCATCATACAATCATGACTTTCCTGACTACCTAATAGCTTCTAAAAGATATTCTAGACTAGAAGGACCAGCAGGTGGCGTGGTGGTTAAGGGCGCTGGACTTCCACATGGCCGCAGTTCAAGTTCCAGACCTGGCGGCTTGCTTTCTCACTCTGCCCCCAGCTCTCTCTCTCTCTCACTCTGTCCCTCTCTGGTCAAATTAAAATAAATAAATAAATAAATAAATAAAGTTAAATAAAAAAAAAATTCTAGACTAGAGTTACAATTTACAAAGGTTTTAAACTGCAAGAATTATTAGAAGAGAGGTCAAAGGAATCCTGCAGAAATTATTTTCATTCAAGAATGACTACGATGGTGAATTTCCTGTTTCCTATTTTCAGCAGCTATGCCATAACATCATAACTTTCTATTAAATTCTAAATTTTGAAGTAGGAGAACATCAAAGTATCAATATAGAACAACAGAGATAATAGTACCTCTGCCAAAGATGTTAACATATACATATTTTTATCTAAAATTTGTTTATAATTAAAAACCTAACAAAATATTAAAGTCAAGGCCTCTACTATTGCCTGGTAGTTTAAAGCAAACAGATTTAGCAAAATCCTACAAGTGGATGTGTCTGTATGCATGTGCATGCTTGTGCACATGTCTGCCCATAAACATATGTACATACTCTAGAATACAGAGTCATCATCTTTGTTTGGTATCTAAAAAGATGCCTTTCCTAGGCTGGCAAATTAAAAAAGCACACCTCTTTTGAATGGACAGATTTTAAAAAAACATTTTCTCCATTGAATGTATGAACTAGAAAAGAATCTCTCTTTATAGTCCTCAAAACTAGATGGTGCATTTCTGTGAAAGAAAAAAAAAAAAGGCATCCCTGCCTCTGATCAGATGCAGTCTGAAGCCAGAGGGCACAGCATTGTATTAAGTATCTTCTATAACCTTAAATGAAGGCTCTCTTAGAAGTAAAAGAACTGAAGTACAAACACACTATTCTCCGTACACCTTGACATATTTCCTAGATTTAATTGTAGACCAGAGCTTATTTAGACTGATTGTGAATCTCTCAGAACCCTAAAGAGTTGAGTACTTGCCCAAGCAGACCCCAAAGCACCTAAAATAAACTATATAGAACTATAGTAAATTCATGTCAAAACTCTAGTAACCTGTATGATATACCTACATTGCTACCTAACATAGAGTAAATTTTAACACGTCTTCATTTCTCAACTCCTTCTCTTTTCAAAAAGTCAATTTTTTTGAGAACTTAGTTATGGTTTTAAGTGAATCATCAACTGCATGTGTGAGTACATTATAATTTCAGAAATATTTTATCGTGAGAGTTGATGGATTAAAAGTACTTAGCTGAACATTTTAGATAAACAAGCTGTTGTATATTTTAAATAAGCAAGCTTTTAAATATACCAGATTCGTGTCATGTTCTCTTCTGTTTGTAACTATAGCAGTTACCCCCTAGCTATATGTTGACAAGTCAGATTTTTCAGTATAAGTTTTACGTAATCTTATAAATGATCCTTTTATATGGCTCTATCTTATCTTTCATTATATTTTAATTGTTTTTACTCGAGCTTAGGTCCTACCTCCAGCTCCATTGTGAAGGCAGAAATAAAATATTACCGAGTTATTGTGAGAAATATAAGTGCAGATTTATCTTCTATATGGATGTAAATATTTATAAATTGAATAGTAAAGAACATGGATGTAAATATTCCTACTTTGAGGGGAGAGGCACTCTTTGTTGAATCTAATTCTACTGATATCACTCTTGGTTTATTCAATAGCTAATAGCATGATCAAGTTCATATATGCAATGAATATCAGCTTTTTTAATTTTATCCTTAGGAAATTGAAAAGATAAAGATAGATGCTGAAAATGACAAAGAATGGCTGTTGTATATTCAGAAACTTCTGGAAGGACAGGTATTTCATTTTTCTGCTTTGTATATTACAACTTCCAAATAAAAATTCCAAACCTTGCACTTCTACTAGATACCTAACTTTCTGTAAACACTGCCCATTATTTACTTCTTTTAGGTAAAGAAGTATTCCAATAGGTAGACTAGAAAGTTAACCCTCTATTTGTACTTTTGGACTTAACAAATGAAACAAATGCCTTGGGAAAGAGCCAACATGGGTCTTGTAGCAGATGCATTAATTAAATTATTGAGTCAACCTCTGTGTTTGCTAGACTGAAAAGGATCCATTCTCTCAGACCTCTTAGGAAAAGAGATTCTTTATTATGTGTCTTTAAAGTTAGTAGTTGATATGGACACCTGAGGAGTTCATGGGTTTCAGTGACCTTTTACTATGGACCTGTTTCCAGTCAATTCATGTTTTCCTCACAGCCAGACAGCTGTTTATTACTGTGTCTTCCCGCATTCTCTACAATATTTTCTACTGAGACCTCAAGCAGCTTGTTAGTGGGAAGTAAATATTGATTTGGCATCCTGTCAATGCAGAAAGAATGAAAAAATTTCCACCAGAGGCCCCTCAAACATTTTCCTATCGACATTTTCTGGGCCGAGTGGAAAGCTGCATAGAGGATGACAAGGCCAAGACAAGTTGAAATCCCTGAGGGGTCTATTGAGACTGCTGCTGTGACCTGTGTGATACTTTTTCTTCCCTTTAAAGTATTTTTTTTAATACACATATAGTCTGCTGGGATGCACCCCTCTTGTAAGTGATCAAGGGCAGTTTATTGGCAGGTGAGAGCCCTGCTTTTCTAGTCATCATCAGCTTTTGTTTTGACATCACTGACAGCATGTAATGTATTCTAAAACTTTTTTTATTCTAGTTCTTTTTGCTCTAATTGTTTATTTAAAAAAATAACTAGAATAAAAAAGAGTTAAAACATGTTTGTCAATAAGGAAAAAAATGACTATCCTGTGATTTTTAAAATGTCATTGTAAATGTTTCTATGTAAAGATTAAAACTAAAAGCTGATATTATATTTATAATAACAAATAGCAGTTTCTGTGCTTTTGCTATATCAAGGATAAGTAAATAATATATAAACTATATACTTTTGTTTTTGGAGAGGTTTTTGCTATAGGACACATGTGCTCGCCAGACAGAGACATAGAGACAGAAAGTGAGAAATCACCCCAAGAGGGGATGGCCATGCTGCAATCTCTTCTCCTCCATTCTCCTCTTGGGATCTTGGGCATCTATGCACACGCACCCGGCATGTGTTTAAGCCACTGGGTCTGGGACTCGAACTGCAGTCGGCTACAGTGGAGTTCAGCGACATAGCCGTTACGCTAACTGCTGGTCCCATAAGCTATATTCTTTTATTTATTTTATTTTGTTTTGTTTTGTTTTGAGAGGTTTTTGCTATAGGACACATGTGCTCGCCAGACAGAGACATAGAGACAGAAAGTGAGAAATCACCCCAAGAGGGGATGGCCATGCTGCAATCTCTTCTCCTCCATTCTCAGGATCTTGGGCATGCACACACACAGGTGCCCAGCGTGAGTTTTAAGCCACCAGGTCCAGGACACGAACCGCAGTCAACTACATGGGAGTCAAGCTACATAGCCATTACACTAACTGCTGGTCCCCCATAAGCTATATTCTTGATGTCAGTTTTGTATATTTTTAAACATATCTGGAATCACTTCAATAATAATAATAAGCAATGAGTAATCTTTGCTCAAATTTGTTTAAGTGCAGATGTAAGGGTGCTAGACAAAGCCTATTATGGTGACAACTTACTCTGGAGAAGAGAGGCCTTTTTAAAAAACTAATTACTTAATTTATTATTTGTTTATTTATTTTGAAAGAGATTTTTGCTATGGGGCACGTGTACTTGCGAGTGAGACAGAGAGACAGAAAACAAGAAAAAAAAATCCAGGAAGGATGGCCATGCCATAATCCCTTCTCCTCTATTCTCTTCTTGGGATTTTGGGCACACATGCAGGCACACATGTCTGGTGTGAGTTTAAGCTGCCAGGTCCAGGACTGAACCACAGTGGACTATATCAGATTCCAGGATCATAACCATTATGCCATCCACTGGGTCCCATTTTATTTGTTATTATTATTTTTTATTTTGACCAAAGAGAGACAAAGAGGTAGAGAGGGAAAGTGAGAAAGCAAGCTGCCAGGACTGGGACATTAACCACGGTCAGCCATGTAGGAGTGCAGAACCTTAACTATCATACCACCTACCAGCCCCAAGAGAGGCCATTTCTTAATCATGTTGTGTGCCCAAACCCAGCCGGAGCTTGGTACATAAAGGAGGTAAGTAATGATCATCATGAGTTTTTTTTTTTTTTCCAGCTTAAAAAAATGATTTAAATAAACTTTTTAATGTACTTTTAAATGTTTACCTTAGACATACAACCTTCTATTTCTTTTCATTTGAAATTTTATTGTCAGTTTATGATCATACAAGCAATAAATTCGTATATGTACATCTTTATTAAATCATACTAAAATTATACTGACATTAGACCTGTTTTTTTGGTTAGCACAAATAGAGTTACATACATACATTCTACTTTATCTGAATATATACTTATATTCTGTCCAGTTAGTGAAAAAATCCTGTTGCAAATGGCATCAGTCTGCTTAATACTGCAGTTTGATATAGTGCCTTTTTGTGCCACTGAGCCTGGACTCTGGAATATAATTGCCTGGCAGTATTGATTTAATTGCCCAGGTTTATTTGTGGACTCCTAATTATTGACTGGAGGTAAATTTAATGGAGCAGGCTTTATGAACACTGGGAAACCGCTGCTGTTGCTGTTATACATAATGAACTGCATCATGTGCCTTTAGATCATTTTTCAAGCTAATTTTATTCCACTGTGACAGTATGATAACATTTAAAAAGTCAAAGACTTTTTATTTTTATTACTGACATAGGTGGTTTTGCTGATGTCTTTGAATTTTGTGAGAAAAAAATAGGGGCCTCATTGGTTGCACATGAATGTCACTTTGTAATTATGCCCAAGAGAAAGATCTATAAAATAGAATACTTTTTTTTAAGCCTACTTTGTTTTTCTCTCAATCCCAGCAATTATATTTGTCCTGAATTTTAGAAGAGATTTTCTTTGCCCAGATTTTTTTTTTTCTTTTTTTAAAGAGTATGAAGAGTATGAGTTAAGCTCATGGAATTGTATAGGCAAGAGAATAAATACATTCCATTCTCTATTTTGTTTAGTTTCTGAATTACTATTCTTGAATATGAGTTTACCTGATCTTCAAGTCATGGAATAATTGGGCATATTTCCTGAAAAAATGAGATTTAATTTAATATTGGAGCTTGATTATTACAGTATTTTGAGGATACAATTATGGGAAAACTTCCCTTATATACATTCTCTGTGTTGGGGATACATGTAATAGAATCCTGAGCTTACAGTAGTAAATATGACCCTGTGATTTTTGTCTTTTGTTTAATGATTGGGCCACAGAATTGTTTCAATAGCTGTTAATTATTTTCTCTGCATTCATTTGGTGAAATGTTATATTGATAAAATATTTGCTAAACACCTGAAGACATTGGAGGAGGCAAAAATTTCTTAAATAAGACCCCTAAAGTACAGGTAATAATCCCAAAAATAGATAAGTGGGATTACATCAAGCTAAAAAGCTTCTGTACAGCAATGGAAACAATAATTAGAGTGAAGAGACAACCCCTTAGAATGGGGAAAAAATACTTGCAAACTATGCGTCACATCGTAACTTGATAACCAGAATATATAGGCAACTCAAGCCACTCACCTCTAGAAAAAATTAATTTAAAAATGGGCAATGAGTTGAACAAACAACCCTCTACAAAGACATATGAATGGCCAGAATGCAAATTAAAAAAAAATTCTTGTCATAAAGGAAATGCAAATCAAAATTACAATGAGATACCACTTAACCCCAGTCATAATGTCTATGATCAAAAAAAGAAAGAAGAATAATGTTGGTAATACCACGGTAAAAAGGAACCCTCCTACATTGTTGGTGGGAATGTAAATTAATGTAGTCACTGTGGAAAACAGTATGGAAGTGCCTCAAAAAAATATAAATAAAATTGCCATATGACCCAGTCATCCTACTCCTTATTATTTATCCAAAGGATAGAAAAGCAGTCAGAAAGATATGTGAACTTCTGTGTTTATTGTAGTTTTGTTCACAATTGCTAAGACATAGAATCAACCTAAGTTCTCAAGAACAGATAACTAGATTTTAAAAATGTGACACATGGGCCAGCAAGTAGCATGCTGGTTAAAAATGCTGGAGTCCCACATGGCCAACCATGGTTCAAGTCCTGGACTTGGTGGCTTGCTTTCTCACTTTCCCTTTCTCTCTGTCTCTGTCTCTGTCTGGTCAAATTAAAAAATAATCAGAAGAAGTGAAATTAAATAAATAGTTCTTTTTTTAAAAAATGTGACACATATATGCTGTGGAATACTATTCAGCCATAAGGAACCAGACCCTGTCATTTGATACAAAGTGGATGAATACAAATGAGTTGATACTAAGTAGTATAAGCTGGACCATAAAAGACAAACACTGTATGTCCCCGCTCAATATGTACACATATCTACACTCTATGGCAGAAATCAAAAGATCTGAAGATACAACAGTAGTGAGGATAAGTGTGGATACCAGAGACTGTATGAGAGAGGACTGAATAATAGAGGGTGGGTGGGAGGACTCGGGAAAGAAATACTTAACAGACACAAGAATGTAAACTTCCCTGTTGAAGATTATGTATATGGTAATATCCTTGATTTGTTTGTGATATACTACATGCATGCTTTGAGGAACCATACTACGTGCTATAGAGATATACAACGATTAAATGCTGATAAGAAATCATATCATAAAAAAATAAATTTACCACACAATAAAAAGTTGTCCTGCTATGTGGCAATATTTGACTACACAGTAATGCAGTACTGCTGCTGTTAGCCAGAAGTGCATGAGAACTAAGGCATCTAACGTTTTAATTTATGTATGTCTGATACATGCTGTAGTTGGATGTTAGTTTGTCTCTCCAACTTTCATGTTTTGGAATTTGATGTTTGAAGGTTGTGAAGCCTAATAGGTGGTGATTGGATCATGGTGATTGTTTTTTTAGAGGCAAAATGCTCACAAATAGATGAACGATGTCTCCTAAGACCAAGTGAGTTTTAGTCGTTGTGAGAAAGAGCTAGTTATTTTGAGAGCTGGTTGTTATAAGAGTGTGAATTGTCTTCAGCTATCTCTCTGCACACACCTGCCGTCCTCTGTGCTTCCATTGACCATGCCGCATGCTTTCTGCCATTTCATGATGCCTTTGGACTTCACAGCCACCAGAGTTGTGAGTCAAAATAAACCTCTGTTCTCTTAAATTCACTCTCTCAGGAATTTGTTAGCAACATACAAAAAAAAAAAAAAAAAAGACTAAAGTAATCCAAACTGCAAATTACGCTCTCATTATTTTAAGTAGTGCTATTGTGACTGGTCATTTTGTATGTTTGATATTTGATCATTTATATTTAGTTTTTTTCAAACCTTTTTAAAACCTGAAACAATCTTTTGTACTTGGGATTTTATAAGACAATAGAATTAGTGGAGAGAAAACTGAGCCTTTGCTATGGAATTCATGGAAAAAAATAAGGAAAAAAAAAAACACTTTCATGTCAGGTGTTATTTGGAGTTGAGGGATATAGCAGTGAACAAAAGAAAGACAAATGAAAATATCCATCACCATCATGGAGCTTAGGTTTCTGGAGATGGAAGTCAATAAACAAATAATTAAAATATGAACCTGTGGGCCGGTGGGTGGCATGATAGTTAAGGCAGCTAGATCCCACATAGGCAACTGCATAGTTTGAGTTCTGAACCCAGCAGCTTGAAAAACATCCTGGTGTTTATGCATGTGCATTCAAAAATCTCAAAAGAAAGGGGAGATGGAGGAGAAGGGATTGCAGCATGACCATTCACCTGGCAGGGGAGTGGGGGTTCTCGCTCTATCTCTCTCTTTCTCTCTAATGATCATTTGCACTCTCTGGCAATTTGTGTGTGTGTGTGTGTGTGTGTGTGTGTGTGTGTGTATAACACTGTATGATTCTTTACTAGATTTTGTATAAAGGCCCTTGGTTGGAAATGGCTAGAAAACGTGTCTTGAGTTTCTTCAGTTACTGCCTTATTATTTGCTATTTACTAATCCTTTCCTGGTTTTAATTCAGTCCATTTTAGTCCACTTCATAATGACCATTTTCTTGTATTAGAATCAAATCAAAACTTATTTTTACTTTCAGTTGTTGAGAATTTAATGTACAGACTTTTATCAGTATTTTTCTTTAGCTTTAAATATTCTTGTTCCTATTAGATTTTGCAAATGCTGAAATTTAAAATGTCTCACTTTCCCTAGTGTCCTTTCTGCAAAATATGCTTACCTTCTATAGAATGCTTTGCAGCATGACAGTAGAAAGGGTTTTATAAATCTCCCTGGCTTTTGTAAGTAGAGTACAATACTATTAGCCTGAAGGTTAACTGAAAGTTTCTCCTTGCAGCTCTGAAGACATTTACCCTGTGGTTGCTTCCAGTGTTGTATTTATAATATATACACTCACATATTTGCATACTCACAAACCTACCTCTCTCACACATATAAACTATGTACTTAGTTACCCATGCAGACTTATTCCTTACATCTAGCTGAAATACCAATAGTTACAAATCACTCAAAACTTGCTGTGATTTTTTTTAATTGAGCAATTTCAAGCCAACTTTCATATCACCAGAAAAAAACATATATGTGGTTAATATTAGAAGTACCCTTTATTTGAAGCCAGCAGGTGGGGTGGCGGTTAAGGCACTGGACTCCCACATGGCCGACAGCAATTTGAGTCCCAGCCTGGCGGCTTGCTTTCTCACTTTCCCTTTCTCTTTCTCTCTGTCTCTCTATGGTGAGCACATGTGCCCTATAGCAAATTTTAAAAACAATAATAATGATAAATAAAATTAAATATTTCTTTTTTAAAAGGAGGAGACTATTTATTTTAGAGAGAGATTTTTGCTGCAGAATGTGTGTGCTTACTGGAGAGACAGAGACAGAAAGTGAGAAATCACTTCCCCAGAGAAATCGCCATGTTGCATTTCCTTCTCCTCCATTCTCCTTTTGGGATTTTGGGCACATACACACATGCCACCAGGTCTAGCACTCGAACTGTGGTTGACCATGTGGGAATCCAGTGACATAACAATTACGCCATCTGCTAGTCCCAGAAGGACCCCTTAAATAAAATAATTCAGTTTGATTCTAAGCCATATTATCAGTTCTTTATGATAATGCTTTATTTTTTCCTTAATCATTTTAGTTTTTCTCTGTATATTTTTATCTCCTTAAATATATATTCTTGTGTTATAAGAAAACAATGACATTTATAACTTAAGTATTCTAAAATTAAGTCTTAACCAAATATTTCCACATGGAAGTTCTTTATTAATAGCTAGTTCAATTGCTAAAATGTATTTGAAATTAGTGATCCATTTATTCAACAAATATTTATTTAGTCATTATATATAAAGGTACTAGTAGAGGAGACAAATGGGACAATTTAGGTCCTCAAAGGGCTTAAAATCTAAAGTTGGAAAATATTAAGTGTTGGTGAGGATATGGACAAATCAGTCCTCTTGTAAATTGCTATTGGAAACATAAAATGGTGCCGCTCTTGTGAAAGACACTTTAAAAATTAAGCATAGAGTTAACACGTCAGGCAATTTTTTTTTTTAAAGGTTTTTGCCATGGGGTATGTGCCCTTGCCAGTGAGAGACAGACACACAGAGAGGGAATGTGATAAATACCCTCCAGGGAGGCTAGCCATGTCACAGTTCCTTCTCCAGTCTCCCCCTGGGATTTTGGGCATGCATATACACATGACTGGCATAATTTCCAAGTTACCAGGTCTGGGACTCTATGCGTGGTTGGCCACGTAGGAGTCCAGTGCCTTAACCACTATTGCACTTGTTGGCCCCAATATGTCCAGCAATTCTACCTCTGAGTATCTTGCCAAAATAATAATAGTAAAAATAAATAATCATACAGGCTTTGTATGTCCCCACTCAATATATACCAAGTGTCTGCACTCTGTAGTAGAGACCAAAAGATTGGAAGGTGTAATAGCAGAGAGGGCAACTGTAGATACTAGATATAGTAAGGGGGGAGAAACTAGGGGGAGAGAAAGAGGGGAACAGGGAAGACAAACTACATTTAATTGACACAAAAATTAAAATTTACTTGCTGCTGATAATGTATATGGTAATGTCTGTCTTGATTGATCTGTACTGTATTTGTGCTGGGAAAAACAACCATGTATACTGTAAAGATGTATAGTGATTAAATGTAAACAATAAATATATATTAAAAACAAATACATAAATAAATAAAACTGGAAAAAAATTAAAAGCAGGAACTCAAACAGATATTTGTATATGAATTTCCATTGCAAAATTTTTCACAACAGGGACCAGCAGTTAGCATGATGACTATGTTTCTGAACTACCATGTAGTCCACCGCGGTTGGAGCTCCAGACCCAGTGGCTTAAATTCACACCGGGTGCGTGTGCATGCATACCCAAGATCCCAAGAGGAGAATGGAGGAGAAGGGATTGCGGCGTGACCATCCCCCCTGGGGGGTGATTTCTCGCTTTCTGTCTCTCTGTCTCTTTCTGTCTTTCTGGTGAGCACACGCCCCCTATTGCAAAAACCTCCACACACACACACACAAAAAAAATTCACGACAGTGAAAAGTAGAAACAGTCAGATGCCCGTTGATGAAAGAATGAATAAGCAAAATGTGATATGTCCACACCTTGATTGTTCAGCCTTCAGATGGAATGGGATACTGGAACATATTGTAACATGGGTGAACCTTGAAGACACACTAAGTGAAATAAGCCAGACACAAAAGAACAAATACTTTATGATTCTGTTTATATAAGGTACCTAAAGTAGTGACTGCATAGACATGGAAAAGTATTGATAGAATGTGGTTATCAAGGACTAGTAGGAAGGAAAGGAATGGAGAACTAATGTTTAGTAGATACAGAGTGTCAATTTGGGAAGGTGAAAACTTTCTGGAGGTAGATAGTGCACAATAGCATGAATGTACTTGATGCTACTGAATGGCAGGCTTAAAAATGGTTAAAGTGACAAAAACCTATTTCTATAGCATATAACAAAAATTCAGAATTCTGAAGTGGGGTTTACAGGCATTATATAAGGGCCACAGGCTATAGTCCTTTCCATTGTTATTGAATTGCTTCAATTATCTTACCTTCTTTTCCCAAAACGTTTCTATCTTATATAGCTTGCTATGGCCATAAAAAACTTACTGGTGGGACCAGCAGGTGGAATCGTGGTTAAGGCACTGGACTCCCATGTAGTCAACTATGGTTCGAATCCAGGGCCCAGCTGCTTGAAACTTATGCCGGTGCTTGTGTGTGCATGCCAGAATCCCAAGAGCAGAATGGAGGAGAAGGGATTGCAGTGAGGCCATCCCTCCTAAAGAGGTGATTTCTCACTTTCTATGTCTCTGGAGAGCACATGTAACCTATAGCAAAAGTCTCTCTTTTTATTTATTTATTTTTTTAAAAAAGAATTTGCTGGCAGTTCATTTCACTAAATCTGAAGTATCTTACCAAGGGCTGCCTCTACCCTGAGGGCTTTATAAATACGATAGATTACCCATTTGCTTTAAATACCATGGAAACAATCCTTGAAGAAAAAACAGTAACTTAAATTCTTTCAACCATTTTTTTTCTAATTCTGTGAAAACTTATAAAGTAAAATTCAAAATTAAAGGAAAAACATATTGTAACGTTTACCATGGTTTGAGAGTAGCAGACATAGGCTTCTGAGTGGTAAACTTAAAACTCCAAGAGCTTTTATCTGTTATCATGTAGGGCAGAAAAATGAACAGGATTTAGGAAACTTATCTCAAAATTCAGTGCCAAAGTTAAAGTATAAATTATTCCTTCTGATGGTATTCATGGTTATTTTAGTGAGTTCAATCATCAGATTACAAGATAAGACAATAGATCCTCTCCACCTGGGTGATGTGTGTGTATGTATATGTATGTGTATAAGTAAATACATATTTATACAAATTTTTACCATAGTCATACTGCACTGGCTTTTCTTACCAAAATCTTAAAATCTCAATAAACCCTATCCTTTTTTTAAGGTCAAATATAATCATTTTTTTAAATTTGCCAGAGGGTATGTGTGCTCATGAGAGAGGAGAAAGAGAGAAAGCACTCTCCATGGAGAATGAATGGGCCATTCTATACTTTCTCTATTTCTTCTTCCTTTCAAAATTTTGGGTATGCATGCACATCCCTCATATGTTTCTCAAGCCATCCAGTCCAAGATGTAAACCATGCAGTCAGCCATGTGGAATTCAACCGCTTTAACCACCATGAAACAAGCTGGCCCAATACATAAAATGTTATTTCTTCATTTGCAATATAGTTAAGTTAGATATAAGTCAAACTTCATTTTAAAAACAGATTTTTTTGTGATATATTCTTCAGAAACAGGAAGGAAAATAGTTAAGATACTAATTTTTCTTTGCATTTGAAAGTTATCCTTATTTTAGTTTATTTTTCCTTCAACACAAAAGTTTTCAATTTATATTATTATGAATTTATTTTAGTTCACATTGATGTTATAAGTTGTCTATATGTTTTGCAGTCATGGATGTTAGTTAGCCTTTGTTATTTTTCCAAAGTAGCACTCAAACATCTGCAATCTATTTATATCTCACCTTTACACAAAAACACCTTTTAAGTGTAGAAGCCACATTTGTAAGTGTGACTGATACATTTAAGGTTGTGACAGTGGTATACCAGTACCTAAAGGCAAACATCTGTAGGTGTTTACATGTAAGAGAAACTGAAAATCTCCATGACATCAGGGAAATCCCTCCAATTGTGGAAATCACCTTTTGCAATAGAGACAGCCGGAATGACTAGGAAGAACTGTTTTTTAACACTATCTATAGACCAAGCAAAATTCTTTTTTTTTTTTTTTTTTGGAGAGGTTTTTGCTATAGGGTGTTTGCGCTCGCCAGAAAGACAGAGAGATAGAAAGCGAGAAATCACTCCCCAGGGGGGATGGCCACACCGAAATCCCTTCTCCATTCTCCCCTTGGGATCTTGGGCACACACACACATGCGCCAGGTGTGAGTTTAAGCCACTGGGTCCAGGACTCGAACCGTTGTCAGCTACATGGGAGTTCAGCGACATAGCCATTATGCTCACTGCTGGTCCCAGCAAAATTCTTAATACTCGTTCAGATGTACCAATTAAATTTCCATACCAAGAAATCTTAGTATCAAATTTTCCTCCATCCATTTTCCGCCCTTATGCAAAAGAATTCAAATTTGTGTAACTCTTCACTGATATGACTGGAAATACTGTTTTCCCTTTATTATGCAAGAAAAAAGAAAGAAATCATACAGGCTCTCTGGGCTTTATAATCTCTGGCACATGCCATTTGAGATGAAACCCCAGGGCAACATAATAGCTGGGTTTGCTGTTTGAATGTGTTTGACGGAGGGAGCAAGAAAGGATCTTGGCTGTTGACCAGTCAGGTTGTCACTTCAACTCAAAAATCCTATTAGTGAGGCCAGATAGCAGTGTACAGTAAGATGTGATATTCTGCAAGGCAGTTCTACATGGAAAAGTCCCAATTCAAATCCAGAGACCTCCCTGAGTATGCTGAGGACATGCTCCGAGGCTAGCTGAAGCCCAGCTGTGGATCACAGCATCTAGACCCTGTTTAGGAGTGCATGCACACTCTCTCTCTCACTCGCTACTCTCTCTCTCTCTTTCTCTCTCTCTCACACACACACACACACAGTCAGACTAAGTAAAGAGTTATGCTTAAAAATTATTCTAGTAGTAAAAGGGACAGTGCGCTTGTGTATCAGGAATTTCTGCAGGAGGCTTATCCTTCTCCAAAATGCATATAAAAGTGATGTAATTGACTAAACTATCTGCAATGAAATAAACTTGAACCTAACCTGGACTGCAAAATAGAGAACTCAGGTCTTTTGGATTGAATGTTTTTAAGACATTTCACACTTTAAAAATGTGGCAAGCAAGTAAACGTAACTAACATGATTTTTAAAAGCACTTCCTAAAACGTGTTATATTTTAAATACAGTTTGAAATCTAATTCTAACCCATCTAGAGTTGTATGCTGAGAATTAATGTTCCTGTGGTATTGTAAGACTTTGACTCTTACACAGACAAGGAACCTTCCCATATGAGTCAGCTTCACAGAATATAGTATTTTACCACTGTGGCACTGCCTGCATCCAAAAAATCCTATTTTTACGTATTCTCAAAAGCAAGAACTTATGTTAATTTATCCTAAACTAAGCAGAAATTTGTATTTGTACAATTTATTAAAAAAAAAAAAAGTTTGCTGAAAAATGAGTACCGTAAACTTGGTTAGAGGGTCAGAGCCTTTTTTTTTTTTTTTTTTTTTTGGAGAGATTTTCACTGTAGGGCGCGTGCGCTCGCCAGAAAGACAGAGAGAGACATAGAGACAGAAAGCGAGAAATACCCCCCAGGGGGGATGGTCACGCCGCAATCCCTTCTCCTCCATTCTCCTCTCAGGATCTTGGGCACGCACGCACACGCGCCCGGTGTGAGTTTTAAGCCACCGGGTCTGGGACACGAACCGCGGTCGACTACGTGGGAGTCCAGCGACATAGCCATTACGCTAACTGCTGGTTCCCAGAGCCTTTTTTTTTAAATGAGAGAGAGAGACAGGTGTTTTTGACAGTCTCACTGTTGCAATCCTCCTACCCTAGCCTTCCATGCAGCCTCAGCAGGCTTGCCTCAGTACCTACTACTTGTGCCACCACAGCTGAGCCAGAGAGGCTATTTTAAAATGAGATGTGTTAGTGCATTCATTCTTTCAATTGAGTATATTATTTCAAAATTGAGTCTATTATGTGAAGCAGGAGAAAGTAAGGATATGTACCTAAATTTTTTGGCTGACATTTACTTTTAAGTTACTGTATTTATTTAAAAATCGTAAGTATATTTTATGAAATATTTTATAATTCCAACTTTTCCTTAATCTTTCTCTAAATTTGTTTTACTTATTAATTATTTTATTATATAATTTCTTAATATTCTGTTATGAAATTATATTAATTATGATTGAGCCTTACATATTTAAAAAATAATTTTCAAAAGCTGGATTTACATTTACCAGTAAACTACAAATTATATACAGCAAGTGGAATGTACACTGGGTTAGAGATTAAATGTGTCAGAATTGGTTTATAAAAAAGGAAAATAAAGGGGCCAGCAGGTAGCATAGTGGTTAAGGGTGTTGGACGCCCACATGGCCAACTGCAGTTGTAGTCCTGGACCTGGTGGGTGGCTTTCTCACTTTCTCTCTCTCTCTCTGTCTCTCTCTGCTCAAATTTAAAATAAATAAATAAAGTTAAATAAAAATAATTCTTTAAAAAAAGGAAAATAAAAAATTGAGTTAAAATAAAGAAACATCTCAAACTAACTATTAAGATATTCAAACTTTTATGTAAAATTACAGGAAGACATATAGTATTATTTTTCTGAACTATTGGGTTGTCCAGAAAATCATGATTCTTTTTTGCCCAGAAAAATACATCTTGACTTTTCCAACAACCTAATATTTGTACACAAAATAGAAAACTTGCAAAGACAAATAGATATACACATACTTTGCATCTTTATTAAACGGTTGACAGCTTGGGGCCAGCAGATGGCACGGTGGCTAAGGCAGTGGACTCCCACATGGCAAACCATAGTTCATGTCCTGGACCTGATGGCTTGCTTTCTCACTTTCTCTCTCTCTCCAAATTTAAAAACAATAATAAATAATAAAATGAAATAATTCTTTATTTATAAAAATGACTGACAGCTTTTTGTAATCTATGATGTGTTAGCTTCCATGCAAGCTTAAAAGAAGCTTACAATCCAGTAAAATAGGGTCTGGAAAAAGTTGTGTTATACTATGGGTCTTTTAGTTTTATTGGGAGACCAGAGGAAGAAAATAAAGGGAGTTTTCAGCAATAGATTAGTAAATGGATCTCCTGTTCCTCATTGGAGGCTCTTGTAACAGCAGTTCTTTGAGCTAGGTTTTTAAAAATACATACATATATATATGTGTGTGTGTGTGTGTGTGTGTGTGTGTGTGTGTATATGTATATATATATATATATATATATATCAATTTCTTTTATACATTCAATCGCATATGTTACTTAGCTTGTAAAGTGAATATTCCAACATTAATACATTTCTCATCTGTCTAGTTGGGAATACTATACATGTTATCTTCAACAGATAATAACCCATTTCTTTGTCCCATAAATGTCTTGCCTCTCTATTTTTCTCCTTATTATCTTTCCTCAGACTCTTCTCCTTCTCCCACCCTCTTCCCACACTGTATCTGGTATCTATAATCATTTTCTAAGTTTTTTAAAGGGAAGCAAAATGTCCTAGTACATAATATATGGAAAATTGTTCGGATCGCAAAGTAATAACAATAGGCTTAGATTTTAACTTGAAAATAAAATTTACATATAAAATTATTAATGCCAGTACATTGCATATTTTCAAAAGAATGTTCCATAGACCACTAGTTCGACATGTTACATAAATCATGAGAAAAAGATGGACACATTAATTTAGAAATAGGATAGTGCATTATTCTTTTGGAGAAACACAATGCCAGTTAACATATTAAAGACTCTAAGAGGTACTAAAATAAAGACATTTTTAAAAGTTTGGTTTGTTTCCCAAACTTATTTGATCAAAGAATCTTTTGTTTTTGTTTCTGTTTTTTTCCTTAAGAACTGTAGGAAATTAGCTTTTAAGCACTCACTTTTACTTTTATTTCTACCAGTAAGGAATGGGAGATTATTCCCATCATGTTTTTCTTCCTTTCATATTGGAATGCTTATAGGAATAAGTGACATGGCTTAAATTTAAAAAAATTTTTTTAAATAAAAATAAAAACTATCCCATAGTTTTGTTATTTTAGCTTACATTTCTTAGTGATATTAATGTCCTGAAGATTTAAATGATTTTATTTGTAAAGCTGGAATTTTTGCCAAATGTATCTCTTTTCAGCATCCCAGAAGGGCAACTTATCAAAGTAAGAATGAGTTGTTAGGGAACCAGCAGATGGCATAATGGTTGCATTGCTGGACTCCCATGTAGTTGACCACTGTTTGAGTCCTGGACCTGGTGGCTTAAAATTGAAGCCGGGCACATATGTATGCATGCCCAAAATCATGAGAGGAGAATGGAGGAGAAGGGATTGCAGCATGGCCATCCTCCCTGGGGGGTAATTCCATACTTTCTGCCTTTCTGTCTCTCTCTGTCTTTGGCAAGTACACACGCCCTATAGCAAAAATCTCTCAAACAAACAAAAACACAAAGAATTTTCTGTTAGTATCATTATTTTCTAGAAGAGGATTCAACATATTCTTTTTCCCTTGATGCTCTTTTCCACGTTTTTATATTTTTAAAACTAGAATATGTATGCAATATGTGTACATTTTAATGAATTCTTTAATTTCAAGAAAAATAGTTTTAGCTTTAATAGATCAAAGTCAACCAATATTAAGAGAAATTTGCTTAAGACCTCAAGCCAAGAAAAAGATTAGGATTCAGTTCAAACAGTAGGTAGTTGGAACTATCAACAGTTCAAGAGAAGACAAAAATCCTTAAATATGGAAAACAAAAGAGAGAAGAAAATCAGTAATGTTTTAGTCAAAGGTCATACAATTCTATTTCACTAGTTTGGTCTCATGTAATTAATCTCTCTTCTATTGAATTTGCAGTGTTACTGTGGTCCGATCTTTCCGTTTAATTTCTGGATGTTAACATTCACCTCCGGACTTGTCTATACCATTAACCTGGCCATTTTCTTGGTGTTTTTGTTTTGTTTGTTTGTTTTGTTTTTGTACTCTTATTTCTGTGTGTCCAACTTTAGTTTTCCTGGTTTAGTACTCCATTCAGCACTTTTGGAGAGCTGGTCTGGTGTTGGTAAATTCTTTCAGGTTTTTTTTATCTGAGAATGTTTTTGTCTTTTTTTCTCATATGAAGGATAATCTTGTGGGGACCAGCAGTTAGCGTAATGGCTATGTCACTGGACTCCCACGTAGTAGACCACAGTTCACGTCCCTGACCCGGTGGCTTAAAACTCACACCACGGTACGTGTGCGTGTGTGCCCAAGATCCTGAGAGGAGAATGGAGGAGAAGGGATTGTGGCGTGGCCATCCCCCCCGGGGGATGATTTCTCGCTTTCTGTCTCTCTGTCTCTGTCTGTCTGGCGAGTGCACATGCCCTATAGCGGAATAAGAAGCTCTTAAAAAAAAAAAAATAGAAAAGGATAATCTTGCTGGGTATAGTATTTTTGCTTGAAATTGTTTTTCACTTGACACTTTGAATACATTTTCCCATTCTTTCCTTGCTCACATTGTTTTCAATGAGAGGTCGGATGTTAGCCTGATGGGATATCCTTTGAAAGTAACTTGATGTTTCCCCTGCCAATTTTAGTGTCTTATCTCTGTCTGTGGTTTTGGTCAATCTAGCTATGATGCGCCTTAGGAAAGATTTTCTTGGATTGATTCTGTGTGGGGTCCTTTGTATTTCTTGGGTCTGGATATTTGAGTGCCTCTCTAGGTTTGGAAAGTTTTCTTCCAGGATTTAATGGAATAGAAACTTATTAGTTTCTTCACCTTCTGAGATACCAATCATCTGGATGTTTGGGTGTTTAATGGTATCTTGTATTATTCGTGTACTATACTAATTTGGGGGAGTTATTTTCTCAGTCTTTTTGGTGAATTTTTCTAGGTCAGAGGTTCTATCTTCTACATCTGAGATTCGATCTTCTGCATGATCTAATGTGCTTTTAATACTTTCACGGGAGGTTTTTATTTCCTGCATTACAGCCTTCACCTCTAACAGTTGCATTTAATGGTATCTTGTATTATTCGTGTACTATACTAATTTGGGGGAGTTATTTTCTCAGTCTTTTTGGTGAATTTTTCTAGGTCAGAGGTTCTATCTTCTACATCTGAGATTCGATCTTCTGCATGATCTAATGTGCTTTTAATACTTTCACGGGAGGTTTTTATTTCCTGCATTACAGCCTTCACCTCTAACAGTTGCATGTGATTCTTTTTTATGATGTGTATTTCCTCTTTCAGATCATGCAAGAACTTCCTCACTTCCTGGAACTCATTGTCTCTTTTTTATGCATCTTCTGGAGTTTGTTGTTTCTCTTCTCTTGTATCTCTGTTAGCTTTGTCACTATGAATATTTTTAATTCTTCATCTGACATTTCCATGAGTTCCCTTGTATTGTCTGTGGAGGATGAGAAGTTATTCTTTTCCCTTAGAGGAGAGGTTTTTTTTGTTTGTTTCTTATTTTTCTTGTGCCTCTGCAATGGTTTCTAGTCATCTTATGGATTATAGAGCATTCAAAGACCTGCAGGAGGAGGTGATCTGCAATCTCTAAGCAGAACCATTTTTCTCCTTTTGTGCAGCAGATTCCATGGAAATTGAGGATTAATTGGACCCTAAAAGTATTCAGATATTTAGCTACTGTCTAGAAATTCATTGTGTGGAAGCTGAACAGAAAAGTGAGAAAGGAAAATGAAAAGGAAACAAACAAAGAAAAGAGGGAGAAAAAGACAGAAACAATTTTTTAAAAGGAAAAAGAAAAAAATTAAAGCAAAAAATGAAAATCATGCAGCACACTCAGAACTCAGATTTAGATGGCTGGTGATTGGTTTGTCCTGTGTGGGCAGGGGAAAAGGTAAGAATTAGCAAGATAAAAGAGTGTCAAAGAGCTAAGAAATTTTAAAAATTAAAAAAAAAAGAAAATTAAAAATAGAGAGAATAAATAGGGTGTTCTAATCTGGCTAGATTGAGGGGAAGAGGACAGGAGGGTGAAGTCTGGGCAGAAGCTCTTCAGTTGTCGTATTCCCTGAAAGGGGCTGCTCAGAACTCAGATGTAGATGGCTGGTGATTGGCTTGTCCTGGCTAGATCTGGGCGGCAGGAGGATAAAGGCTAGGCAGAAGATCTTCAGTTGTCCTTTTCCTGCGCAGTATGTATACATTTAATGCGATAGTTTTTTTCTCCAAAAAAGCTGTTTTTTTCCCCAGTCAATTTGTATGTCATACATTCAGCTGTGTCGTAGAACAGAAGAAATGTTCGATTTTGATGTTACACTTTCTTTTCTTTTCTTTTTTTTTTTTTTAGGAGAGATATTTGCTATTAGGGCATGTCAGTTTGCCAGACACAAAGTGAGAAATCACTCCCCTGGTGGGATGGCCACGCCATAATCTCTTGTCCTCCATTCTCCTCCTAGGATTGTGGACACGCACGTACACGTGTTTTTTGGGATTTTTTTTTTTTTTGAGAGGTTTTTGCTATACGGCACGTGCACTTGCCAGAAAGACAGAGAGAGACAGAGGGACAGAAAGCAATAAATCACCTTCCAGGGGGAATGGCCACACCACAATCCCTTCTTCTCCTTTCTTCTTTTGGGATCTTAGGCACGCACACACACACACACACACACACCTGGTGTGATTTTAAGCCACCGGGTCCAGGACTCGAACCACAATCAGCTACATGGGAGTCCAGCGACACTAACTGCTGGTCCCCATGCACGCACGCATTTTTTTTTTCCTACAATTCATTTTTATTGTAGAATGCATCTTTTTTTTTATTATCATCATCATAATCTTCTTTATATTACATTGGATTACATATAGATTTACAGTGTATTACATTGTTTTTTCAAAAGGGAATGCCATGCATGTCCGTCAGTACAGAGACATTAATCTCCCCACTTCAACATTCAATATCTTTTCTATGTTTTCCCCAATCATTATTTTTATTATTCTAATTATTTTTTAAAACAGTCAATTGCTATTTCTCATTTTGCTTGTAAAAATACTTTGCCTATCATGAAATACTTCTCAGCCCAAGCCAGTTGAGAATACTATACATGTCATCATCAACAGTTAATAAGCCATATCTGTTTCTCACTAACGTCCTGCCTTGCTATTGTTTACTTGCTATCTTTCTCTATCCTCTTCTCTTCACTTACCCCATTCCACACTGTCCTATTCTCATTAAGTACCTTCACTGCTTTTATGTCCTCCGATTTTTTGTTCTCTATCATAGAGGCACGCACGCATTTTAACCCACAGGGTCTGGGACTTTACTGCTGTCAGCTATGTGGTTTTTCAGTGCCTTAACCACTACAACACCTGCTGGCTCCTAATTTATACCTTTTCAAGTGATAGTTTCAAGTAAGACAAATGTGTGAAGGTGTTATGTTTCTGGGAGACAGACACAGACTCAGACCACCTTAAGAAGACAGCAGATTATTATAAAGATGGAAAGGAAGTTGGGGCCAGCAAAGTATGGTGGTTAGGGAACTAGACTCCCACTTGGTCGACTCCCATTAGACTCCCAGACCTGATGGTTTGCTTTCACACTTTCCATTTGCTTTTCTCTCTCTCTCTCTCTCTCTCTCTCTCTGGTCAAATTAAAAAATAAATAATAATAACAAATAAAATTAAATAAATAAATAAATCTTTAAAAAGAAAATATGGAGGGACCAGCAGTTAGCGTAATTGCTGTGTCGTTGGCCTACCATGTAGTTGACCGCGGTTCGAATCCCAGACCTAGGGGCTTAAACTCACGCCGGGCGTGTGTGCGTGTGTGCCCAAGATCCCGAGAGGAGAATGGAAGAGAAGGGATTGCGGCGTGGCCATCCTCCCCCCAACCCTGGGGCGATTTCTTGCTTTCTGTCTCTCTGTCTCTCTCTGTCTTTCTGGCAAGCGCATGCGCCCTATAATGAAAACCTTTCAAAAAAAAAAAAAAGATGGAAAGTAATTTAAAGTAGAAAGTTATTTAAGACTGAGGCAGTTCTATGGACCACATTCAGTCTTAATTTCTCTTTTATGTCCTGTAGAGTCCGTTTGTTTATGCCTGTGTGCCCTGTAGTCTCACTGCCATGGCCAATTCTCTCTATTCACGAGTTTAAATTCAGGAAAGACCATTATTATTGCTTTAGCTAATTACAGTCAGCTCAGCTGAATCTAGCTAAGCAGCTTATACAGAGGACATCAGGCTGTGTTTGGTCAAGTGCTAACCAGTGAGTCCCTCAGTGATCATCTTAGCATCACCTTGATGCTACTTCCCTGTAAAGAAGAGACTGGACATCATAGTATTCATTTATTTTTAGAGAGATTTTTGCTATAGGGCACATGTGGTCACCAGAGAGACAGAGAGACAGAAAGTGAGAAATCACCCCCCAGGGAGATGACCACGTCGCAATTCCTTCTCCATTTTCCTCTTGGGATTTTGGACACGCACACATGTACCTGGCATGAGTTTTAAGTCACCGGGTCTGGGACTCAAACTGCAGTAGACCATGTGGGAGTCCAGTGACATAACCATTACACCATCTGCTGGTCCCCATCGTAGTATTCTTATTAACATTCAGGGAAGTAAAATTATTCTTTCCCTGGTTAATCAAAAGGACAAGCCTGTGCCAGCCAGTGGCACAACAGTAACACAAGCTCAGCGATGCTGGATCTGCTTGAGAAGGTCCTGGGTTCCCACCCTAAGGCTTCCCTGTACACACACCAGGCACACATGGCTTACCCATGACCCAGAGCTGGCTGAAGCTGGGGCTGAATTACAGCATAGGGACCTCTCTCTTTTGGAAGAAATAACCTTTTAACAAAAGGGAACAAGTCCAGGAAATGACTTAATGAGCTTCTTAATTGTGATAGACTTCTATGTAAGACTTGATAGTTGGGACCAAGGATAAAGGAAAGTTAGTAGGGCTAGGGGAGATCATTGGGGCAGCATTTCAGATTTTCTTTTACTTATACTCATAACTGTATTATATGAATTAGTTTTTATAAGCAACCCAGTGAAGCAGAAGGAACAATAAAACTTTACAGAAAAGTTATATAAATTATGAAATTTAAAAATGTTCTCTACGTTCCATAAACTCAGCAGTTTGTAACGTATGTATTACACTTTGATATGCCAAACTTACTTTCCTATAACAACTTAATCAATGGGTATACTTCTGCCATTTTTTTCCTTTCAAGTTCTACCTTATAGCTCTTGAGATGTTTGGCTCTCACACAGACAAGGGTATTGATAGTTCTCTCTCAATCTTTTATGAGTGATGAACATACAGTACTACTTCTGTGGGCCTGTGTGCCCTAGAGATGACTGTAACCTGCTATTGATCAGCTGATTGAAGATAAATGGCTTAGCTGCTTGTATTGCAGATTACATCATTAACATGGTCAGTAAACCATGAATTGTTCAATAAGGCGTTTATCTTTTTTCATTTTACTTCTGCTCTTTTATCATTTTTATTAGAAAAGACAAAATTACCAATACTAACCAGCAAAATAAGTTGGAAAGAGATCCAAGAGGGTGCCATTATAGGTGCAAAGTTGTAGATAGCTAAGTTCTAATGGTTTAATGATATGTTGTATGTTTTTGAACTGAATAAAATACAGAGTTTTGATCATCTTTTATTTGTGTTTCTTTTACAGCTTCCTTTTGCATCATATTTACTAGAAGCAGTGCTGGAGAAAATAAATGAAAGAAAGAAACTAGTCGAAGGATATTTTACAATTATGAAGGATATTAGATGACATTACAATG
The DNA here is from genome assembly GCF_000334495.1 of Tupaia belangeri chinensis. Taxonomy (NCBI): domain Eukaryota; kingdom Metazoa; phylum Chordata; class Mammalia; order Scandentia; family Tupaiidae; genus Tupaia; species Tupaia belangeri. The sequence goes on along the minus strand of NW_006209268.1, from coordinate 433,892 downwards.
GAGAGCGCTTTTTTTTTTCCGGAAGTGAAAACTTTTTATGTGGTGTGATTAGAAAGCATGCGTTGCACTCGTGATACAGTATCTGCTTCATCTGTCAATAGTCATGTTCAATACCAAAATAAGAAGTCTCTAAAACTAATTAAGCAAGTGAAACTAATTAAGAGCATAGCCATTTAAAAAGAAGTAGTGTTGCATTTGATTGTTGAATACAAATATTGCCACAAATCAATGCAAACTTAAAAATGATTTTCCTTCCAGTGCATTAGAAGAAACTAGAGCAAGCTTGGCACATACAAACTGGTCTGAGTAAAAAAAGAAAAAGTATAAAGTAAGGATTTAATGTTTCAAGTTTTACAAAGAAACTAGGCTTTCAACATAAAACTGCTATAAACAGTCTTAAGTGATCCAGTGAGCAACACGTTTAAATTGTAAGCAGATATGAAGTGAAGCATCACATCTTAGGATGAGCATTTAATGAAATAAATTGTGCGCTCCACTTGTATCTGTTTTCATTGATATACTGGATTATATACGTGATATTGTATTTTTCTAGAACCATTTGGCAAAAATAAAAACCTTTTCTCCCTCTCTTTCTTTTTTAAATTCATAATACTTTGAGTGGTCATATATAATAGCAAGGGACACACACCCAGTGTATAAAATTAGGTTAACTCTAACAGAACTCCCACTGTGGTCAGCTAGTTACCTTCTTAACAATGGTGGCAACCTTGTATAGATTCTGAACATTCCTGGCACATTCCATCTCTTTACTGTGTTCTTTCCATACCCTTTTTGGTTCCTCCAATTCAAACTTGAACCTACCTTTTATATTTGCCTTTAATATTCACTTGTTCTATAATAGAGCACACTCTGTACTCAACTTGTGGTTGTCTTATCCTTCAGGTTCACTTTACTCATTCCCTCAGAGACACCTTTCCTGACCATCCTCCTATTTAATTTCCATACAACACAAAATTGTTTGATGTATTTATCCGTTCACTTACTTACTCTTTTAATATTTTCCTTCCACCTTTGAGAATATAGAACCATGAGGTTAAGGCAGGGGTTGGCGAATTATGGCCTGTAGGCCAAGAATAGTTTTTACATTATTAAATGTTTTTTAAAAAATCAAAAGGAGAATAAAACTTTGTAACATGTTAAAATTGTATGAAATTCAAATTTTGGTATCCAGCAATAAAATGTTACTGGAATACAGTGATGCTCATTCATTTATCTATTATTTATGTCTGCTTTTATGCTATCATGGCGTTGAATAGTTAGGGCAGGGGTTGTATGTGGTGTACCTGTCACTTTGTACTACTGCTTGGGAGACCTCAAATCACAATGACACAGATGTAACTTGACAGCATTTCAACTGCCACAAATACTGCTTTATTGCAATAAAAAAAAAAAAAATACCAGTACATACTCTTCAGGTCAAAACAAGAGAAAAATGGCTACTAAATGTCGCATATTAAAGGACTACTGAAGTATGGATCCTTTTGTTATAAAATTAGATGGCAAAGCATTGTGTGTATTATGTAATGAGTGACGGTATACCTATACTACCTATGTCGTAGTGTATGTCAACATTAACCAGACAAGCACTCATCACAAATTACCAACTCACAGGAAAACAACAACAAGAAAAAGAAAATTACAAAATTTAAAATTTAATACCACAGCAGAAATTTGTCACAAAGATCAAAATGAGACTACACAATATCATCCTAATACTAAAACGAAAATAAAAAATAATATATTAGATTGAAAAATGTCTCCTCTGAGACTAACAGGTGGCGTAATGGTTACATCACTGTACTACCATGCAGTCAACTATGATTCGAGTCCTGAATCTGGCAGTTTAAAACTCACGCCAGGTGCATATGCGTGGATGCCCAAAAATCCCAAGAGGAGAATGGAGAAGAAGGGATTTCAGCATGGCTATCTCCTCTGCGAGGTGATTTTTCACTTTCTGTCTGTCTCACCAGTAAGCACACATGCCCTACCTATAGCAAAAATCTCTCTAGAAAGAAAGGAAAATTTCTCCTCAAGATGTTTATTTCTTAATGCCCAAAACTTGTGAATTTATTGCCTTACGTAGCAAAAGAGACTTTGTAAACGTGATTAAGGATCCTGAATGAGGAGATTATTTTGGATTACCCATAAGGACTGGATTGTAAACACAAAGCTTCTCAGAAGATGGAGGCAGAAACTGTCGATCAGAAAGGGGGATGTTACCACAGAGCATAGGGGCAGAGAAATTTGAAGATACTAAGATTCTGTCTTTAAATATGGAGAAATAGAGCACCATGAGAATCAGCCAAAGAATATAGGTGTCTCCTTGAGACAAGAGGCAAGGAAATGGAGTCTCCCCTAGAGACTCTAGATAGAACCAACCCTGTCTACACTTTGGCTTTAGCCAAGTGAAACTGATATTGGATGCCTCGATCTGTGAGAGAATAAGGAATTCTTGGTGATTTTAAGTCACTAAATTTTGGCACTTTGTGATGGCAACAATAGAAAAGGAGTACAGGTGGCTAGAATTGTCTTTAGAATATTTCCAAATAAAAAGTTACTTGATGATAATGTATATAGTAATGTGTCTGACATGACTTATATGCACTGTATTCATGCCAGGAAAACCATGTTGTACACTATAAATATGTCTGGTGATCAAATGTAAATAATAATTTAAAAAACAAGGGGTTTTTTTTCCATGTTCATTAAGGATATTGGTCAGAATATTCAAAATCAAGGCTTGTTTCATATTCAGAAATCAGTCAGTGTAAGTCACTATATTAATAGGCCAAAGAAGAAACATGACATGACTAAATCTTGATACAGAAAAAGCATTTGACAAAATTCTACACCTATTGTTTTCACAAAACAGCTGAAAAAGATCTAGGAATAGAGAGGAACTTCTTCAATTTAATAAAATCATCAAAAAGCCTACAATAAATAACATTGTGCTTAATAATGAAGATTGAATGCTTCTCCCCATGATCAGGAACAAGGCAAGAATGTCAGTTCTCACTGCTCTTATTCAACATAAAATGGAAAATTCTACTCAGCACAATAAGATGAAAAGAAACCTTAGGTATAAATAAGACAAAACATGCAGGCTACTTATGTATTAAAACTACAAAACACTAGTGAAAGAAATTAAGATCTAAGCAATTAAATAGAATAGAATAGTTTTCTCAACAAATGATGCTTAAGGAATCCCTGAGCTTTAAAAACAAAATCTTGACCTAAACCTCACATTTTATGACACAAATTATCTCAAAATAGATCATATGTTTAAAACAAAATATCAAAGATAACATGAGAAAAAATATTACCCTAAAAGCTGGTGAAGAATTTCTAGACATAACACCAAAAGCATGGTGCATAACAGAAAAAAAAAAGGTAGACTTGACCTCAAAATTAAAAGTGATTGCTCAAAATAGACAAACTACAGACAAAATATTTGCAAACCACTTACCTGACCAATGACTTATATTTAAAAAAAAGAATTCTCAAAACTGAACAGGAACTCAGGGACAAAACAATCCTTTTGAGTAATATATCCTGGGAATTTATTAAATAACTGTAGAGGCTGTGACTATATGTGCTTCAGAATATGGAAAAAAGGAGTCACTTTTTGTCACTGGCTCTTATTCATTCTGCATGGCAAAAGACAGTAATTAGTATGAATAGACAGCCCTCAGAATGGGAAAATATTTTTGTAAACTGCATAAGATAAGGGACTGATAACCAGAATTCACAAGGAACTCAAGCAGCTGTTCCAAAAAAAGACTATCAATCCTATTAAAAGATAGAAGAATGAGTTGAAAAAACCACTCTCTAAATATGGCATACGAATAGCTAAAAGGCATATGAAAAAATGCTCAACATGCCTCATTGTAAGGAAAATGCAGATCTAAACAATGACATACTACGTAACCCCAGTCAGAATGACTAAGATTGAAAAAACAAAAAAATGATAAGTGCTGGCAGGGGTGTGTTGAAAGGGGAACTCTCTTACACTGCTGGTGGGAATGTAAATTGGTCCAGCCACTGTGGAGAACAACTTGGAGATTCCTCAAAAATCTACAAATAGAACTACCATATGACCAGCAATCCCACTTCTTGGTATCTACCCAAAGGATAGAAGAATACTTAATCGGAAAAATGCTTGCACATCGATGTTTATTGCAGCACTACTCACAATTGCTAGGTCATGGAAACAACCCAAATGCCCACGAACAGATGAATGGATAGAAAAACTGTGGCATATATACTCAATGGAATACTATTCAGCCATAAAAAAAGACACCTGGCTTTTGACAGGAAGCAGATGAATATGGAAGATTTACTGCTGAGTGAAGCAAGCCAGGCTATGAAGGAGAGGCATCGTATGTCCTCACTTAATATATACCGAGTGTCCGCACCCTGACTGAAACTGATTGACTAAAGGATATAGAAACACAGTATATGGATGTAAATACTGGATATAGTGTGTGTGAAAGAGGAAGGTCTGAGGAAGGACATTTAGAAGAAAAATAGGGAGGCAAAGCATTAATGGCACAAAGAAATGTGGTATTATCTGTTGAAGATATTTCATAGTTTTATCAACTGTACTAGGGAGAAATATTCATCTGTTGAAATATCCATTTTGTAAGCCAAATAATAATGTGATTGAATGTATAAAAGAAAATGAAATGAAAAAAATTTTAAAAAGAGATTTACCTATTCTAATTACTCCTCAGAATTATGCTAGATTCTACACAGTAGCACAAATGATCCTTGGATGAAAAGGGTCCAAAGTGGAAATTATTTTAAGAAATTTATAATCTTTTTGAGTGCTCACAAATAACTGTGAAACCAAATGGAAAGGATGAGTAATGAAAAACAGTCTGAGGGCCTTATATTGACCTAAATGTCTGTGTTCAGAAGGGTTCATGAATCACATGGACAGAAGAGTTGCTCTTTTTAATTCCTGCATTTCTGTGTACATACCTGCCTTTGGTATTAAGACAGCATTGTTATGAATACACACTGTAACAATAAAAATAGCTTTTTCTTGCCTGCAACGTGAAGACTTTCATCAAATAGTTCTTAAAATATCTCTTTACTTACCCTTAAATTTTAAATATATAAACCTATATTTATATTTGATTTAAAAAAAAAAAAACTCATTCACTACGGAATGGTGGGCACTTCAGAGATTTTCTTTCCACAGTCTAATCCTCAATTTTTCTCTCTTCGACAGTGTACACAATCTGCAAAACCACAATCTTTCCATCAGCTTTCAACACTTTTTGCCAATTCAGTTCTCCTTGCTCTTAGGATATGATCATTGAGAATAATAACAAAGAAGACAATACCAACTACTTCTTATCCTCTTGGTTTTTGATTGAGAAAATGTCACTTGTTAATGCTAACCCTGGTATTAAGGACTGAGAGTAACTAAGAGGAAAGGAGTATTAGGGACATCCTTATCTTGTGCCCCATTCCACTTTTAGGACCGGGAAAAGTATACCTTATCCTATCTGAACTTATTTTGAAAACTTCTCACATATATTAGGAAAAGATTTAATGAAGAGAGAAAAGTAAGATACAAGTGAAGTTTATATTTTTCAAATGTGTCTTATCTCAAGCCACTTCTATTTGACCTGAAGGGGCAGAAAACTCATTCTGTTTTGAGGTTTCTCTGAGTTGGGACCTAGTTTTTTGCAGTTTAATCCCCACTGTATGTTTCCAGTTTTAGAACACCTGTCTACAACTTTTATTTTAGCTGATAATCCTCTCTGTTCTTTCTTAGTTACAGCAGTTCTGACAGTCTTCCTATTAATTCAGTGATGGAAGTGAGCCAGAAAAAGAAAAGCACAGTCAAGGTATTTTTCTTTTCTAGATTTTTAAATTTTTACATAACTTTTTATGTTGAAATAGTTTAATAGTCACATGAGGTAGCAGAACAGCATGCAGTTCCTGAGTACAATTCACTTGGATTCTCCAAATGATAACATCATAGGTAACCATAGTACATTGTCAAAATGAAGAAGCAGACATTGGTATGCTATGTTAAACTCACATATAGACTGAATATGGATTTCACAAGTTTTTAAAGTATCATGACATTTTTGTCTTGAGTAGCTTTTAACAATCAAGTGAATAGAATGAGCAGTTCTGTGGATGCCAGTCAGCTGTTTTCTCTAGTCATGCCTGTCATAGCCCAATTCCCTTATTATATAATACTGTTTCTTTCATAAGCGGGAATAACATATCCAAGAGTCAAGGGTGGAAATAGATAAGGGACCACTTACTATTACTCCTAATGACCCATTATCAAAAGTTTTTTTCCTGCTCATTTGACCTTGTACTTTGCTGTCCTAAAGGATGTATGCTTCCATCAGGAGACATGACAATAGATCTATTGATTTGGAAGTGCCACCTAGTCACTTTGAACTCCCATTGTCACTGAATCCAGAGGCAATGAGCAAGTTACCTTGTTGGTTGAGAGGTGATTGATCCTGACTACCAAGGGGAAATTGGATTGCTATTCTAAAATAAAGGTAAGTGAGTATGTATGGAATACAGAAGCTCCTTTAGGGCATCTCTAGGTATCTTCTTGCCTTGTGGTTAAAGTCAGCAGAAAACTACTACAACCCAATTCAGTAAGGCCCGGGCCCTTCAGGACTGAAGGTATGTGTCATCCCACCAGGTGAAAAACTATGGCCAACTAAGGTGCTTGCTGAAGGCAAAGGGTATAGGGAATAGTACATAGTGTAAGAAAACAGCACCAGCTATGTGACTACTTGTCTAGTTATAGACATAAGCATTATAATTATCATGAGCATTTCCTCATCTTGTCATGAATGTGTCTGTGTGCAGGTTGACAAAGGTGGACTTATAAAGGTTAATTTTATATGTAAATGAGTCTCATTATGGCAGCCTACTTCAGATCACACACAGAAACTTGACTGGGCCATGGTACCCAGATATGTTTCAGAATATTCTGGATATGTCTGTGAGGGTGTTTTTAGATCAGATTAACATTAAATCAGTGGATTTTGAGTAAAACAGCTCACCCTCCATAATGTGAGGTGGGCTTCATCTGAATAGAATAGAACAAAAATAGAACAAAAAGGTTGACCTTCCCCAAGCAAGAGAAAAATCTGTCAACAGATGGCTGGCACCATTGGCTCTTCCTGGGTCTCCAGGCCATCGGTTCATCCTGCAGATTTTGAGCTTGCTATCCTCCATGATCCTGTGAGCCACTTAAAATGAATATCTCTTGTAGTTAAGGCACTGGACATGATCAGCCACAATTAGAGTCCCAGATCTGGTGGTTTAAAACTCACACTAGACGCCTATGTGTGCATGACCAAAATCTTGAGAGAAGAACGGAAAAGAAGGGATTGTGCCATGCCCACCCCCCCCCGGAGGTGATTCCTTACTTTCTCTCTTTCTCTCTGTGTCTCCAGTGAGCACACATGCCCTATGGAAAAAAATCTCTCGCTAAAAAAAATCTTTCTGTGTACTTCAAAATGTTCATGGAAAATGTAATTAAAGTGTGAGTTTATGAGTTCATTTGATACAAAAACATTTTTTTAATTCATACATAGTTTTTTCACAATGTGCCTTTTCCATGAACTCTGAAAATTTTATGTGCACATACATACATATTGCTTTGGTTCTGTTTTTCTGGAGAGCCCAAGTACAGGTTTTTGGCTATAATACAGTTACTGTGTACAGTAAACTGAACTATAACTGTTAGGTTACCTGAATACTCGTGTATAGATTGTTGTATATGTTTTCATTTGCCTAGAATAAATACCCACAAGTGTGATTACTGGACCATGTTCTAATTATGCATTTAACTTTATAAAAAACTATAAAAATGCTTTCTAGAATTTCTATATTAATTTATAGCCCCACCAACAATGTCTGAGGAATCAAGTTGGTCTACATCCTATTTAGGACTTGGTATTGCTGGTATTTTTAATTTGAGCCATTTTAATAAGTGCATTGTGGTAATATTTTTTTATTTATGAATTCTATTCAGTCTCCTCCATTTTCACTGTGACCACATTTATGTCATTATTTTTTGTTGTTCTATCTTCAAAACCTGATTTTATGTGTTTTTCTTTTTCAGAAAGCTTGGGCTGATAGGGATAGGATAATTGAGATTGGATGAGCCATACAGTTCTTTCTCTTTCCTTCAGTTTCCAAATAGTCATTTTATCAGCTATTTGAACATTAAATTTATACTCATTTGCAATCCAAAATAGTTACCTGAAGAGAGAGAGTGTGTGTGTACCTACTTTTATTGTCTATTTGTTTTCTAAACTCTTTGGCACAATTTTCTAGGGGCATTCAGACTGCCATGATCTGACTCTATTTTCTGGGAAAAAGAAACTGCAGTGACTTGAAGTTGAGAATGTGAATACCGCCTCACTCACACATTCATTCTCAGACTATGAAATCCCTCACCCTCCTCTTAGCTGGCACACATACAGTACCACATGGCCAAGATACAGGGAAGGTGGGCTGGAGACCCAGGCTCCATCTTCCTCCTCAGTAGCGAAAGCTAGGCTGCCTTTTACAATACACCACCTTTAAACCCAGAACCTCCTCCTCCCCAGACCCGTCATTCCACTGGACACCAGCATGAACCACAAGGCAGGAAAGCTAGTTCTAGCCTCTCCTAGGAAGAGATAGGTTTTTTTTTCCCTTAAGTAAATTTATCATTTTTCTCTTTTTCAAAATGGCCGATGTGACGGTTTTCTATGAAGTCAGTGCTTGCTTAGCTCATTAACAGCGCTGCTGGCAGTGGCAGTGGCTGCTGCTGCTGTGGCAGCAGGATTTTCAGTGTCGTGTGTTTTCAAGATTCACTTACTTATCCTCTCATTCCCAAATGTTCAGAATCCATACACACTCCTCACTTCAGGTTTTTCAGAAGATTAGAGATTTCCAGTGGGGATCTCAGGTTATCTTCCCAATGGTAGAGGGATATAGTTCTTTTCCTAAACTATAATATTACCTGAAAAGAGAATTCCCAGAAGTCACCATGAGTTTTACAAGGAATTTCTAAAAAGCAGGTGAATTCGTTATCTATTGCTGCATAACAAGTCATTCTAAACCTTACTGACTTAACACAACATTTATTCGGGTCAGTTTCTGTCAGTCGGGAATCCAGACACAACTTATCTGGGTTCTGTGACCCTGGGTCAGAGGCTGCAGTCATCTCACAGCTTGAATCAGAAGGATCTACTTCCTAGCACACTCCTATAGCTGTTGGTGAGAGTCAGTCCTTCGCAGGCTGTTGGACTGAGGAACCTCTTGCTGACTATTGGCTGGAGTCTATGTAAACATTTTCTATTACATATGTTGTGTTTATAGCTCTTACATAATGTAGGCCAGTGAGGAGAGAGTTAAAATAGCAAATTTATGGTAGCAAATTTCTTTGACACGTGAGTCTCATTAATATGGCAACCTACTTCATATCACAAATATGCACAGGAAGGAGATTACACAAGAATGTCCGTGTGAGAGTAGAAATAATAGGAGATGGGGATTCCCACAGACGTACAATTATTATATGTCAATAAAAAGATACATGAAAAACGCATATTTGTACATTATATTTCCAGTAGGAAACCCTAGAATCAGATAAGATTCGTTATCTTGGGGGGCAGCAGGTGGTGTGGTGGTTATGGCGCTAGGTGTGACTGACCATGGTTTAAGTCTCAGACCTGGCTCCTTGCTTTCTCACTTTTCCTTTCTCTCTCTTTCTGGTCAAATTTTAATAAATAAATAAATAAATACAATGGAATGGATAATTCTTAAAAAGAAAAAAAAGGTTAGTTATTTCTGGAAAAAGGATTGGAAGACAGGCATACTTTTTACAGTATATCCTTCTAAACTAGTCCTGAAGCAAATATAAATGAAATGAAAATGCCAAGTTACCTAGAAAGTAATGAAAATTAGAAACATCCTTTATCAAAACACAACACAAGCGACCAGCAGTTAGCATAATGGCTATGTCGCTGGACTCCCATGTAGTCGACTGTGGTTCAAGTCCCGGACCCCGTGGCTTAAAACTCACACCGGGCACATGTGTGTGCATGCCCAAGATCCCGAGAGGAGAAAGGAGGAGAAGGGATTGCGGCGTGGCCATCCCCCCTGGGGGGTGATTTCTCGCTTTCTGTCTCTCTGTCTCTTTCTGTCTGTCTGGTGAGCGCACGCACCCTAGAGCAAAAACCTCTCCAAAAAAAAAACAAAAAACAAAAAACACAAAACAAAAAATCTTTCGCACACAGCTAAAATTGTACTCAGAAGAAAATGAATAGTTCCAAAAGTGTTTGTTTTTAAAATGTACTGAAAATAAACTAAATATGCAACCCAAGAAATGTTAAAATATTGGGACCAGTAGATGGCATAATAGTTATGTTGAAGGACTCCCACTTAGTCAACCCTGGTTCAAGTCCTGAACCTGACAGCTTAAAACTCACACTGTTTGCATGTGCATGTGTACCCAAAATCTTGAGAGGAGAATGGAGGAGAAGGGATTGCGACATGGCCATTCCCTCTAGGGGAAGAGGGGGTGATTTCTTGCTTTCTATCTCTCTGTCTCTCTCTGTCTCTCTGGCGAGCACAATGCTTGCCCAATAGCAAGCATCTCCCTAAAAAAAAGAATATTAAACCTAAAGAGAGTAGGAGAAAAGAATTCATGAAAATGAAATTAATTAAGAAGAAAAACAACCAAAAAAAAGAGAGAAAACCAAGCTCATACTTACAACCTAATTAATTAACTCTAACATGATAATGATAAAAGATAAAAATGAAAATATACAACACTAGGAATTAGAAAAATACAAAATACAATAAACATTTATACAATAATATGTCCAAGTTTGTCGATTTTAAAGAAATTATTTTCAGGTCCAGGAGTTGGTAACTGCTATGTCTCTGGACTCCCATGTAGTCAACCACGGTTTGAGTCCTAGACTCAGTGGCTTAAACTCACACCAGGCATGTGTGCTTGCTTGCCCAAGATCCTGAGAGGAGAATGGAGGAGACGAGCTCATGGCGTGACCATCCCACCGCGGGGTGATTTCTTGCTTTCTGCCTCTCTGTCTCTCTCTGTCTTTCTGGCAAGCGCATGTGCGCGATAGCAAGCAAACAAACAAACAAAAACAACAACAACAAAACTCAAGAAAAAAAAGAAATTATAATTTTCAAACAAAATATAGATAATCCAAGTTCACTTGAGAAGTGGTAGAAAGTTAAATAATAAACTAATTGAAATTAGAAACATTCCTAAAGATCTGTTATTTAGAAAAGCATCTGAATGAGATGATTTTATTGCTGACATCTATCTAGCCTCAAAGGACAGATCATTCTTTTTCTTATAACTATTCACAGAAAAAGATGAGAAGATGCCATAAGTCATAGTAAGGTGCAAGGATTGGCTAAATAACAAGATCATATAACTTAAAAATAACTATAAAACAATATTATTTACTAATATAAATAGTAGAAGTAAAAATAGAAATTCTGCTTTATTCAAATAACAGCAGAAGTGGCAAAGAAGATTTTATTCCAAATGTAGTGATAGGATATATCAATGTAATTCTTATCTTTCAAGATAAAGAAGAGAAATATTTGATGTGGCATGGGATAAAATTTAATAGCTTATATATAGTTAAATATAGCACAATGAACAAATGTATAACAAAAATAGGAACTAAAAGAGGGCAAAAGACATATAAGAAGATACTAAATACCAAGTGGAAATTAAAAAAATAATTTTTACTGTTCAGAGTAGGGGAAAAAGTGCTGATGAGAATTTGTGTAAATGAACACACTTCTATATTGGTGGTAGAATACAAAGTGTGAGCTTTTTGCAAGGTAAATTAATGTGTCTGCTAAAAATGGGCCAGAAATGGCCCTTTGGGGGATCTACCCTATACATTAAAGTAAAATAGAATGAAAGTACAAATAAGTAGGAATAAATATAAATGAATACTTTCTAGAGACATAAGCAGTTAACAATCTCACTAATCATTGGTATAAAATGGGTCAAATAAATCGTGTAGCACACTTAGCTATGGTTAACTATTAAATAGAATTAATTAAATCTGCACATAATTTATCTGATGGAAAGACTATCCCCCCATATATATGAGATAATTCACGTATAATAAAACTAATCCTTTTAAAGCATGCTTGTTGTATTTTTAAGTATATTCACCAAGTTGTACAACTATTGTCAACTATCTACTTTCAGAATATTTTCATCACCCTAAAATGAAATCTTGTACTCATTAGAAGTCAAAGTACTATAAAATTAATACTGTCAAGAGGAACTCTTAACTAGTGACTTTGAGGAGTTGATAACATAAATACTCCCACTCCCTTACTCCTTCAGTGGCAAATTCTAAAGCATACCTTTACAGTTTCCCTTCAGAATTAATCTTTTGTTATCTACCATGTCATCCTGTGTGATAGCACATATTTTATTGTCTGTCTTCACTGTCTTCTTCTGTACTGTTATTTCCCAAGATCATTTCCCCAATAAACTCCCTGCATTCAAATCTTTGTCTTGAGTTCTGTTTCTAGAAAAACCCCACTAAAAGAGTGTGTATCAGAATTGATCCTAGAACACGATTCCTTGGATAGGGTTCTGGAATTGTATAAGTCATTGTTCAGATGACAGCAAACACCCTAATATTTGTGGTTACTGGAATTGATAATGACTACATGCTGTATCATGTTATCATGTTTGCCGATTGTTACTGTGATCAAGTGGGAGAGGATACAGGTGGAAAAGAATGCACGATATAATATGTCTAGTATTTGAAAGATAAAGGGCGTTAGTAATTGTAAAATCCTAATATGAGGTAGTTTCTATTCAGTGCTACTGATGCATTAAAAGAAAAAATATTAACTTCAGGTCAGCTAACTATTAATTTAAGCCATAGTATAAGCCAAAAAACATTATTCAGCAGTGTTTAAAAGATGTTATCTTCTTGGGACCAGCAGTTAGCTTAATGGCTATGTCGCTAGACTCCCATGTAGTTGACCGCGGTTCACGTCCCAGACCCAGTGACTTAAAACTCACGCCAGGCGCATGTGCATGCGTGCCCAAGATCCCAAGAGGAGAATGGAGGAGAAGAGATTGTGGCATGGCCATCCCCCCGGGGGGTGACTTCTCACTTTCTGTTTCTCTGTCTCTCTCTGTCTGTCTGGCGAGCGCACGTGCCTTATAGCAAAAAACCTCTCCAAAAAAAAATAAATAAATAAAGATATAAAGATGTTATCTTCTGCAGCCAGAGAGCATGACCGGACTGGAAATTAGTAGTACCTGTTTGTAACAATATTAAATGTACTAAAGGAAAGAGCAAAAGAGAGAGACAGAGATAGAATGTTCATAAATGCATCGTGCCAGCAAGCCTAATTGTATATGCATAAATGTATATCCCCAGCAAGTCTCCTACACCTAATCAGATCCTCAAAGGGAAGGAGTGGAATGCTGATAATTAGGCTGGTGCTGTGCTTTTGAAAATGGTTTATCTCCCAAAGGTTCATGTTTTGGAACCTTGATCGCAGTATAGTGGCTTCAGAAGGTGGTAAGACCTTTAAGAGGTGGGGCCTAATTGGAGGGCACTGTCCAATTGCCTAGGGACATAGGATAAAATAGGAAGTGAAAATTTTTCCTCTCTCTGCATGTCTGCTTCCTATCTGTTTCTGTCAGCCATGTGTGATGTACCACCAGAGGACAGCTTCCTGGTAGCCTCACACCTTTGAACTTTCCAAACATCAGAAATGTGAGACAAAAAAAAATCCTCTATTCTTTATAAATTAGTCTCAGGCAGTTCTGTTTAGCAATACAAAAATTAACTAACATAACTGGGGACTTCAAAGTAAAGATATTTAAGAATTCTGAATGCTTCAATTCTTACAAACTATCTGAGTTGGCCAAAGGAGCATGCTCAGTCTCGAGGTGGAGCAGTTGGTAGGAGGAGACTTCAGACTGTTCCCTGTCTCTTGGAAGCATCCTCCCATGGTGGTATCCTGCTGTTCCCACAGTATTGGGTGGTATACTGTCTCAGTGCCAGGCTCATTTGTGCATCATGGGATTCAGCTGTTGACTGGCTCTGCCAGCTTTTGTGTAGGTGAAGTGAGGTGACAGGTGGGCCTCGGGGATGTGAAGGTATAGGTTCCACTGACCTCCCGGGCAGGATGCACTTTAGTTGTAGCTCTGCTCCTAAAATAGTGCTGTGCATTCAGGGCTTGGGTCTTAATGAGGGAGTTATCCAGTGTGTGTTCTTTGTCTGGGATTGTGCCCCCATGTGGACTCCAGGGAACTTTCTGCACTGGGTTGGAGATCGGTGATGTCTGTGTGACTCTCTTGTAGCCAGGACTGCAGGCATCTGAGGTGACAGTTGGGACTGCTGGAGATATTCTGCTTACCTTTCTCTCTTCAACACTGGGATGCTCCTAGTTAGGTACTTCTCTCCATCTCTACACCTTCATCTTGAGTCTCTGTGTCTCAGAGGTTTCTTGTTACTTTCTTGCTGTATTCTGATTTTCCTCCTTGCTCCTCCATTCAAAGTGTAGCCATTTATCATTACTTGTGTTATTTCTCTGTGGAAAGGAGTTGTGTTCCTGTCTCTAGTTACTCATCTTCCTTTTTTGTCTTGCCAAGGAACTATGCAAAATCGTCACCTGAGACAAATGCCTCTCAAGATAATACTTGATAGGGCCAGCGGAGACCCTCATGGTTGGCCAACCACAGTTTGAGTCACAGACCTGGTGGCATGCTTTCTCATTCTCTCTCTCTCTCTCTTGTGCATGTGTCCTATATCAAATCTTAAAATAACTATAATAATAATAATTGGGGCCTACAGGTTAGGGGCACTGGACTCCCACATAGACAACCACAGTTTGAGTCCTGGACCTGGCAGCTTGCTTTCTCACTTTCCCTCTCTCTCTCTCTCTGTCCCTCCCTGATCAAATTAAAAGAAATAAAAATAAATTTAAACATAAAATAATTCTTTTAAAAATAATAAGTAAAATTAAATGAGCAATTTTTTTTTTAAATGATCATTGCTTGCTTCCCTCAAGGTCTTTCCCCTATCCCTACCATTCCTTTGAGATCAATTATTAAGGTCAAGTTGCAGCTTGACTCAACTGTAGAAGTACTGTCCAGGTTTCAGAAATAAAGAGGTATTTCACAGAACAGCTACATTATCTAGCTAAAATAATATCCACAAGAACCAGATATGGAAGAGTTTGTTGATATGGAGTACACTCCTGTGACTCGTAATTTAATATCCTGTCGAGAACATTTGAGATCACTACTGGGATGATTCCTTAAAGACTGTTTTTAAAAAAGGAAAGAAAATGAAGTCTACTGTAAACTAGATGGAAGTTATTAAGTCATGCTGGAAAAGTATTGAGAAAGAGGCTTAAATAGTGAACATGCAGACTAGATTTTTTATAAAAGGATATAGATTTCATCATCAAACTATATTTCCTAGAAGAGCCTAGGGGATACTCCCTTCACTGGACTAGTAAGAATTCTCTAGTGAGGGCACTCACATTTTCAGAAAGCTCGATGGTGACTGCGCCCTGTACACTGGGGTTGCTCCTGTGGAAATGGGCTCCCTAGTGGCAGGAAGAGAGAATTCTGAAATATCAGCAGGCATGTGACAGCACTCAATGATGAGAGGCCAGGTGGACATAACTGCCATATTGCAAAGCTAGAATGCCTATTGCAGCCCCTAACCCTTAGCAATCTACAGAGAAGGCAAACAGACCACAACCACAGTGTTCTAGGTGAAACAAATGAATAGATAGCCAATTAGTGAATTTCTTGATCTGTATAATCAAATAAAGTCATTGGTGGGTTGGGGGAAGGTGTAAGCTACAATAGAAAAATCACCTTTCCAGACTAGAATCTTCTCTCTGGCAAAAATCTTAAAAACAAAAAAGAAAAGAAAAAGAGAAAAGACTCTGGAGCACCTGCGATAAGCAGTAGTGATTTTCTCAAAGGGGAATGCCTTCATCCTTTTAAACATAGGGTCTCCCTCTGCTGCAATCTTCCTGCCTTCGTCTCATTGAGTTCCTGGGATTATAGAGGCATGTACTACTGTCCCTAGCAGGAAATACCTTTTTTAACCCTTGAGGTCTAATGAATACCAGATCTGAACTGACTCTAGTGTCAGGACCTAAAACACCATCATGACCCTTGATTTAGGTGACTGATCTGGAGGACAGGTAGTAAGTGGAGTTGTGGCCCCAAGTCTATGTCACAGTGGGTTCAGTGGAAGCTTCTGAAATTGCCTTCTGCTCAGGCTAAGATAATAAATCAGAAACAATACTACATCTTGAATACAATGAAAGAAATTAAGCCAATCCCAATGACTAAGAATGCTAAAATGGTGGTCATCCATCACTCCGTTCAATTCATCAGATTGGACCTTTAAGACATCATGACAATTGAAGGTGGACCACCACACTTAACTAATTGGAAGCTCCAATCACAGTTTCTCTGTAGGATATGGTACCTTCCCAGACTAATCAGCACAGGTCCAGGCAAATCATATGCAGCGCTTGACATGGCAAGATCAGTCTTTTCAGCCCCTGTGGGGAAGAAGATCAAAAGCAGTATGCAAGTACACACTCACTTGGAACAGACAGAAAAATACATTAATGGCTTTATCTGAGGATGATACTAACTTTCCTGCTCTTTGTTATAATATAGTCTAGAGAAATCTCGACTGGACAACTGCAGAATATCACCTGGTCTGCCATGTTGGTGATATTACGTTAATTAGATCAGATAAATGGTAATGGCAAGTACTCTGAATGCCAGCTACATGCACTCGGGAGGTTGAAAATGAAGATGTAGGGCCCTGCTCCATCAGTGAAAATCTTAGAAATGTAATGATTTGGGGACCAACAGGTGGCTGGACTCCCACATGGCTGACCGTGGTTCAGGTCCCGGACCTGGCAACTTGCTTTCTCACTTTCCTTCTCTCTCTCTGGTCAACTTCAATAAAATAAAATAATAATAATAATAAAATAATGACGATTAATAAAATAAAATAATTATTTTTAAAAATAAAAATGAGGGACCAGCAGTTAGTGTAATGGCTATGTCGCTGGACTCCCACGTAGTCGACCGCGGTTCATGTCCCAGACGTGGTGGCTTAAAACTCACGCTGGGCGTGTGTGCGTGCGTGCCCAAGATCCTGAGAGGAGAATGGAGGAGAAGGGATTGCGGTGTGACCATCCCCCCTGGGGGGTGATTTCTCGCTTTCTGTCTCTATGTCTCTCTCTGTCTGGCAAGCGCACGCGCCCTATAGCAAAAACCTCTCATAAATAAATAAATAAATAAATAGATTGAAATGTAATGATTTGAACCATTCTAGAAGATCTTTCAAAGATGTAGAATAAATTTTTTCCATTTTCTCCCACAGAAATAAAAGCTTAGCACTAGGTAAAAAGCTGCTTCAGATTCTGGAGAAAGCATATGTCTCGCCTGGGAATACTTTTGAAGCTAACTTTTTTGGTGACTAGGAGAACCTGGAATAAGGTGGCACTGCAACGGATCCAGACTGGTATAAGCCATTCTTCCTCTTGGACCAATGACGCATCATATCCCATAGTGCAGCAGGTATCTTCAGTAAATAAGAATGTCATGAGGATTTTCCGAAAAGCTTGATAGGAAGGGCACAGTAAAGACCTCCGGGTTCCCAGAGAAAGGCTATGCCGCCAGCATAGAAAAGCTCAAGGAAGACTACTGAGTACATGACCATGAGACATCAAGGGACCTCGTGAGTGGACAGAGTGGTCCATCAGGAGCTGGGTGTTATCAGCCTCGCCAAGTCATACGTTAGAGCTGCACCTTGTTTTACAATACATTCACATACCTGTGAAGGCAAATGCATCTCTTTATCTAGGCAATTTAATTGTTACCTAGTTATCGCAAAACAGCAAATTAGCTGTCAGTGAGTTTCACATGATCCTACTACATTTAATGAATAGAAATTATTTTGCTGTGATTATTTTATGTAAATAGTTCCTTGAAAATAGTTTGGTACCTTTCTTTTAACTGTCATTTTCTGAAACCTCTGCCCCATCTTAAAATTGTATTTTTAAAAAGGCCTATGGGGGCCCAGCAGGTGGCGTGGTGGTTAAGGCCTCTAGACTCCCACATGGCTGACCATGGTTCAAGTTCTGGACCTGGCAGCTTGCCATCTCACTTTCTCTCTCTCTCTCTCTCTCTCTCTCTCTCTCATCAAATTTAAATAAATAAATAAAGTTAAATAAAATCTTAAAAGGAAAAAAGAGGTCTACCGAGACCAGCAGATGGCAAAGTGGTTACATCACTGGATTCCTACATGGCCGACTGGAGTCCTGAACCTGGCGGCTTGAAAATCACACTGGGTGTTTGTTCATGCATGTCCAAGATCCTGGGAGGAGAATGGAGGGGAAGGGATTGTAGCATGGCCCTTTTCCTGGGGGTAGGGGAGTGGTTTCTTACTTTCCCTCTCACTGTCTCTGTCTCTCTGGTGAGCGCATATGCCCTAAAGCAAAAGCCTCTAAAAAAACATACTACTGGGACCAGCAGTTAGCGTAATGACCATGTCGCTGGACTCCCATGTAGTCAACGTGGTTCAAGTCCTGGACCCAGTGGCTTAAACATGCCGGGCGCATGTGCGTACGTGCCCAAGATCCCGAGAGGAGAATGGAGGAGAAGGGATTGCAGCGTGGCCATCCCCCCTGGAGGATGATTTCTTGCTTTCTGTCTCTCGGTCTCTCTCTGTCTCTCTGGCGGGCGCATGCACCCTGTAGCAAAAACCTCTTTAAAAAAAATTTAAAATAAATAAATAAATAAAAACATACTACTGTACTCCATATAGTACCACTTATATAACTTTGTTCTTAACATGTTAATTTTAATCTATCTTTAATTTATATGTAACATAATATAGAATCTATTTTTTTCCAAATTATTAGTTTATTTTCCTATCATTTGCTCTTTCTTTTCCTTGATGATATAAAATATTGCCTTCATAATATACTAATTTCTCAAATATACATGGATCTGTTTATAGATTCTCTATTATGTACCATTGACTTTCTGAACTAATAGCTCTCTGTTTAATTATTAGAGGTTTTAAATTCTTGATATCTAGTAAAATCTATCTCCTTTAGTGTTCTTTTGTTTGTGTGTGTGTAGTATTTGTCGAAACTGTTACTGTGCAGTTTCTCCTTCAGATATAATTTAAATTGAAATATTTATTGAGGTAATTATAGATTCATATGCAGTTTTAAGAAACATTATAGAGATAATCTATGTGCATTTTTTCCAATTTCTCCTAAATACCAACATTTTGTACAAGATATATAATATAAAAACTAAGATATTGACATTAACATAATCCACTAATCTTATTCTGATTTAATTGTATGCATTTGTGTATTTAGCTATATAAAATGTATCACATATAGTTTCAAATGTGCACCACCAGCCTCAAGATAGTGAATAATTCCATCATTATAATGATCCTTGTGTTGCACTTTTAGAGTTACACTCACCTCTTCCCAACCCCACCCCTAACACCTAGCAACTATTAAACTGTCTTCTGTTTCAAAAATGCTGTCATTTCAAAAACATTATTAAGTCAGCCAAGTCAGGGACCAGGAGTTAGCATAATGGCTATGTCACTGGACTCCCATGTAGTCAACCACGGTTTGCGTCCCGGACCCGGTGGCTTAAAACTCACACTGGGCGTGCGTGTGCGTGCGTGCGTGCCCAAGATCCAGAGAAGAGAACGGAGGAGAAGGGATTGCAGCGTGGCCATCCCCCCTGGGGGGTGATTTCTCCCTTTCAGTCTCTCTGTCTGTCTGGTGAGCACACACGTCCTATAGCAAAAACCTCTAAAAAAAAAAAAATTAAAAAATCAGTCAAGTCATAGACTTGTAAGCTATATTAATGATTATCGTTGCATGTAACTGAGATGCTTTGTGGTTGTCTGGCACAGAATCGTGGTGGCCACAGTTAACTGCATTAACTAGCTAAGTCCTCTGCACAGTGTGTCTTGATGGCTTTCTCCTACTTACTCCTTCATACTCTGGGAGGAACTCCCATCGTTTGGAGGATAGACCTACTAGGATAAAGGGACAGAAAGTTAGAAGACACCTGCATCCCGGATGCCCGCAAGTCCACCACATAATGTCTGGACTTTTTAATGTTTAAACCATCATTATTTGAGGTGCTATGATACGTGATGTCAAACCGAATCCTGAGTGATACACAAGTGACCTGTACATGATCAAATCCTATTATAGCCCTCACGTTACTTCTCCTGTCAGCAACACTTGTCCCTATGGGTCACTCTTTTTCTTGAAACTCTTCATTGGAAAAATGTAAAAAATGTATTAAACCAAAATTTTAGGTGACAGAGGAGACTTCAAAAGTGAAAACCCAAAGATGCAGGGAAAATTGTATGTTTTTATGGTTAGGTTTGATAAAGAATGGACAGTTGTGCAATAAATGTGATTAGACAAAATGGAGCTCTGTCCTAAAGGCCATAAACTAGGGGCAACTCAGCAAGGTCTGTTCAGATTTTTCTGGTGTCTCTTTCTTTTCCCTCCTGTCACATTTGGGTCTCCTGACCTACTTTCAGAAGAGGTAGGTCAGAGAATTGCTTTATGACCAGCTCTTATACGGAAATGCAGGATCAGAGAGTAGCCTTTCTGCTTCTGCTGTTTATCAGTTTCTGGAGTAGTGTATTTCAAATGCCAGTAACAAAAAGAACTTGATCTAGATTTGGTTGTCCGGGCTGTAGTTCTAGTGCCTAGGACAGTTCCTGGCACATAGTAGAAACTAAGTAAATATGCTTTAAGTGAAGGAATCTTTCTGTCTTGAGCACAGAACCTGGAAATGCAGTGGGCATTACCAAAAAAAAAAAAAGCCATATTCATAAAAGTTATGGAATCAGAGAATATTATGAGTTGAATTGTAAATATGTTGAAGTCCTAACCTTCAGTGTCTGCGATTGTGAACTTTACTTGGAAATAGTCTTTGTAGTGTTAAAAGGAAAAAAAAAAAAGCAGCTGATTTATTAGAGTTTTTAATTGATCAAGTCTTAAGACAATTTAAATTGTGCAGTTCTCCCCAGACTTCCAGACAACTCCAGCTAGCCTCATGGCTGAGTCGGTATTTTAAATTCTAGAAAGGGAAAGTGGCATACAAAAACTGAAGTGAAAGGATGAGGTAGAATAAACAATTTAATTGGTAATAGCTGGCTGGAAGGCTGCACCAATAGCCCAAAAGGTGAACTTTCTGTCACTGACTGATGTATGGCCAATGTGATTGGCTGTAACTTAGTAACCAGCTCAGGAAAACAGCCTAACATCTACAAACTCAGCTTACTCATAAGAATTCAACGGCAGCCATTTTAGGTCAAAATAGTTTAGTTTAACAATAGATTTAATCAAGGTAAGATGAGCTCAAATGGATTTGGGTGGGCCATAAACAGAGACACAGATTGGAGTTAGGCTGCTGAAACCTGAGGAGCACCAACAATTGCTAGCCATCACATGAGATAATTTCTCCCTGGAGTCCTTCAGGGAGACCACAGCCCTGCTAACACTTTAATTTTGGATCTCTGGTCTCTAGAACTGTGAAAATTTTGTGTTTTTTTTTTAAAGACATACAGTTTGTGGTAATCCGTTATAACATCCCTAGGAAATAAATACAGAGGATGAGAAAAACTAGGCTTTTTCAGAGATTTTTAAAAAAGAATTATTTAACTTTATTTATTATTATAATTATTTTTTTGAATTTGACCAGAGAGAGAGAGATAGAAAGCAAGAAAGCAAGCTGCAAGGTCCGGGACTCAAATCGTAGTGAGCCATGTGGGAGTCCAGTGCCTCTAACCACCATGCTACCTACTGGTCCCTTTTTCAGAATTATTAGCTCATCTAATTAATTGCCAGAATTAGAACTCTGCAATTCAGTATGCTTTTCTATAGACCAGAATTTGTCAACTTCATTTTCATTACTACTTTCAGACTTTTCTCCAGCCATTCCCTCTTCCACTCTACTCCGATGAAATTTAATACCACAAATGCACAGTACATGTTTATATACTGTGGCCTTTCAATGGGTAATATCTAAGTTTTAAGGCTTTGCCTCCCCTCCCTCCTGCACCCACCAAAAACTGATGTTCACCTCTTCGGAGGGCAGGGAGAGGGTGGGAATGTTGCCCCCATTGCTAATGCATACATTCAACTGACATGTAATCTGATAATGGCAATAAATGAAACTTTGTTTTCCTGTAATCTGAAACAGCTTTAGTTACAGCTCATGCATACATATCCCAGCTCTCTTTCTCTCTCTCTCTGGCTCTGATGAGATCATACGTTTGCCCTTGCTCTGAAGTGAAATGAAGCCGTTTGCCTTGTTCCTAGGCAATGAGATGTGAGTGGAAATGCGACATGTCAACTCCAAGCGGAAGCTTTACAAGTGCATGATTCTCGCCTCTCTTCTTCCTTCTTCCGTGTTTATAAAAACACAGGGTGCAGTCGGGCCTCTGGTAGCCAGGATCCCTGTGTGAGATTGATGAACATAGTTTGCCTGATGCCTCCCAGTACAGCATGTCTATGTGTGAGATAAAAACATTTCCTGTGAAAAGCCCTTGGTATTGGGGGAGAGAGGGTGTCTTTTACTAAGAAAAAAATCAACCTCATCTTGATAAACACAGTATTACACGGCAAGAATAGTCAGAAGCATAAAATTATCTCTTCTCACTTAATTTTAACTTAACATAGTCTTCACAAGCAAAGAAAAACCTTCTATAATGTTTCAAACTATAATGAAATACAACATTCCTGAGTTTATTGTTTAACTACTTACTGGTATTTTTACATGTTAAATTTTAAAACATACCTAAGACAAAGGTTCACTATTCTAGAACTCTAAGTTAGAACTTTAATTGAAATATAGACTGATATATGGTGAGTATCGGCGATGAAGGGAGACCTGACAAGGACTCTCAGAGCTCACCATGACTTGACCCTTCCTTTGCACCGTATGAAGTACTAGGCCACGGACTTCATCACTGATGAAAATGTAATTATGTGATCATTGGATTTATGTGACCTTTTCCTCCAACAATTTCAGGGCACCAAACTTTTAGCATATACACTCTTAGGCAATTTTAACATACAGAGAAGACGAGAAGGTCAGTGACCGGAAGTCTGTTAGCCAATGTCAGAAAGATGCATTAGGTGTCAGTAGAGTTTCTATTTCAGATATTAATGCACAGGACACAGAGCTACAGTGTACCTGGGGTGCAGCAAGAGGCATGCTGGGAAATGTGTTAAATAACCATTGGGAATTGGACAATGCAGTTAGCCCTCTCAGAGAGAAGCCATAAAAGGCAATGTTTTCAAAACTTAAAAAATGTTGTCAGTGAAGATGCCTCAACACAGAATCCTTATCTGCATTCCAATATTTGTTTTCTGTGTGGACTCAGCCATTTATAAAAGTAGAAAATTGGACAAAAACCTCTTAAAAAAAGAGAGAGAGAGAGAGAGAGAGAGCAGCTAACAGTGAAGTGGTTACGTCACTGGACTCTCATGTAATCAACTGCTTGAAACTCACACTGGGCATGTGTGCATGCGTGCCCAAAGTCCCCAGAGGAGAATGGGGGAGAGGGGACTGCAGTGTGGCCATCCCTTTGGGGAGTGATTTCTCACTTTCTGTCTCCCTGTCTCTCCAGCAAGGGCATGTGCCCTATACCAAAATTTATCTTGAGACAAAACACTCTTTTCCTTTTGCTCCATTAATTGCTATTGTTTGCCTTCTTCACTGAAGGAATTCTGCAGGATTTTATAAAATGTTTTCTCATCTGATCTTCTGTAGTATTATAGCTACCCATTTGGTTTCTGGTTTTTGAACTGCACTCAGTCCAGAAAACAGAGCTACTCTAAATGTTATAGGAACAAAGGGATTTAACATAGGAAGTAGGGTTTAAACACATGTAGGGTGAGAGAGGGTGTGGGGAGCTACAGATAGAAAATCAAAGAAACAGTTCCCTTCTGACTTCAGCCTGAAGAACTGGAACAGAGAGGGAAGTTACCAGAAGTCTGATCATCAAGTCCTCCTGAGACTAATGGCAGAGCTTTCCAAATCCCACACAAGTTCCTCCCATTGTCAGAAATCAAACCCTGAACCACACAGAGGGGGTCATTCTTGTTCCACATTGGCGGTGTCTTAGAGCAGTCCGAGATGAACAGAGGATCCAGCACAGTCAGCTGCACAATAGCACAATGAAAAGGGAACTCTACTGAAAATGAGCCAGTTTCTATTGAAAATGAACTTGTTTATTTTAGCCAATTACTGGAGTCAAGGCTAAAATCACAGATTTTGTACTGCTGAAAGCCCTAATGTTAAAGCCTCCCCACCTCCCATCCCTGCTTTAATGTCTTGGTCGTGAAGGCCAGCCCATGGCAATGGTTTAAGTGATCTATAGTGTTTTATCATTGTAAAGAAATTAATTAAAACTGCCTCATCTTCTGGTTCTAAAATGTAATTAAAATCTAAAACATAACTATTTCCGTGGACTTGTTATTTGCACTAGAATTGGAAACTGGCTTGTACTGTAAGTATCTGAAATGAATAAATGAGCCTTTAAACTCTGGAATCTGCATATAAATTAACCAGAGAAGGCGTAATTGTCAAAGTGAAGTTATAAAGTGGAGCAGAAGAAAAACCATAAACTTTAATTAAAGATTCTGTAGTTATTTGGGATTTTATTCCCACATCTTTAGGTTTCCCATAATGCAGAAAAAGGGGCCTCTTGTGGTTTAGAAAAGCCTTAGATAAGAAAGAGGGTGGGAAGGAAGGAGGTGGGAAGGGTGGAGAGGACATAATGGTAGGAAGAGCTGTGTGGTCTTGAGGAACTGCAAAGGCACTGAGAGAGCAATCTAAGCTTTAAGTGAACTAAGAGAACAACCCCTGTGATCACATTCTATAAAAAGTTGAACAGAAATGTGATTTAGTTGGTTCTAGCAATGCAGACTGGCAAGAGACTTGCTCAATTGCCCAATTCCTTTTTTCTTCCCAATTCACTCTTGAGTATGTCTGTGTGAATAATACTTGTTTAATTTAATAACCTAGCTTTGAGACTTTTTTTTTTAATAGAGAAACCTATTCCTTGAGCAAAAACCAATCATCATTTTTGTGGCTTACTTCATATTTAGGAGTATCACTTCTCCTGGATGATGTGGAACTCTGCTATCACCAGGTGGCAACTCACAACTTTACAGGTGAGCGAGAGTAAAAGGAAGCTCTTCCTTTCCAGCACCAAGCAGCATTGCAATCACAACCCTCTTTGACATTATAAGCCATAACTGCTAGGACAAAGTGTATTTCAGAGTTTGTGCTGCTTTGAAAAGTCCTGACAAAATAATTACTGCCAAATTTTTCCAGAGTTGCTCTAAAAGATGTCAAGTGTTGATTCATTTATAACTGTAGCATTTCAAAGGCTTTATTTTTCCCTTTAACATTGCTGTCAGTGTTGAGAAACCAGAGTATAACTCTGTCCACCTTGCCTTTGTCCTGCTGAGGTGCAGAATCATGACCTGTTTTTTGTTGTTGTTGTTGTTGTTTTTTAATGACCTGTTTCTGAAAGAGGAGTTAGCAACCATCTCTTTATCTCTTTACAATGACACAGTGCCTCCTTGCTCAGTCCACTTTCTACTACACTTTGCCATGGTCGTCTCAGTTCTAGTCTCATGTGTCCTAAGACATAGACGAGGATGAGTTCCCAGGGTTTTGTCAGAAAATAATACATGAAAATGCCCCAATACGGTGTCTTCCACATGGATGCCATCTACAGGTCAGTTGTGTCCCTCTGTACCTGCAGTTTGGTAGTAACAGAAATGGCTACTACTTGTGGAACTATGTAATAGGCTAATCAGGTTCTTTTAAAAATCATTTATTTAACTTTATTTATTATTATTATTTCACATGTGCTTGAGCACATGGACCCTATAGCAAAGTAAAATAATAATAAATAAAATTAAATAAATGAAAAAGAGAGAGAGAGAAGCCAAGTTGCCAGATCTGGAATTCAAACTGTGATCAGCCATGTTGGAGTCCAGTGACTTAACCACCTCACCACCTGCTGGCCTCAAGGGCTAATCAATTTTATCCCTAGAACAACCCTATAAGGAAAAATAAGGCTCAGATAACTAACTTATCCAACATCCATTGGCCAATATTGGGTAAGCTGGAAATTCAAACTTATGATTTTCAAACCCCTTACTTATATACCGTCCTGATCTTGATTTGCTAAACCAAATGTGAAATCTCATTATACCTCATGTAGTCTATGAATTACTTTGGGGACTGAGCTTTTTGGGGAGAAGTACTCTCAAGGTGTTACCACATTTCATTTTTAAAACTATAGTATAATATTACTAAGCCCTAAAGCTTGTGACTGACTCTGAGAAACAGCCTTGGCTGGCATAAAACTGAAAATGGGTTTCCCTTTCTTCTAAGCAAAGGGATATTCAGGCCACGTAGCCTTTTATATGATATACATAAGAATAAAAAAAAAAGAGAGAGAGAGAGAAAGTTTTAAAATACTTTTATTCCAAGACTTAATGCACAAACTTTTTTATGATTGCCTTTGTCTGGCTTGGTTTTCCTCTAACCTACATGGCATTCACCAACAAAATCCTCTTGATTCTTATCCAATTCTCTAAGCACCATTAAATTCTGATCCTAAATTCCAGAGTGCTACCCCTTCAAAACAGACATTTTCTTCTAAATCCATGGCCTTTTTTGGATAGCTCTGTTTCTGACATCACCAACTAAAAGATACCCTGGTACCCCTGACTGTGTAGATGATTTGGAAACTTTTAGAATGTAGGTGCTGAGATTCTGTTAAGCAGCCCCCAACCTCATTCCTCCAAGAATTCCTTATGATCAACCTAGACATTTTGGTATCTGGGGAATGTTTTATCTAGAAAACTGTATAAGAGTATAAGATTGGCCCTAGAACTTTTTTTCAGCAGGAGTTTTAGATAACTTCTGATGGACTGATAACTATTTCTTTAAAGTACTTCAGTAGGTAAAAATCCATTTATATATTATTTTTTTGGGGGGGTGGCGGAGAGGTTTTGCTCTAGGGCGCATGCACTTGCTGGAAAGACAGAGAGACAGAAAGAGAAATCACCCTCTGGGGGGATGGCCACTCTGCAATCCTTTCTCCTCCATTCTCTCTCAGGATGTTGAGCACGCATACACACGTGCCCAGCATGAGTTTAAGCCAATGGGTTCAGGACTCGAACCGTGGTCAACTACGTGAGAGTCCAGTGACATGACCATTACACCATCTGCTGGTCCCCATTTATATATTATTTTACTTGATTTTTCACAGTGGAAAATAAATTTGAAGATTATTTTTGTTTTCTTTAACAGTTGAGAGTGCCGTCTGAAGTTTTGCTTCATACAGTCCTTTTCTGACATTTGCTTAATATCTCTGAAACTTCTAGAACTTTTATATTTACAACTCAGGAATTAGAATATCTAGTGTCTTTGTAATCTTGTAAGAGGGACCCTATAAAGAAGCTTGCACCTTCAGTTAGAGGAATCAATTAAAGCTTGCATTAAGGTGCACTTATCAATTGAACATGTCTTCCATTACAGGGTTGACCCCTGTGGATCTGCAGAACCGTCTTTGGTCAAAAAACCTTTAGAGTAGTTTTCGCTAATAAATCCTTTGCTTTTCCTCTTGAAAAGGTCCCTTTACTTTTACTGCAAGTGTATGAAATGTTTTCTTAAAATGGGAAAGGATCAAGAAGTGATTAATTGTAAATGGACCCTTTGTATATGGCTCATAATAGTTAATAGTAACTTGACATTTAATCAGGGTTTTCCAGGGAAACAGAAACAATAGCATGTGAGTATGCGTGTGGTTATTATAAGGTACTGGCTCCTGGAGTTAAGACCAGAAGAGCTGGTGGTGTAGTACTAGTCTAAAAGTTGATGCTTCAATTTGAGTTGAAAGACTGATGTCCCAATTCAATACAATCAGGCAGGAGAAATGCTCTTTTATTCAATTTTCCTTTTCCATTGATTGAAAGAGGCCCAATCATGTTAATCTCATTCAGAAATACCTTCACAGACATGTCCGGAGTAATGTTTGGCCAAATGTCATGTATGCCCTGGCCTGCTCAAGGTGAGACATGAAATTAACCACTGAAATGTTCCATCACTGGTAACATTTAACTCAAATTAAACTTTCATTCTTAGCTTCTATTAAGGCTAAGAATATGACCATTTCTTATAAATTTTAAATTCTGCTCCTTGTCAACTATGATTCAATAGCTTTGTTAAAACACTCTTTATGTGTACTTTACATATATTTTAAAGACTATAACCTTGGTTGATATAATTCATTTATTTCCAGGTTTAGGTTCTAGACATTTACACATGAAAAACAGTTTCTGACATATGAACTGTCTACCAGACTTAGTTGTTGTCAAGTGCTGACTTTGGTATTTTTTTCCTCTAAAAGAAGCAATTTTACAGAATATCAGTATCAGAAGACCACTCTATGACCATCGTGAATCAAGACAAAAACAAGATCCCTCTCCAGTCATGTTTGAACATAGACAATAACATGAATATTTTTGGACATTGTGCTGTTTTCCTTCCTGTGACAGCCCTCTAAGGAAAAAGAGGCTCAGATACTGACTACTCAACATACCACATTCAAACATGACCCAAACCACAAAAATGACCCAAACATCCCCCTCTCCTAGTCAATACAGGTGACTGCTACTTTCTTTACTTATTACAGATTTAGCCTTACTCTAGACTATCCTCTCTCTAGGTAATACCTACTAAGATTATCATACTGGGTTATCAAAAAAAATCATGACTTTTTTTTTTTTTGAGAGGTTTTGTGCTATAGGGTGCATGTGCTCGTCAGAAAGACAGAGACAGAGAGACAGAAAGTGAGAATCCCACCCCAGGGGGATGGCCACTCTGCAATCCCTTCTCCTCCATTCTCCTCTCGGGATCTGGGGCCCGCATGCACATGCGCCGGTTGTGAATTTAAGCCACCTGGTCTGGGACTTGAACCGCGGTCGACTACATGGGAGTCCAGTGCCATAGCCATTACGCCAACTGCTGGTCCCTTTTCTTTGTTTTTCTATGAAAAAATGCATAATGACATGGGACCAGCAGTTGGTGTAATAGCTATGTCACTAGACTTCCATGTAGTCGATCACAGTTCAAGTCCCAGACCCAGTGGCTTAAAATCACGCCAGGCACGTGCGTGTGTGTGCCCAAGATCCCGAGAGGAGAATGGAGGAGAAGGAATTTCTGTATGGCCATCCCCCAGGGGGTGATTCTTTCTGTCTCCTGTCTCTCTCTGTCTTTCTGATGAGCACATGTCCCCTATAGGAAAAAAACTCTGAAAAACATTAAAAAGCATCATGACTTTTCTGATAACCCAATTGTAATCACCCACTTCCTGACAATACTCAATCCAGAGCAAAGGATTCCTTAAACTTTGGCTAGGTTCAACAACTTCTTTCTGGCATTTTTTACGAAGATGGCCCATGGGTCTCCATGATGTTCATGCTCCCTTACTGCAATGAGTCATCATCCAGTTCATTATTCAACTATAGGTGTGTTCCCGGTGGTCTTTAGGTATAAGACATTGAAAATAAAAAAGAACTTGGCTGGGATTGACCTATAGCTCTTCCTGCTTTGCACCAGGACCCTCGAGTCAGTAGGAGGATGCACATTTGAGATTCCTCTACTCAACTTTTTCCTATCTGCCCTTCCTTGAGAGAGAAATCCACACTGAACTGAGCCCTGATACTTCATCAAAGGCTTTCAACATTGAGTTTATTTTGTATCCCTAGGAGAAGATACTTTGAGAATTTTTTCCTTTTCGTTATCTGAATTTTTTATTGTTCTTTGATGCAATTATTTTCTAACTTTGTAATACACTATTCTATTGTCTACTTGTGTTGAGTGTTTTGTTTGTTTGTTTGTTTGTTTTTTGTTTTTTTGTTGTTGGGGGAGACAGAAATTTTTGCTATAGGGCACATGTGCTCACTGGAGAGACAAACAGAGACAGAAAGTGAGAAATTACCCTTTGGTGTGGATGGCCATGCCACAATCTGTTTTCCTCACAGGATTTTGAGCATGTATGCATAAGTGCCCAGAGTGAGTTTTAAGCCACCAGTCCAGGACTTGAACTGTGGTCGACTCCATGGGAGTCCAGTGACCTAACCCTTATGCCATCTGCTGTTCCCAAGTGCTGTTTTTGTATAAGAAGAGAATTCTATAAGTATAGAATAGCCATAGTTCTGATAACTCTCTTTGAGTCATTCCTAGGGCTGAGTAGTTCAGAAGAGCTCCTAAGACTTGTGTTCTTTGGATAAACATTTCCTCAGGTCATCAAATCAAAACCTTCTTAGTACTTCCTCCATCTTGTATTTGTATTCTTGAGAATAGCTTGGTTTAGTTTTGTCTAACTTATTGATGCAGAAAATTATGATGCAGGAAGTTAGGGAGAATGGGCCTAATACCAAATGCAGAAACAGCAGAGAACCCAATTCTTTGTCTCATGCTTACAAAGAATTAGAGACATGGATACAGATAAGGGATAGTGAAGTAGAGAGTTTATTGAGAGAGGGAAGAAAGATCAGAGCTCCCAGGCAGGGAGTGGGTCCTGGAAAATGAGTTGCCAATGAAAAACTGGGGGAGGGGTTTTTAGTTTGTTATGGAGCTTCATTTGGTCTTTTTTTTCTTTTCTTTTCTTTCTTTTTTTTTTTTTCTTTTTTTTTTTTTTTTTTTAGGAGGTTTTTCTATAGGGCGTGTGGCGGCGG